>NC_135802.1:112522217-112852217 GCF_964213995.1 Mustelus asterias
GCCCACTGAGGTGGTGGAGGCTACCTCGCTGAATATGTTTAAAGCGCGGATGGATGGATTCCTGATCGGTAAGGGAATTAAGGGTTATGGGGATCAGGCGGGTAAGTGGTACTGATCCACGTCAGATCAGCCATGATCTTATTGAATGGCGGGGCAGGCTCGAGGGGCTAGATGGCCTACTCCTGCTCCTATTTCTTATGTTCTTATGTTCATGCCTCTCACCCCTCCCCCCGTAGGAAGATCCATTCATGTTGACATGAGGGCAGACTGGCATGGGGTATCACTGTCTCCCACTCCTGGCAGGCAGACCTCCCAGAGGAGCACAGGTGAGCGCATCATTTGCGGGGGGTGGGGGGGGGAGGGGAGGCGGTGGGGAGAGGGTCGGGGGGGGAGAGGGTCATGCCTGGGTCACTACCCAGGCACTGGTCTTGGTACTTCCCTGGGGGGCAGGGTCCATACATACCTTTGTGTGCTGGGGCAGTCTTCAAAAATGGTGCCCCAATCTTTAAAAAAACTAAGTTCTCTTGCATTACGTTGTGGGATCCACCCCATGTTATTTCTTTAATGCTCCCAATGATATGGTGGAGAAAGCTGCCATTGGTACTGGTGGATTTAATGCTGCTTTTCCTGCTTTTATCGGACTTATAAAGCTAGTTTCCATAATGATAACCATGAGACTACCAGATTGTTGTAAGAACCCATTTAGTTCATTAAGGTCCTTTAGCGAAGGAAATTTGGTATCCTTCCCCATATACCATTCCTGGCTCACAGCAATGAAGTTGACTCTTAATTGCACTCTGACATGGCCCAGCAAGCCATTCAGCTGCAGTCAAGAAGGCAACTCGCTAACACCTTATCAAGGGCAATAAATGACGAGCCAGCCTGTGATGCCTACACCCTGTGAATTAATTGACTCAATGAACTGTCTTTTTAATTTAGTTCCACATTAACGTAACTTGAGGCTGCAGGTCAATTGGCACAATACGTACAACTATCTTTCGCCCCTCATCCCAAGAAGAGGTTACACTGTGGGCAATCTTTTCCTCAGCAATAACATGAGAGCAGATAGAAGAGGGAAAACTTCCATCCAAAGTTCCTTAAGGGCAAGGGATTGCAACAGACTTCCTTTTTAATTTTCTTCCATATTTTTGAAGACACATCTGAAAATAAGAGCCGGATTTGCCTAAGTTGGGGTAATGATTTTTGAAGAGAACAGGAGACTGAAATCTTGGCCCATCTACCAGGGTCAAATTCAGTAATCCTGAGCTCTCAATTGACCATGCTAAATTCTCCCTCAGTGTACCCGAACAAGTGCTGGAGTGTGGCGACTAGGGGATTTTCACAGTAACTTCATTGCAGTGTTAATGTAAGCCTACTTGTGACACTAGTAAACTTAAAAAACACAATGGTGAGCTTCACTTGAGAGGTGTTCTGGTTGGGGATAAAGGGCTACAACAGATTCTCTGCACTAAAATGCAATATCCCATGGGAATATTTGATGGGTCACTTTATGCAGCTTATAAAACACAATGGTTAGATGATGGGGGCAGTGAGGGATCTGGAGTGGGAGTAGGGGGAGGAGGGTGGCGGGAGAAGAAAAGTTGTCATCAGTATCCCTGAAGAAAAGGAAAATAAGACAAAGGCCAGAAATATCCCCTGAGCTGCTTCCACTCTCTTGCATGCTATCTTTTTATTTTGGATACTGCCAGGGTGGCACGGTAGCACAGTGGTCAGCACTGCTGCCTCACAGTGCCAGAGACCTGGGTTCAATTCCCAGCTTGTCTGTGCGGAGTATACACATTCTCTCCGTGTCCGCGTGGGTTTCCTTGGGTGCTCCGGTTTCCTCCCACAGACCAAAAGACGTGCTGATTAGGTGCATTGGCCATGCTAAATTCTCCCTCAGTGTACCCGAACAGGTGCCGGAGTGTGGCAACTAGGGGATTTTTGCAGTAATTTCATTGCAGTGTTAATGTAAGCCTACTTGTGACACTAATAAATAAACTTAAACTGATCTTGGATGCATATCTAGAATTCTCTATTATTATTTGAAAGGTTGATGAATCTTGGTAACAAAGTGTTGGAGAGAATTTGTGGGAGGTGGGTATTTATAAAGTGCTTTAAATCTATCAATATATAATCACTAAAAAACCCACTAGAAACACATTTCACACTAAAAGAAAGTATTCCTGGGACCAGTAGATGGCATCCTCTAATCAGTTCTTTGAAAATGTAACAGTTACTTTTAAAAGAATTATACGCCGAGTAGGATATAGTTTAAATCAATCCCACAGACCTAACAAATTGCTCATTACCACTTGTATATTTTACTACAGCTGCTATGGCAGCTTGCTGATTCACAGAGGACCACCACATTGCTGGTTCAACTATAACTTAGAGATGAAAGAAAACATATCAAAACATTTCTTATTTCAACAGGATGACTTCAGACAGAGAATCAGATCCAGACTAGTAAAGTAATTAGCAACTGAAACAGAATAAAAGTGATAATTCATATCCCCGATACACTTTGGATTTCATATGCAAGAAGCTGTATATCACAAAGGGTATGCTTGATGGGATTAGTCCACTGTCTGCCCATTACTATGCTGTCTAGATTTTTAAAAAGTCTCTGTTCTCTATTTTTAACCTTAAAAAACAAATTGCTCAGAGTATTAAAACATCACATCCTCAATTAGTATCATATTCACTGCATGCTCAATATGCAAAAACAGATTTGTGTCTGGTGCTTCGGGTGTCTTTTGGTTTATAGCTATGAAAGAGGACACCATCCAATCTCATTAGGGCTAAAAGTCAGTTGTTATTAAGAGGCCACTGAAACCATTACACTGGGACAATAATATCTGGGGGAAAAAAATCATTGAACTCATTTGATTCCTTTATCCAGGTGCAAACCATTATTAGATTTAAAAGGAATTGTTTTCTGAGAGGCACTAGCAAACATTTCACCTAATGCCTTGATCTTGATTTAATGAGACTGCTGAATGTGTATATCCTTCGTGACACACTACACCGGATTGGGTTGGGCCATTAGTTTTCATTATTCCCCAAGAGCTTTGTGTCGGATTTTTGCTTTGAAGGCAACCTTATTATAATCTTCCCTTTAACTTTTGCAGCAATTCAAATCTGTTATCGCACCATTTTCCCAGACATCTTCTTCGGCATGAACATTGTTCTATTTAAAGACTGTGATAATATGAGCAGAGAAATAAGGGGACTTAGTCTAAAATTGGGTTTAGTACTGAGAAGAGGTCCAAAACTAAAGTGTGCAGTGAGCTGAGACTACGTCCTTTGCCAATCTGATTTGGACAGGATCAAAGCATAACAAAACTATCAACTTCATAAAACGCAGGTTAGATTCAGTGGGAAAGTTGGAAAACAACATGGAAACAATGGATCTAATTTCTGTCCAACATAGCCCTTTCCTAGTAAAACTAAGTACCCGTGCGACTACTCAGATAATCTATGAAGCAATGTTTTTGTTGTTTGAAGATGTAAATAACTTTCTCTGTTCCCTGATTGTTCGGTACCTGTTTTTAGCATTGTTCCTAGATTTGGAGCTGGTGCTTATTTTTCTGGATCGAACTGCCCCATATCTGGCTTCAGTACTTTTCAGTACTATAACACAATGGCTTAAAAAGAGGTTAATTTGACCGCACATTAACAGTATTCCTGCAGCTGGCCTACAAGAGTCAAACTGCTTTGAAGCAGTGATTTTCAATGCCTTTAATGATCTTGTAATATATTTACAATGTGCTGGTGATATTATAAAGTCATCATTGCACGCTGCACTATGTCCTTTGCTTAAAATCCAAGTACAGCAGGTTATTGTAATATCACTATAGACTCGCCACTTGACTTTGATAAGTCGAAGGATTAGTCATGACTTGCTGTCCATCAGCCTATTGCAGATAGATAAGGTACACAGTTACATTTAGGAAACACCAAATGGAAAAAAAGAATCAGATCATGGTAAAAATTATTTAAACAGAAAGTACTGGAAATATTCTATAGTGTGTGAGTTTATTTCTGACAAGGTTATTCTGCCATCTCTGTTCCAATTTAAAGCAATATCCCATTGACATAAATCCCTTCTGTAGAACCAGTCAGCACAGAAACCAAAGATGCCCTTGTGATGCTAGACCCTCAGTTCCTCAACACTTCTGGACAGAGATCCCAATAGCAATCTTCAGAGAAGCATATATCCTCAAAATAGCAAAACCTCAGAGAAGCAAACCCAGCCTCCAGCAGCTCCCAGTCTCCAGACCCCAGGGACAGGAAAGGATAACTTTCTCTCTCTGCAGCTTCCAAAGCAGCAACTCTCAGAGAAAGAACCACTCTCATGCAGCAGAATCTCTAAAGAAGAAACATATCCCCAGGCAGATTCCAGTCTCCAACGTCAGAGAAGGAAAAAGTAAGACGCTGCTCTCTCTCTCTCTCAACTCAAAAAGCAGCATCTAAGCTTGAATATTCTATGTAAGAACAGCTTGCCACCACATGACCATACTTGCTAATTATCCCAATCAAGCCCCACTCTACAGAATCCCAGGAGAAAACAACAGAACAGCATTAGTTCAGATTAAAAACAACATTCCAGCCATTAGAAGCAATTGTGCTGTTGCAGCAACAATACAGGATACCGGTAGACAGAACTACTAAACAGAGTAGACAGAGTGCATAAAACTGCTACAGCAGATTCTGCGCAAGAACACAGCTCAAATACATTCCTTAAAGACACAGTATCATCACATCTGTTTCTGATATAGCATTAAAAGCAAAGATGGTACAATTGCTAATTTGTAAATATTACCGGAGAGAAAGAAAAGGTTACAGCAATCTGTGATTTTAAACCAAGGTACTAGGGTTGATAATTCTGGTGCCCATTCACAGGGGTGAATGGTCTGTGTGCACTGTGTTTAAAAGCATTGTGCAAAGGGGTGCTTCTCTGGGCTTTGATTTCCTGTCAAGCTAATTCTAATATTGGGGGCACGCCATGGCAGGAGGCTCCCAATTGGGCACAGTCTTGAGGGCATAGGAAACTGCTGTACAATTTTGGCCTTATAACAACCTAGTTAGTTTTGGTCTTTTGAATAGCTTGAAGACTCTCCAAAGTTGAGGATTTCAAAGCCTGAAAACATTTAACCAAGTATCTTTTGAGGCTTTCTAAGAAGTTACTTCTGCTAACAGTTCATTTTTAAAAAAACTAATAGTGCTGTGGTGATATAAACAGGGCCTAGTTTTAAGGCTGATAAAATTGGATATCCTAAATTAAAGAATTGGGCATTTTGAAATCAAACACAGTCACACCTCAGGCAGGCCAATTGTACAATACACAAATGTGTCTGGGCCTGACCCATCAACCACCCATCAAAGGTCGTTACACTCTGCTTGAGACTTAGCAGGAGATCATGGCACCTCATTGAAATGCATCGGTCTATTGTTAGAAGCCCAGATCGGGCCAGACTTTCTGTCACCAAGAGTTCCTGTAGATACCTTATCTGATAACAAGTTCAACAACATGGAGATGGACACCTGAGGGGCGGACCCTGGTGTCCTGTCAGGCAGACATCAAGAAACCCACTGGGTATCGGAACCCCCTCCTGGGACCTCATTGGCCAGAAGCCAGAGAAGTTTCTGGAAAGGCAAGCAGGCTGGGGATAAAGGGACACACTCAGAGGCACACTGCAGCGAAGACTCGACAGGGGAGACGGCCGTGACCATTCGGAAGACTGACCAGAGAAGGAAGGAAGGAAGAAGCGGCCATCGAGACTCACCTTCGTGACGACAGACCAGAGGGACTCAGAGAATCGGGCCTGCAGTTTAACCAAGCCATCTTTACGGGTAGTATACTTGAATCTGGGGTATCCTCTTGTTTTATGTGGGTAATTTAAGGGTTAATAGTGTTATTTAATAAACTTGTTGAATCTTTACTTGTGTTTGTCCTTTGTCCACCTTGCAAATAAGGGCACCGGGGTAAAACCTTGGAGTAAGTAAACTGGTTGAAAGTATCTGAGAATTATCAGGTACAACAGTGCCAAGCGGGCAGGCTCCGTGGCTTCAATGCAACCCATCCTGATGCCAGTCACGAAGGCTGATTGAACAAGGGCAACCTGCTTTGTGTAGATAATGGAGCAGCTGCTGCTGTATGTTGTGCGAAGGAGTGATGCCATTTTCCCATTATGGGATGAAATTACTGAAACCTCTGGCACAAAGAGCCTGATAAGAAGTGGCTGAAGTCATCAACAGAAGCAATCGTTATCCAAAATCCAGAGACACAAGCCAAAAGATCTTTAATGACCTCACTGGAGGGGGGAAATGTGTGAAACTTTGAACACATAAAAAGCTGTTTATGAGCCTTTTGGCAACAATGTAGAGTATGCTATCACATAATTTAATGTGTTCATTCAAATTACATAAGGCTGCTGAATCTCATGCCCACCTAATAAACTCTGTTCACAATTCACTTGCACTCCATGTCAGCACATGTATGAAAACTCCACTGCAACTTCCTGTAAGGAGATGTTTGCTGCTGTTAATGCTGTCCTGGCCTGCAGGTAGAATTGAAAGTTTCACATGTTTTGCAGGAGAAGTCTGCATTGAGAGGAAGGCAGGCCATTTCTACCAGAAGTGGACCTACTACAGCGCAAGAGGTGACCAACTTGAAGAAAGAGCTACAGATGGTGAAGTGGGTGAGCAAGTCCTCTCTGTGTAATTGCCATCCATATCAATGCCTTGGCAGATGGAAGTGATGATCTAGCACCCCATCACTATTAGCTGCAGCTGAGCAACTCCCCACTGCTGCTTTCTGACTATTGAAGTCATTGAGTGACATGTCCAGTAGTTTTTTCAACATGGTGATTCCTACACGTGTTGAGATTTGAATGTATGGATTAGAAAACATCAGGGTATTCTTTCAGTGGACGACAGCTCTAGTAGACCTGCTGCAATGCAGGCCTTTGGCTGCACTGTGACCTTTGATTTGATTTGATTTATTATTGTCACATGTATTAGTACACAGTGAAAAGTGTTGTTTTATTGCATGCTATACAGACAGAGCATACCGTTCATAGAGAAGGAAAGGAGAGAGTACAGGATGTATTGTTACACTCATAGCTAGGGTGTAGAGAAAGATCAACTTAATGTGAGGTAGGTCCATTTGAAAGTCTGATGGCAGCAGGGAAGAAGCTGTTCTTGAGTCAGTTGGTGTGTGACCTCAGACTTTTGTAACTTTTAATGGACAGGCTCACAAACAAAAGAGGATGCTTAAACCAGGAGGAGAATAATGGCTATCATAAACATTGCTCCCTTTTTTTTGGACGGTAGATGCTGGGAATGATTCTGCTTTCACCACTTACTGCTTCACAAAAACCTTTCATCTTGTACCACTATCTCTTTCACTATTTAATGTTCCCTGTCCTCCACCCAAGTACAGACCTTCTATTCCAATCTATGCTCCTCTCCCTCCTTTTTCCTACCTTTGCACTTACTTAAAACCTGCAAATCTCTAACTTTAATGTCACAGACCTGAAATGTTAGGAGCGATTTTCCCAGCCCACTGCACTGCTTTTGTAGCGCAGTAGGCCGAGAGACTCGAGTGGACTCTGTTTTGCCGGTTCCCCGCTGGGTGCCACGGCCTCCCTGCATCTCGCAGCGCCGGATTTCCGGCACCGTCAGCTCCCTGCCGGAAATCAGCGCGAAGCTGCATTATATATGCAGGCTCTAATTTGAATGCAATTGTAATATCATTAGCGGGCCCGGGACTGAAGTCTCCGGGCCCACTAACCTCTTTCCCCGCCCCCTGCCAGTAGTGGTTCACTCCAGCTGGGTTTAGTACAGCTCCCCACTTGAGGGGAGCTGGCAGCCCGACTCCACTGGAGTGAAAGGGGGGCAATCGAGGCCCCCCAGAGGGTCTGGCCACCAGGAATGGGTACTTCTTGGGCATTATCATTGGCCAGTGCCAAGGGGGCAGGGCCTAATGGGGGGCAGGGCCTGATGGGGGGGGGGGGGGGGCAGGGCCTCTGGGAGCGATCAGTGGGGGTAGGGGGTCCCGCTGGCGCTCTGCACTTTCGGCTGAGTTGACAGAGGGAAGGAGGCCAGTGATTGGTGCTGGCCATCAGGATGGGAGGTGGGGGTACACAGCCTGCTGGGGGGGGTTGGGGCTGCAGTTGGGGAGGGGTAGTTGGGGTGGGGATCCAGTGATCGGAGCTGTGGGAGGTGTGGGGAGACAGGGTTAGAGGCTGGCCCGGGTATGTTTGGGGGGCAAGCGATCGGGCCGTGGTGGGGGGTTGTCATAGGGCCAGCAATGCGGGGGTTGTGGGACTGGCCAGCGATCGGGAGGCCAGCACACAGGGGCCACTGTGCATGCGCCGATCTCGGCACTGACAGATGGGTGCATGCGCAGTGGCCCACTCAGCACTATACTGCTGGCCTCTCCAGCGGGAATAGACTCCGCCCACTGGTTTCTGGAGTAATTCACGCTGAGACACTCAGCAGGGCACGGAGTGTGGGAGATTCATTTTGAAACTTCCGCTGAAAAAAAACAATGGGATTTACTCCAGTTTTTACGCAAATTTGACATTTAGAATTTTTTTGGGAGAATCGCCCTGGTTTACTCTATTTTCTCCTCACAGATCTGATGAATATTTCCAACATTTGTGTTTTTATTTGAGACGGGGACATTTTTGAATTAAATGACAGACCAGCAGAATCCCCATGGCATTTTAGAGCTTATCCATTTAATGGGCAGAATATAAAAAGGAAAGAAGTACTTTTCATAACTGCAAACTTCCTTTACCTCAATTTTCCTGCTAACTCAGTTCCTACAACACTCAAAACACTCTTTCTCATTGTAAGTTTTATTTTATGTTATCTACCTGTGCAAAACCAAGAAATGAGGCTGCAGATTATTGAGCTATGGTAAAAAGGGCAAAAGGATTATTTGAAATACCTCCACCTACATTAGTAACTATTGAATGTGGGGACAGAATTTAATGGAGACAATGGGGGTCTTTCCATGAATGTTCTGAGGTGGTCTTTCTATCTGTGGGCTCCATACCTAGAGTCCACAGATTATAGTCATTGTCGGGTACTGGCTTAACACTTGTTTATTCGGAGTTCAGATTTCAGAGTAGGCATGTTGCACCAGGCGTGGTTTTCCAATCTCTCTCTCTCTCTCTCAATAGAGTCTAACACATGACTAACTGATGTCAGTGGTACATCATCATCCATGTCAGACACTAGCATATACCATCTATTAACCCTTTATACTACTGCTGCTGTTGGGTCTATAGCATAAATAAAGGACCTGCCTTGATGCTTCTGCTATTTAGAGTGAGGTTCTCAAGCTGCTCGATATCGAAGGAAATTACATTTCCATAATTCCCAGTTCTGGCCTCTCTGCAGGCCCTCAAGACAGTCAAGCGAGCGGGGTAGCTGCAGGCACTGTTCTCTGGCTATGATCATTTTTACCTCTCTCCAGTGTGCTTCCTCCTTCTGTTGATTCGTAAGTATGAGCTGCTATTGAGTTATACTGCACTCTGTGGTTCCTTCGATAACACAGTATATTTTACATTGATGGCTACACTGCTACCATGTTCTGAGGTGGTCCTTCTACCTGTGGACTCTGTGGTACTCGATTACTAGACAGACTGTAGTCATACTCTGATATTTGCTTAACACTTCTTTATTAGTAATACATCAAAAACTGTTACAGTATTTGTACACTGCTCCTGGGTATGGTGTGTTGCAACCTCGCTTTGTCTCTCTCATTATTTTAATTTTTTTAAATTAGTGTCACAAGTAGGCTTACATCAACACTGCAATAAAGTTACTGTGAAAGTCCCCTAGTTGCCACACTCCAGCGCTTGTTCGGGCACACTGAAGAAGAATTTAGTATGGCCAATGCACCTAACCAGCATGTCTTTTGAACTGTGGGAGGAAACCGGAGCACTGGAGGAAACCCATGCAGACACGGGGAGAATGTGCAGACTCCGCACAGACAGTGACCCAAGCCGGGAATCAAACCCAGGTCCCTGGCGCTGTGAGGCAGCTGTGCTAACCACTGTGCTACTGGTGTTGCAAGTCTAACACATGACTGACTGATGTCAGTGGCACATCATCATCCATGTCATACATTAGTATATTCCATCTGTTAACTCTTCATTCTACATTGAAGGTCGGGAGAGAACCCTGCTTACCTCTCTTAGAGAAGGCAATGCGGAATCAAGTGCAAATCAGATACTTAACTGGGACAGCAATAGGTCTTCTCATGCTACCAAAATCCCTAGTGGGGCAGAAATCCAGCTCCTAGTCAGAGTCTGGCTGCTCCCCATTGCTGACAACGCCACCTGGAGCAATGACTGGTGCTGGTAATGCACCAAGGCCCAGCTAGAAGATCACCGCTGCATTCCTGAACACTGGTGAGTGAATTGGGTCAGGGGTTGCTTGCAGGTGGGCAGGAGGTTGGAGGGAAGGACAAGGGAGGTTTGGGTTTCAGAAGCCCCCTCCATTTCTGACGCCAGTTCCCTTGTTCAGTCACTGAGTGCCTGGCAACAAGGGACCATCTCCACAAGGCCGCAGCTGAACCCAATTGGCTTTGTTGTGTGGCCTTCAGGAGGTACAGGAGAGCAGCATGAATCCCATGAAATACCTGAGCCAACACCAAGTTCTGGTGGCTCAAGAATTGTTCTGACCAAGTGGCTCATTAATGAGCATCATTGCCATAAAGCCAGCCGCCAGCGGGTGACATTGTCCTGTCGAGCCCTTACCACTCAGCCTAACTGGGGGCAATTTTTCTGGCACCAGGAATCTGATGCAGTTCTTTAGCTCAATTCTTCTAGCCAACCTCACCCCGCCATCAAACGCGTTCCAGAGTTCAGACTAAATTCTGCACTTGGTGTCACATTTTTCCCCAAGATGAGTTTTCAAGTAAATACTGGGGATGTCCATCGCTGCACTAAATCCCAACCCCTGTTTGTGAACAGTCTGGTTCATCCTGAGTCAGTTGTCAGAGAGAGGGATGGAATTGATGACGAGGGAACAAACTTTGCGGTGGGGACTGCAGACAATGGTCAGGATTTTCCCTGTATTGGGGGATATCTGCTGATAACACCACTACTGATTGAGCTGGCCGGGTCCTAAAGGGCATAGCTGCTAGACTGGGTGTGCGGCAAGTGGTGAGGGAACCAATAAGAGGGAAAAGCATACTTGACCTCATCCTCACCAACCTGCCTGCCGCATTTGCATCTGTTCATGAAACTATCGGTAGAGTGACCATCGCATAGTTCTTGTGGTGACAAAGTTCCATCTCTACATTGAGGATACCCTCCATCATGTTGTGTGGCATGACCAGTGTGATAAATGGATTGACTTTGAACAGATCTTGCAACTCAAGATTGGGCAGCATGAGGTGCTGTGGGCCATCAACAGCAGAATTGTACTCAACCATAATCTGTATCCTCATGGCCTGGCTTATACCCCAGGCTATCATTACCACCAACCAGGGATCAACGTTCGTTCAATGGAGAGTCCAGGAGGGCATCCCAGGAGCAATATCATGCAGACCTAAAAATGAGGTTTCAACCTGGTGAAGCTACCAAACAGGACTGCTTGCATGCCAAACAGCATAAGTAGCAAGTAATAGAGAGCTAAGCCGGTCCTCAACAAATGGATCAGATTTAAGCTCTGCAGTCCTGCCACATCCAGCCGTGAATGGTGGTGGACAATTAAACAACTAATTGGAGGAAGAGGTCCCACAAGTATTCCCATGCAAGATTTTGATAATTATACAAAGTTTTAGGGTCTGTAAATCTCTGGATTTTATTCCTTAACCACTTTTAAAGTGGTTTAATTTGAATTTCTCTTACTGAGACAATGGGCAGCCAAGGTAATTGGGATACTTGGCTACTTCCAAGCCCTGATGTTGTTGGTGGGAAAGACAATTTTCTTTTGCGACTTAATTTGCCCATGAGTCTATATTCAGCAACCATGATTGAAGAAATGACTAAAAGTAGTTTATGTTTAGAATGACGCCCAATATTTAAACAGGCCATGTGTTGCTTTAGTTTGAGCACACTTGGGGACCCGAATGTTAGAAATTAAGAATTCTGACCCTTGAGTTTTTAATTTGAAGAAGGGTTTTATACCTCAAAACCCTAAAATCCACATTATCCTCAATAATGGGGAAGCCCAGCTTGTCAGTGCAAAAGATAAAGCTGAAGCATTTGCAACAAACTTCAGCCAGAAGTACCAAGTTGATAATATATCTCTGCCTCCTCCAGAGGTTCCCAGCATCAGAGATGTCAGTCTTAAGCCAATTCAATTCACTCCACATGTTATCAAGAAATGTCCGAAGGCACAGGATACAGCAAAAATTATGCGTCCTGACAATATTCTGGCATTAGTCCTCAAAATCTCCAGAACTTGCCATGTCCCTAGCCAAGCTGTTCCAGTATAGCAATGACACTGGCATCTACCTTGCAATGTAGAAAATTGCCCAGGTCTAGTTACTGCCCCATCAGTCTACTCTCGATCATCTGTAAAATGATGAGAGAAACATCAACAGTGCTATCAAGTGGCACTTGCTTTGAAATAACCTGCTCACTGATGCTCAGTTTGGATTCCACATGGGCCACTCATTATAGCCTTGGTTCAAACATAGACAAAAGAGCTGAACTCCAGTGGTGAGGTGAGAGTGACTGCTCTTGAAATTAAGGAAGCATTTGAATCGGTATGGCAGATAGCTGCCTGCGGCAAGGCTAGCCAGATTAGAGGCCGCAGCAGGAAGTGCAAAACATTAATTTAACGTATTGGCCATTTCTTTGTTTGCTGTTATCAATTTACCCACCTCGTTCAGTAGAGGTCCCACATTTACCTTAGCCACCCGCTTCCCATTTATATATCCATAGAAACTCTTACTGTTTGGTTTAACACTGCATGAAAATCCAACAGTAAATTTGGATCTGCCTGGATTTTGGTTCCAGGGATCCTCTTTGTAAATGTGGAATCAGATTAAACAATGGTTTCTGTAGCTGAGAATACAGCAGCTAGCGAGGATGATCTCGACCCGGGATTGACGAGTTTGCCTTTTGCCTCCACCAGACTAGATTATTCATTTCCAGACAATCCTAGCTCAGAGTTGAGACATTCTACCAGGGCTTGGAAGTCACCTGATTGACTAAACTTATGACAAGTTACCCAGGGGTGTTCCTGATGTCTTATGTTAATGATTTTTTTTTCGTTTCCTCCTTAGGTGACTTCAGGAGTTAGGGGGAAGAAGTGTGGTAGCATAACCCTTTAAAAGGGTGTCCCTGAGGGCCACATGATTGGGCCGGACCCAATGGAGTGTCGAGGTGGAAAGCTGAGCCAGTCGAGTAGAAGGGTGTGTATCCCAGGTCAGGGAGGATCCTGAATTGGATGCAGGAAGAAGTGTTGTACAGTCTGATATTTATTCTGTCTGACCCTATTGGTGTAATACTTATTTATTAATTGGCAATAAAACCCTTTGTTACTTACATTTCATCGAATCGCCCTTATGAAATATCGTCGTTCTTTCACTGTGGCTAAGTCAAAATCCTGGACTTCTCTCCCTGTCAGTACTGCAGGTGAACCTGAACCATCTGGACTGCAGTGGTTCAAGAAGGCAACTCATCAGAACCTTCTCAATTGGCAGTTAGGAGCGAGCAATAAATGCTGACCCTCACCAGCAACACCCACATTAAATTTGAAACATTAAAAAAAATCAGATTGCAAATCACGGTAGACAATTGGACAACTAATTGGAAGAAGAGGCTCCACAAATATTCCAAATCTTATTAATGGGAACGTCAGTGCAAAGTGAAGGCTGAAGTATTTGCAACCATCCTTATAGCCAGAAGTGCCCAGTGGTTGTTCCATCTTGGCCTCCTCCTGAGGTCCCCAGCATCATAAATGTCAGTCTTCAGCTAATTTGATTCACTCCACATGATATCAAAAAGTGGCTGAAAGCACTGGATACTGCAAAGGTGATGGGCTCTGAAAACATTCCAGCAGTCGTGCAGGAGAGTAGTGCTTCAGAACTATTCCTCCCACATTCCAGCTGTGCATTCCAGTACAACTACAGCACTAGTATGTACCTGACATTATGGAAAATTGCCCTGCTACATTCTGGACAAATCTAACCTGGACATCACTCTACACTAAATCATCAATAAAGTTATGGAAGGTGACGTGCATAGTGCTATAAAGCAGCACTTAAGCAGCAATAACCTGCTTACCAATGCGCTGTTTGGATTCTGCCAGGACTACTCAGCTCCAAGACTACAGCCTTGACCCAAACATGGACAAAAACGATGCTGACTTCGACCCTGCTCAATTAGGCATAGTGATTTTGTTGTAGTTATTATCCTGATCTGACAGCATTGGCAGTTCTGTGGATGGATTGCCTCCAAAGCAATGTTTTTTAAACCAATGTTAAAAACTTGTTAGGGTCCTGGAACTGAACCTTGAGGTATATTATGAAGCCAGACTAGACCTGACAATTTTTCTATTTTGGCATAAATGTGAGGATAGGGTGCTTCACTCCAGGAGTAATTCCACTGACAAATTAAAGATCTTTTATCAAAGCTTTATTCATAACATTAATAGTTAAACAATATTTTTTTTAAATGAAAGGAAAGAACTTCAATTTCTAACTTATCACTGTTTCAGTTCCAAATAAGCAATCTTCTCTTACAGACTTAACATTCCACTTTATTTAGCAACCATAAATATACTTGTTATAAGATGTGCGGACAATCTGGAAGCTTTCAGAGATGTTTTGAGTTTCAGAGCAGCTTGCAGACCTCTGTCTTTAAACAAACCCCAGACAGAACTGAAAGCTGTTTTCCCTTTGCTACAAACCTAGCTCCTCCCATTAACAACATTATCACATGACCTTGTCAATCAACCTAATCAAAAAAACCCCAGGGGAAATCTTCTAATATAAACAAAATTCCATCAGTAAACACTAAATGGTTAAAATGATTAATTGTCCTGCTCTCGCAGCATCTGAGCTATATTCCTCCAGACATACCAACTACCTGATGAAAAAAGCTGAATGTTAAAACATTCCCCTTAAACTATATCAATAGCACACTATCACCACGGACTTAATTTGTCTTTAAACTTGGTAATTCCTTTTGCTGGTTTGGTAAATTTCAGTTGGATTGCACCCTTTTAAGACCATGAAAACCTACAGAAACCACAGGCCAATGTGTTTATAATTTAGGCAGAGGAAAATCTGCCCATTCCCCTGGTTTATGTCTTCTGGGTTTATTGATATATTTCCCGTTCACAGGATCATTGCTTCCCATAGTTTGAAGAATGAAGTCTCAGGGCCTGTTTGTGTGCTACAATATAAAACAAGCATTCCCAAGTGTGTTGAGTTGCTGCTACTTTCTATTTTCAGTATTTATGTCTTTGCTGTCTGTTTTCTTAGTGCTATTATTTTAGTGTGCCTGTCCGTTAACCTTTCTTCACTTTCAGATTGTACTTTGATGCTTTCCTGTCGAGAACATCCCCTTCATATTGATTCACGTGGGGATTGGAGCCGTGACTGGTAAATGAAATTTAATTTTGCAAAATGAAATGTTCTACATATAGGCTGAGCATATATATACCCTTCGGAGAAAAGCATTAAAGTCAGTGTGAAAGGACAAAAATGTTGGCATTCTAGATCTCTAAAGGCTACAAGATTAATTCCAAGTCTAAAACAGACCAGATATATTCAAAGAGCTGAGTGTCTTCACTTTAGAGAAGCATAGGCTTTGGGGTGATTTGATCAAGGTTTATAAGATGACGTGGGAATCAATTTATATTTGCGTAGACAAATTGTTTCAACTACACAGGGTAAGGAGGACCGGGATCACTCTTACAAGTTATATAAGGGCAAAGATAGGTTAGATGTGAGGAAATCCTTTTTTCCCCAGAGAATAGTGGACCACATTATATCAGCTCAGGCGCTGAATGCTGATTTATTGAATTATTTCAGGCCTGGACCTGTTCTTGTCTGGGTTGGAAGTCTCCTTATACAAGACGTAGGTGTCTAGTAACATTAATTAGGGTCAGAGCGGTTTCCTGGACTAGCTTTCATCATCTAAGGGAGTTGGGAAAGAATTTTCCAAACTTTTCCCTCTAAGTGGCCTCAGTCTTTAATCTTTTTACCTCTCTGTCGGTTGCATAATGGACAGAAGCCTCACAACATGCTGTCTGTTGAACAGCAGGATTTTACAGTTCATGATTAATACTCGAGCTACAAACTCACTGGCATAGAGACAAATAGATTAGAAAAATGAACACAGAAGCAAAATACTGCGGATGAAATGAAAAGTAACACACGGCTAAAGGACTTACATTGGACATTGCATAGGACACCAGCACCAGAGCTGGGACAGTAGTAAGCTGTATTGTTGCAATTGGCTGCAACTGTACCAGGCTGGGATCAAAGATCTAGTGGAAAGGATAAGGCTGTTAATAACATTTTGAACTAATAGCACGGGGAGCAGGGAATGGCTGAAAATTTCAGAAACCTAGCAATTAAAAGAGTCAGGAAAAGGGAGTAAAGGACAAACTATAGGAAGGAAAGGGGATAACATGAATGGCCAGAGATTGGATAAAGTCATAGAGCACAAAGGCGAAAGAACTACTAAAAACAAGGAAAGAGAGAAATGATAAGTAAAAACTGTTACACCAATATATGTGGCATCCAAATCAAATTGGATGAATGGGAAGCAATAATTTCCAGAGAGAATCAGATTATAGTAGGGAAACACGGCCACATCGGGAACAAGAATGGAAACTAAATACAACTAGATATAATACATTTCGGGAGGAAAGTGGAGAGGTGGAGGTGGAGTTACTTTACCAGTTAAAGATGAAATAATGGCAGTAGTAAAAAACATGTATTTTTTGGTACTTCATTCCTAATTAAAAAAGTCAATTAAGTCCAATCATAGTCCCCACATGAGGGACAAACAAAATCCAAGCTGACAAGACAAGACCTTGCATCCCATCTTGGGCTCGATCAAATAAGATCCAAGCTGACAGGATGATGCATTGCACCCCCTCCTGGACTTGATCTGAGCTTCATCTTAACCAGAAGGCCAAGATGGCTTGGAAAAATTGCATTAGGTAAAGCCTCGGTTTAACCTCATTGGCTACCCTGATCACTTACTCTACCCAGGGAAAACCACGATCGCAGGTATCAGCACACCCCAAGTGCAATGGGCTAGGCATGTCCCCCGCTTGATCATGTAAAAATCATGTTAATAGAAGAAAAATTGATTCAGAATCCACATAGATTGTGTTAAATGATAAGAAGGAATTTCTTGTGATATAATGGCATACACCTTTAAAGGACTGTGGGGCTGATTTTGAGGCTGCACATCATTGGCCTGGGGCTCAGCAGAGTCCTGGGCTCCAGCATCCCCCTGAGTGCTGGTTCCCTGGGACGACCCTGCCTCTGCCTGCTGTGGATCTTCAGCAATGAGGTACTCACCAGTGAGTGATCGAGAAGCCTGCTTACTTATTGCACTCATCGAGGTGTGAGTATCTGCACTGGTGCCGTGTGCAGCTGACAGTTGTGACACCTCTTCAATAGTGGGGTTGGAGAAGCCCCCTCTGAACTACTGGAGTCTATTTGGTCAGCAAGAGAAGGGACATGGCAACAGTGCATTGCATGGGACACGAGGGAATATTGACGACTCACTTGAGACTTGGGGATTGACAGCATAAGTGTTGAGGATTCTCACATTTTTCTGCTGCCCCACTTCACCAGCAGCACAGACACACTCTTCCCCCTCCCCGCCCGAAGGCTCGCTTCTCGAAGTGTGTAAGGGTTCGCAGCTCAGGCTTGACTCCAGCAGACTGTTGAAACCTGCTGTGGCTGAGTTTGTGCTGCAATGACACAGAGAGGAAGGGTGTAGATGGAAGAGTTGACATTTAAGATGGTGATGAGGTGTGGTAGGGGTGGGGCTTGGGTGGGAGCTGGATTGTGAGGAACATAGCAGCTACTGGGGGAACATGGTGATTGTAGGAGGGAAGGGGGTCCTGATGCCTGTTGTTGCAGAGGCCAAGGTGGCTGAGTGCGAAGAGGGGTTGGGGGTGCGAGGAGTACCTGAGGGAGTCCAATGGGAGACTGGGGGTGGTTCACTTACCCTGGCTGCGTGAAGAAGATCATTCACCTTCTTCCGGCATTGCTGCCCTGTCCTCTTCTGGAGCGCTTGCACTGACCAGGGCTGTCACTGCATTCCAGGCGGGGGTGGTGACTCTCCTGGAAGGCCTTCACTTGGAGTGGGGGTAGAGTGTATCCTATCTCTACTCCACTCCATCCGGCATCCTGGTAAGGGCCTCCTCTGAAAAGCATGGTGCTGCCTTCTTGGCTGCCATCTCCTGCAGTCATTGTGGAACAAGTGCTGGGGAACTGTTTATATGGAGTTCCCCAGTGCTTGCAGCAGTTAGATTGTTGAGGGACAGGTGAATCAGAGGGAACATGCTGCTGGAATAGCGTGAAACTCGTGGGCATAAAAATTATTATTAATGCGGCACAAGATTCAGCCCGAAAATAAACCGGTGCAGTTGGTGGGAAACACTCCATTTTTCGCATCGGAACCAACACTCTGATTTGATTCATTATTGTCACATGAATTAACATACAGTGAAAAGTATTGTTTCTTGCGTGCTATACAGACAAAACACACCGTTCATAGAGAAGGAAACGAGAGAGTGCAGAATGTAGTGTTACAGTCATAGCTAGGGTGTAGAGAAAGATCAACTTAATGTAAGGTAAGTGTGGTAAACCACTGTTATGTTCTGATAACCACAGTTATGTTCTGATGACTGGACACACCCCTACCGGTGCTGCCTGAGGCTCCTACCCTGTTCACTGGGGTATAAAGGTGGCTGCTCCTCCCCTTTGCCTCATTCTGGTCCAGTCCCTTGGTTAGTGTTTACTGCAGAGTTAGTTCCCTTTTATAGTTAATAAAAGTCTATTATTCCAGATTCTGTCTCTGGGTGTTGATAGTGCATCAGTAAGTCCATTCAAAAGTCTGACAGCAGCAGGGAAGAAGCTGTTCTTGAGTCAGTTGATACTTGTCCTCAGACTTTTGTATCTTTTTCCTGAAGGAAGAAGGTGGAAGAGAGAATGTCCGGGGTCCTTAATTATGTTGGCTGCTTTGCCGAGACAGCAGGAAGTATAGACAGTGTCAATGGTTGGGAGGTTAGTTTGCGTGATGGATTGGGCTACATTCGTGACCTTTTGTAGTTCCTTGTGATCTTGGGCAGAGCAGGAGCTATACCAAGCTGTGATACAGCTAGAAGGAATACTTTCTATGGTGCATCTGTAAAAGTTGGTGAGAATCGTAGCTGACATGCCAAATTTCCTTAGTGTTCTGAGAATGTAGAGGCGTTGGTGGGCTTTCTTAACTATAGTGTCGGCATGGGGGGACCAGGACAGGTTGTTGATGATCTGGACACCTAAAAACTTGAAGCTCTCGTCCCTTTCTACTTCGTCCCGTTGACGTAGACAGGGGCATGTTCTCCTTTACGCTTCCTGAAGTCGATTACAATCTCCTCCATTTTGTTGACATTGTGGAAGAGATTATTGTTACTGCACCAGTTCACCAGATTCTCTATCTCATTCCTGTACTCTGTCTCATCATTGTTTGAGATCCGACCCACTATGGTGGTGTCGTCAGCAAACGTGAAAATCACATTGGAACTGAATTTGGCCACATAGTCATAGGTGTATAAGGAATATAGTAGGGGGCTGAGAACACAGCTTTGTGGGGCACTGGTGTTGAGGATGATCATGGAGGAGGTGTTGTTGCCTATCCTTACTGATTGTGGTCTGTGAGTTAGGACGTTCAGGATCCAGTCGCAGAGGGAGGAGCCGAGGCCCAAGCCACAGAGTTTTAGACGAGTTTCATGGGAATAATAGTGTTGAAAGTTGAGCTATAGTCAATAAATAGGAGTCTGACATAGATGTCCTTGTTATCTAGGTGTTCCAGGGTTGAGTGCAGGGCCAGGTACAAAGAACAAAAAACAAAGAAAATTACAGCACAGGTATAGGCCCTTCGGCCCTCCAAGCCTGCACCAACCATGCTGCCTGACTTAACTAAAACCCCCTACGCTTCCGGGGGCCATATCCCTCTATTCCATCTCATTCATGTACTTGTCAAGACGCCCCTTAAAAGTCACTACTGTATCCACTTCCACTACCTCCCCCGGCAATGAATTCCAGGCACCCACCACTCTCTGTGTAAAGAATCTGCCTCGTACATCTCTTTTAAAACTTGCCTCTCACACCTTAAACCTATGCCCCCTAGTAATTGACTCTTCCACCCTGGGAAATAGCTTCTGACTACCTGACTTCTGACTCATCTATTCATGCCCCTCATAATCTTGTAGACTTCTATCAGGTCTTCCCTCAACCTCCATCGCTCCAGTGAGAACAAACCAAGTTTCTCCAACAGCCATGATCTTATTGAATGGCGGGGCAGGCTCGAGGGGCTAGATGGCCTACTCCTGCTCCTATTTCTTATGTTCTTATGTTCTTATGTAACCTCTCCTCATAGCTAATGCCCTCCACACCAGGCAACATCCTGGTAAATCTTTTCTGTACCCTCTCCAAAGCCTCCACATCCTTCTGGTAGTGTGGCGACCAGAATTGAACACTATATTCCAAGTGCGGCCTCACTAAGGTTCTATAAAGCGTCAACATGACTTGCCAATTTTTAAACTCAATACCCTGGCCGATGAAGGCAAGCATGCCATATGCCTTCTTGACAACCTTCTCCACCTGCATTGTCACTTTCAGTGACCTGCGTACCTGTACACCCTTTGCCTATCAATACTCCTCAGGGTTCTGCCATTTACTGTATATTTCCTATCTGTATTAGATCTTCCAAAATGCATTACCTCACATTTGTCCGGATTAAACTTCATCTGCCATCTATCCGCCCAAGTCTCCAACTGATCTATATCCTGCTGTATCCTCTGATGGTCCTCATCGCTATCCGTAAATCCACCAACCTTTGTGTCGTCCGCAAACTTACTAATCAATCCAGTTACATTTTCCTCCAAATCATTTATATATATTACAAACAGCAAAGGTCCCAGCACTGATCCCTGAGGAACACCACTTGTCACAGCCCTCCATTCAGAAACGCACCCTTCCACTGCTACCCTGTCTTCTTTGACTGAGCCAGTTTTGTATCCACCTTGCCAGCTCACCTCTGATCCCATGCGACTTCATCTTCTGCACCAAGTAGTGGTAGATAGTGTCTGCTGTGGACCTGTTGCGGCGATAGGCAAACTTTAGTGCCATTTTTTGAAAGATTTTGCCCTGTATCTTAAACTATTGTCAATCATTACAGAACCTGACATGATGTGACGCATTAGTTCCATGACTTGCAGGCGGTAGGCAAACAGCAGTAGAGAAGCTACTGAGCTTCAGAGCTGCACAGTCAACTTTATCTCTGTATACTCTTACCTTCAAACAAAGAGCCCACATTACTATTTCACCAAATTTGGATATGATAAGAATGTTGCAGTGAAATTGCGATAAGTCAAGTTTGGATGATCAGTAGCAAATCCCAGAGAACAATACACATGAGAAGCCAAAATTCCACACCGGCAATTCCAGATTCGCTAAATTTGTCTAAGCTTGTTATCTGACCATACCAACAAATCAGAGCGGAGTTAGACCGCAAAAAAGCATGAAATCATGGAGTGCTGAGAAAGCCAGCATTTGCCATTGAGATCTCCCTGTGAAAGGACATGCAGAGCCTACGCATATGACTAAACCTGTGAGAAAGTTGGAAGTGTTGTGTGACGGAGATTGCCCACCCATTTCCATGGCCGTTGCCTCAAAGACTGTAGAGATGCTCCAGGATTTTGCACTATGGCACAAAACACCTAAAAACAGGCGGCACGGTGGCACAGTGATTAGCACTGCTGGCTCACAGCCTCAGAGACCCAGGTTGATTCCCGGCTTGGGTCACTGTCTGTGCGGAGTCTGCATGTTCTCCCCGTGTCTGCGTGGGTTTCCTCTGGATGCTCTGGTTTCCTCCCACAGTCCGAAAGATGTGCTGTTAGGTGCATTGGCCATGCTAAATTCTCCCTCAGTGTACCCAAACAGGCGCTGGTGTATGGCGACTACAGGATTTTCACAGTGACTGCATTGCAGTGTTAATGTAAGCCTACATGTGACACTAATAAATAAACATAAACTTAAACATGTCTTACTGCACCCACAACATGGTGAACTGCATCACACGCAGCCAAAGATAACATGCTGAGCAGAAAAAGATTGCTGCATTTTCCCAGACCTAACCCCCAGCATGTTTCAATGCAAAGCTCCAGCCTATTACAAGATCAGGTCAGTGTAAGGTGTGAAGAAAATGAATAAAGACTTTTTCACACATTTGTTGCTTTACTGTGTTTTCATTTGGCATTTGAATCTGTTGTTTTGGACGTTGACAGCATTTGCAGACATATTGAGTTACATGGAGATGTATTCTTGTGGGAATGGGGCCTCCTTGTCTGTCACATGGCTCTCTTAACATAAGTATGTGGGTAGATCCCCTGGGTTTTAACTCTTCAGGATTTTACTATATGTTGAAGAAGAAGAAAGCAACAGGATCCATCATCCTAACAGAGGTATGTGATATACTATCAAATATTGCAAGGGAATTAAAAGAAGAAGCATTGAGGCAATTTACAAGGGGAGTAGCAATAATGAAATAATAACCATGGAAAATTTCAACTGCCCACAAATGAACCTGCAGAAAGAAGAAAAGAGAATTGAGTTTGATTTTTACTCTGTATACAGTACTCCTTTCTCACTCAGTACATAGGAGATCCATAAAGAAAAGAATCACTGCGGAATATTGTAATTGGTAGTGAACCAAAATAAACAGGGAGAGTAACGGCTAGAAACCAAAAATATGATCAGAAACAATCAGGATGGAGTTTAAAAGGGAAATTTCTGCTTGACGGACCTTACTGATTTTCTTTTTGAGTAGAGAGGGCACACAATGATACTGACAGAGATACAACTAATCTGATTTTCAAAAGGCCTCCAATATATGTCCCATAATGAATAAGGTCAAAGAATGTAAACTCAGGGGACAAGCAGCAGAATGGATTGCTAGCAGCTGAGACAGAAGCAGAGAGTGGGAGGAAAGGGTCATTATTCAGAGTGGCAGAAGGTTCAAAGTGGTGTTCCACAAGTATCAGTGCTAGGACTGCTACCTTTCATAACTCAAATGAGCAATTTCGACTTTGGAATCGAAAACTCAATTTCTAAATTTGCGCATGACACCAAATTGTGGAGAATTGTCAAGACTGAGGAGGACTGCAACAAATTACAGGAGGACATTAATACACTTACAGAGGGAGCAAATAATTGGCAAATAGTGTTCAACATAGATTAATGTGAGGTAGTACATTTTGGTTGGAAGAATAGGGAAGTCTATTTCCTACTACTTAGAAAGTGTAAGTTGAGGAGGGGAGAGGAACAAAGGGATCTTTGTGTCACAGGTTGGAAAGGCCATGAAAAAAAGCAAACCCAGCTTCATTTCTGGAGAGATAAAATTGGAAGGTAGGAAAATTATGCAATATCTATTGAACTTCAGTTAGAGACCTGCGTGCAGTTCTGGTTATCATTTTATAAAATGGATTTAAAGTTACTAGAGAGGGTACAGAGATTATTCACAAGGATGATATCATAGCTACAAAGGTAAACATGTCTGGAGATGATTGACAGGCTAGGTCTCTTTTCTCTTGAAAAAATAAGGCTTCGGGGTGACCTAATAAATATCTTTAATATTATAGAAAGCTTTTGATAGTATGGATGTGGAGAGAGTGTTCCCTTTTGTGGAGGGGAGCATGACTGGAGGCCACAAATTAAAGATAGTCACCAAGAAATCCAATAAGTAATTCAGAAGAAACTTCAGAAGAAATCCAAAAAATGGTAAGAATGTAAGACTTGTTACCACAGGAAGTGGTTTAAGTGAATAATATGGAATAAAATGTAGCTAGCAATAAGGGGAAGCTGGACAAACATATGAGGGAGCTGGGAATAAAGAGTTATAATGATAGATTTAGATAAGCAAAGATGGGAGGAGGCTCAAATGAAGTATAAACACCCACATGGACTGGTCAGGCCTAGCAGCCTGTTTCTGTGATGTATATTTTAGCAATCCTACGTAATTTAAGAGTCGGAGAATATCTTGGTAATAGTGATCACAACACGGTAAGGTTCAAGATTAGGCTTGAAAGTAACATAAGTAGGACAAAGAAAAGAGAATGGACTGTAAAAGCGAAAATTATGAGGAAATGAGGGTAGAGCTGAAGAATGTAAACTGGGGAAACAAATCTTGAAATAAGTGAGAACACAGTGGCAAATCTTTGAAGAGTAAATCAATAGAGGTCAAGAGAAATGTATTCCTCTAGAAGCCAATTCAAGCAAGCAAATTGTTCACCAGGTTGAATGAGGAATTAAAAGAATAACTGAATCTAAAGGAAAGGATATAAGAGACGCACTGAGATATGAAAGGAGAGGAGGACAAAAATGAATGTGAAGAATTTAGGACATCGGGATGACAAAGAGGAATTACAAGTTATCAAGGAATATAAAAAGAA
Organism: Mustelus asterias; assembly: GCF_964213995.1. Lineage (NCBI taxonomy): Eukaryota > Metazoa > Chordata > Chondrichthyes > Carcharhiniformes > Triakidae > Mustelus > Mustelus asterias. The sequence continues at coordinate 112,546,896 of NC_135802.1, forward strand.
AAAAGAAAATATTCTATGGCATATAAACAATAAAAGAAAGACTAAAGTTGGATTAGGACCACTAAAGACTGGAAAGGGTAAACTCAAATAATGACAAGGAGAGGGCAGAAGTCTAGATTAGCCAATTTACCTCAATTTTTACACAATCAAGATAACAAAATAAACATTTCACAAGAGGATGATTGAAAAAAATACAATTAGAATAGGAAAGGAAAAAAAACTGACAACAAAGAAAAAGTAAGAAAAGGATAAAAAGCTTGAATGGGATGTTCCCAGGACGGAAGGATAAAATAGTTTATATCTGCAAAAGTTCCATATAAAGAGAATGATACCAGAGAACCATCAGACAAATAATGATATTCCTATATACTAAAAGAGAGATAGAATAAAACCTTGAAACCACAGACCAGTTAACTTCAAATCAATGATAGGAAGGTAATTGGAATCTAAGCTAATAAAAGTGAGAAGAGCATCTCGAGAGTAAACAAAATAAGATGTCAATATGGATTAAGAGAAGTGAAGTCATGCTTAAAAAAACCTGAAAGAATTATTTGAAGCAGCAATAGAAATAGTAGGCCAAGGTAATGCAGTAGATGTCAAAAAGTTGGGTTTTCCAAAGATTTTGATGAGCTACCGAATGGTAGGCTCGTGACAAAAGTTAGGGTGGTTGTAATGTGCCTCTAAGGGATTACAACATGGCATCACTAGAAAGGAAGTGTGTCATGTGATCCAGTTCAATTAAGTCCAATACAGCACAGAATAGGCCCTTAGGCCCACAAAGCCTGCACTGATTTCTAATCCTTATTTAGACCTACTACTTATTGCCCATACACATTCATGTAGGTCGTGCCTTACTAACCTTATTGAGTTTTTTGAGAAAGTGACCAAGGAGGTGGATGGGGGCAAGGCAGTGGACGTGGTATATATGGATTTTAGTAAGGCGTTTGATAAGGTTCACCATGGTAGGCTTCTGCAGAAAATGCAGATGTATGGGATTGGGGGTGATCTAGGAAATTGGATCAGGAATTGGCTAGCGGATAGGAAACAGAGGGTGGTGGTTGATAGTAAATATTCATCATGGAGTGCGGTTACAAGTGGTGTACCTCAGGGATCTGTTTTGGGGCCACTGCTGTTTGTAATATTTATTAATGATCTGGATGAGGGTATAGTTGGGTGGATTAGCAAATTTGCTGATGACACCAAAGTCGGTGGTGTGGTAGACAGTGAGGAAGGGTGTCGTAGTTTGCAGGAAGACTTAGACAGGTTGCAAAGTTGGGCCGAGAGGTGGCGGATGGAGTTTAATGCGGAGAAGTGTGAGGTAATTCACTTTGGTAGGAATAACAGATGTGTTGAGTATAGGGCTAACGGGAGGACTTTGAATAGTGTGGAGGAGCAGAGGGATCTAGGTGTATGTGTGCATAGATCCCTGAAAGTTGGGAATCAAGTAGATAAGGTTGTTAAGAAGGCATATGGTGTCTTGGCGTTTATTGGTAGGGGGATTGAATTTAGGAGTCGTAGCGTTATGTTGCAACTGTACACAACTCTGGTGCGGCCGCACTTGGAGTACTGTGTGCAGTTCTGGTCCCCACATTACAGGAAGGATGTGGAGGCTTTGGAGAGGGTGCAGAGGAGGTTTACCAGGATGTTGCCTGGTATGGAGGGGAGATCCTATGAGGAGAGGCTGAGGGATTTGGGATTGTTTTCGCTGGAAAGGCGGCGGCTAAGAGGGGATCTTATTGAAACATATAAGATGATTAGAGGTTTAGATAGGGTGGATAGTGATAGCCTTTTTCCTCTGATGGAGAAATCCAGCACGAGGGGGCATGGCTTTAAATTGAGGGGGGGTAGTTATAGAACCGATGTCAGGGGTAGGTTCTTTACCCAGAGGGTGGTGAGGGATTGGAATGCCCTGCCAGCATCAGTAGTAAATGCGCCTAGTTTGGGGGCGTTTAAGAGATCCGTAGATAGGTTCATGGACGAAAAGAAATTGGTTTAGGTTGGAGGGTCACAGTTTTTTTTTAACTGGTCGGTGCAACATCGTGGGCCGAAGGGCCTGTTCTGCGCTGTAATGTTCTATGTTCTATGTTCTATGTCTATCAAGATATGCCTTGAACATTGTTAACATGCCTGCTTCCACCACATCCACTGGCAGTGCATGTCTGTGTGAAAAACTTTCCTTGCATGTCTCCCTTAAACTTACCCCCTCTCACCTTGAAGCTGTGTCCTCTTGCAGTTGGTCTTTCCATCCTGGGAAAAAGTCTCTGACTATCCACCCTATCTATGCCTCTCATAATTTTGTGGACCTCTATCAGGTCACCCCTCAGCCTCTGTCTTTTCAGTAAAAACAATCTGAGTTTTCCAACCTCTGCTCATATCTAAAACTCTCCAGACCAGGCATCATCCTGGTAAGACTTCTTTGCACCCTCTTCAAAGCATCCATATCCTTCTGGTATTGTGGTGACCAGAACTGCATGCAATATTCCAAATGTGGTCTAACCAAAGTTTTATACAATTGTAACATAACTTGCTAACTTTTATACTCGATGTCCCGACCGATGAAGGTAAGCATGCTGTAGGCCTTGTTGACCACCTTATCCACCTGTGTTGCCACTTTCAGGGACCTGTGGACCTCTGATCCCTCTGTATGTCAATGCTCCTAAGGGTTCTGCCATTTACTGTAAAATTTGCACAAGAATTTGACCTTCAAAAATGCATCACCTAACATTTGTCTGGATTTTGTCCAGATTAAACACCATGTGCCAATCCTCTGCCCAAGTCTGTAATCTATCTATATCGTGCTGTATCCTTTGACAATACTTTTCATTATCTGCACCTCTGTCAATTTTTGTGTCATCCACAAACTTACTAATCAGACCATCTACATTTTCCTCCAGATCATTTATATATACCACAAACAACAAAGGTCCCAGCACTGATCCCTGTGGAACACAACTAATTACTGATCTCCATTCTGTAAAGCACCCTTCCACCGCTACTTTCTGTCTTCTATGACCAAGCCAGTTCTGTATCCATCTAGCCAGGACACCTAAGATCCCATGAGACTTTACCTTTTGTACCAGCCTGCAATGGTGGACCTTCTCAAATGCCTTACTAAAGTCCATGTAGACAACATCCACTGCCTTTCTCTTCTCAATCATTCTTGTCATCTCCTCAAAAAAACACTAATGTTTCAAGTCTGAATGACCCTTTGTCAGAGCTCAGATGTAGGGGAATCTGAGTATCTTAGTGTATGAATCACAATTGGAGTTTATTAGAGGCGTCTTAATCGACCAAAGTTTGAGGGATCTCTCTCCACTTCCCTACCACATGGGTATTAGGAGCTGTCTCCCCAACTCCTCCACACCACACAAGTATCAGGGGCTCCCCCCACTTCACAGGCATTAGCAGACTTAAGAACCACCCGCCACCCCCCCCCGCCCCCATACTTGTGAATGGGTGCTTTTCTTCTGAGCAGTTTGACACATGCCATTGTTGTTATATTATTCACTGGTGTTGTTAATAGTGTACACTGAGTAAATAGGCATGGAAGGGTCATGATTTGGCATGAAGAGAATGAAAAGCCATGGGGGGCAGGAGTTGGGATGTATTGACATGGGGAAGAAGGAAGCCTGGAGCCAAGGGGCTCCCAAGAGGGCCCATCCCGACACCTGGCATTGCAAAGGGACAGTGCCAACCTGTGCCAGGGGGCACTGCCAGGATACTGCCCAGCCATTTCCCTTTCCTCCTCAGAGCTTTACTTACCTTGGTGCCCTCAGTGGGTTCCCTCAACTAATTATCACTTTTATATACCTGTTGTAAACCTTGTCAACGTATGAATATTCAGTGAGGGGGGGGGATCATGTGGCTGAAATTGAAATTGAAATTTATTAAATGCATGGAAATGAGAAAGGGCAGGAACCTTGTTACGTCACCAGTGAGGGGCGGGGAAAACCGGTAAACGAGATCTCACTAGTAAGAATCTAGTTTCTCCACTATTGCAGGATTTTGGGTTTGTGTTGCTGTTTACACGGATGGTGAATGTCGGCTTAAAATCACCCCCATGATGTTGAAAGCAGAAAAATGACAAGAGATAGCCAAAAGTAATTTCACAAAGATAAAGGATGTGTTAATAATAAGAAAACCCAAGTCTGAAATGAGGAAAAACTCATGAGATGCTCCATTTTATTCACTTTCCTGTAGCCTCTGAAACCAGGGCAATAAATATAGAAAGAAAGAAACATAGAAAAACTACAGCACAAAACAGGCCCTTCGGCCCCACAAGTTGCGCCGAACATATCCCTACTTCTAGGCCTACCTATAACCCTCCATCCTATTACGTCCCATGTACTCAATAGAAACATAGAAAAATCTGTGGAGGAAAATAGAGGCCTTTGCAATGTGCAGGCTAAGACATTCAAATTCCTTAAGACAAATGCAGAGGTTCCTGAAATTGCAAGAGCAAACGAAACTCTAAAAAGTAACATCCAGAAAAAGAAAATGTCATTTGATCAGAGCTGAAAAGTTACAGAGATCTCTTCTGGAAGGAAAAGTGGAGAACAGCAGAAAGAGGGGTCGACCTAGGCGGAGTATGATGGTCAACATCCGAGAGTGGTTGCAGATCAACTACAGTGAATGTGTGAGGACAGCGTAAGATAGATGAGAGTGAATTAGCATGACAGCAGAAATCCTGGTCAGAGCAGCGACAAGCAGGACAGGACAGAACAGGAAAGGAGCAGGAACAGCAAATTCAAAAAATACTTGTGAATGGGTGCTTTTCTTCTGAGCAGTTTGACACGTGCCATTGTTGTTATATTATTCACTGGTTCTGTTAATAGTGTACACTGGGTAAATAGGCATGGAAGGATCATGATTTGACATGAAGACAATGAAAAGCCATGGGGGGCAGGAGTTGGGATGTGTTGACATGGGGCTATAAGGGCAAAGAGGCTAGATAGGGGTTTGTGTTGGCATGGGGTTAGTATGGAGGACATGGGGATCTTGGATAGGGCATTGCGGAGGGGGCATGGGTAAGATTTTTTGAACGTACTTCTCAAAAGTTTCCCAAATCCAGACTATAATTCATGACTCCTCTGAGGGGCTGTGAAACATGAGTTATCCAGAAGTAGGCCCCAACTCCATGAAAATTGTGAGGGCAAAGAGATGCCTACCTCAACACTGGAGCAAGCCAGGTCGGGAACGCAGAGTGAGGGATCAGAAACTGCACCCTTATCCTATAGTAAGAGTTTTAACAACACCAGGTTAAAGTCCAAATCCTATTAAAAGTCCCTGTTAAAGTCCCTTATCCTATGCCAGTGAAAATTAGGGAAGTCAGGAATGGAGGAAGGAAGCCTGGAATCAGGTCCTGTCTGCCATTTTTAAATGGCTAGAGTTATACCGACTCTGTAAAAACCTGGACACTTGTGTCTGGAATTTCCCTGAGGAAAATATTCCAAGTACCTTTATTTTTCATGCATTTAGTAATGCTGAGCATGCGTTTCCGTCAGTTTGAACAGCAATGCCAAATGTGCAGGATATTCAACAGAAATTACCAACTATTGCAACTAAAACCGGAACTTTCTTTTAATCCTCTCGACCTAATTATTAATCTCATAATTTGTACATCTTACTTTATAAGATTTGGAAATACAAAAACAGACCATTATCTGTGTACTCATAAAACACATCTTGCAAAGTGGTTAAATGTTTCAACACCTTTCTGAAGTTTATGCAGTTTTACATTTATGTCATATCCACTTGATTTAAATATAATTGCTCATTGTAACATGGCTCAGTTTTGATTTTCTACTTAAATAACAGGGATCAAGCTAAAAATGTGTGGAGTTGAATATAAAGGCTTTGCCAAAGTGGACACAAAATCCACTGCGCCCACTTAATAATAGCAGTGAGAGATCATTCCAGGTGAGGATTACAGGATGTTAGGCATTACTGAGATTGATTTCTCTGGGGCTAGACTGGGATCTGGTTTTCACTGGTGATGCAGCTTCTGCCCATGGTGATGAGGAGCGCTGACATCCCACTGCAAGGCTGACCTGAAACCCTTGAGCTGCCAGTCACCGAGTACTTGTTTTCTTTGATTTTCAACAACTGGTCACACACTGGACAACTGGGTGTTGAAAATTGCAATGTATAGAGTTATTACATTGGTGTAACAAATCCCCCTGGCTTCCTGGATATGAATGAACCTTGTTACTAAACTAAACTTAACAATAAAGACTGGGGTGCGATCTTATCGGCTCGCCACGTCAGTCGATTGGCGTGGCACGCCAAGTAAACTAGGGTGAGAAGCGAAAATTCGGGGTTGCCCAGGAAGGACACGAGGCTGATATCAAAATATTAATGACATATTTTACATGTCACTAATGAGACCCGGACGCTATCATCTGGGCACACTTACTTTAGTTACCTCATCGGCTGATATCTTCACCGGCGAAAATCGGCACAGACGGCCTCCACCAATGGGGCCCAGGAAGCACCCTGAGGGTCAGGGGCAGGGCCAGGCAGTGCTATTTAGGCAGTGCCAGCCTGGAACAGCCAGCCTGGCACCCTGGCAATGCAAAGTGGGCGGAGCCTGAGGGAGTGGAGTCTGAGGTGGCGGAGCATGAGGGGGATGGAGCCCGACAGGAGTGGAGCCTATAAGGTGGAAGTTCCAGAGGAAGGGAGGGAACTCTGCAGGGAGGGGGAGCTGGTTGGTGGGGGCAACAATCGGGGAGTGAGGACGGCGATTGTCCGGGCGGCAATCGGGTGCGGAGGCAATCATCTGGGGTGGTGATCAGGGTAGGGTGGGGGAGGGAATGTCTGGGCAGCGGTTGGGGTGGCTGCACAATGGCCCGAGAGCTCAGCAGCCAGCTTCATAGGTGATCTACCTACCGTTTCCTCACCTGCTTGGCACTTTGCTTTGAGAAATTCCACTCAAAAAATGTTGGGAATATAAGATAAGATATAAAAATTGTTCAGATGAAGAATTGAGCCAACTTCCTCTCTGAGAGATATACCAATTTGCTGTGTCTTTTCAGTATTTTCTGGGTTATTGTTGAACATTATTTTGCAATGTGCACAATGTTGTGTCTCAATTGCTCATGGCAGCAAGCTTTGCAATCTATATCTGCTGCTCTGTGCCCTTGCACTTGGCCTACAAAACTCATTAAGAAAGGCCATACATGGGCCATTGCCATTGAGTATTTTTAGAAGCGTCTTTCACCTCAGTGTAAAGCTGTTAAGTATTCCATTCGGTTTAAAGTAGTGATGTAAGTGACGTTTGTGTAGCTTATGGTGACTGTTTGTCACATGTGGACAATTTTATTGCACTGGCGTGCTTCTACACTTTTCTCTTTGCCCTGCAAAGCGTACAAGCTGTCAAAGGAGCTCCCAATCAATCATAAACTCATGATTTGTGTTCAGGTCTCCAACCCAGCTTTCCTTTCATGATCTGGCTGGTTTTCAAACAGTGGCTTCACTTGCTTACCACAGCATCCCAAAGAGAATATCACAGCAGAGAAAAATCTATACAAGGTTTGCCAACAGCCATCTGAGGGAACTCAGCAATGACGCTAAATCTCTGTGACAGCTTTCAGAATGAAATGTCACTTACTCACCCAGACCTTATGGAATGATGACCTCATGCACCCAGTTATGAACAATGAGGCTCAGCTTTCATACTTACCCGATTCCAAGTTCAATCAGTTCTTAATCAGTCCAGATTCCTGGAAGAATTTTGGAGGGCATAAAGGATATGTGCCAACTGTAGAAACAGTATTAGGCATTGACAGTTTACAGCTTAAAGTATGCAAGATTATACGTAGAAATGTAATGAAGAGAATAAGTAAAATTCTGTGTGATTTTACAAGGTGCTAAATCATATCCAGTACATAATTAGAAGAATGTTTAATGAAAGTTAAAGTTTACCAACAGCCTTGCATCCAACAGTCATTATCAATTCTAACCAAGGACACCTAAGCTGAGACCCACTGTGGTGGCAATTGAATACGCTGTTGGTTGCCTTATTTATTCAGGTTCTAGATGCCATTTCCCTCACTGCAACATTATGAACTCACACTTTCAGCAACTTGGTAGTCAAAATTCTTTTGAGCTGAAGAGTGCAGGGAACCTCCAACTAATGGCAGATGTCAATGATTTGGATGAGGGAATCAAATATAATATCTTCAAGTTTGCTAATGGCACAAACGTAGGGAATATGAATGGTGAGGATGATATAAAGAGGCTTCAAGACAATTTAGACAAGTTGATTTTTTAAAAATCATTCATGAGACATGGGCACCACTGGCTGGTCAGCATTTATTGCCCATCCCGAGTTGCCCGAGGGCAGTTGAGAGTCAACCACATTGCTGTGGCTCTGGAGTCGCATGTAGGCCAGTTGGCAACATTCTCACCTCGAGAGTCACAAGATTGGGGGTTCAAGCCCCATTCCAGGACTTGAGCATATACATCAAGATTGACACGTCAGTTCCATACGGTGGGAGTGCTGCACTATAGGAGGTGCTGTTTTTCGGATGAGGTATTAGACCCAGGACCCAACTAGCCTTCCAGGTGGGTGTGAAATATTCTATTTTGAAGAGGAATAGGGGATTTATCTCCTGTATCCTGGGAATGGGTGGGAATTTTTCCCCTCAGTGGCATGTTTCATGGTGGTGGGAGGCAGTGCATCACTTGCTGATGGCTGGATCTTACTCGGGTCTTACTAGGGTCAATGGGGTTTCATGTTGAACACTCCCCTCACCGCCGGGAAACCATCAGTGGGACCGCAAGATCCCGCCGACATAAACTGCAGCAAAATTTTGTCGAATATTTATCTCTCAATCAACATCACACAAAAAAACGATTATCTGGTCATTATCACGTTATTGTTTGTGGGAGCTTGCTCTGCACAAACTACCTGCCATGTTTCCAATATTATAACTGTGACTACACTTCAAAAGTATTTAATTGGCTGTAAAGATCGTTGAGACATCCAAAGGTCATGAAAGGCGCTATATAAATGTAAATCTCTTTTCTTATCCCTGCTCCAATTAAACTATTGACTGTGTAATCTAACTTCAGGTCATCAGCACATTTAGATGTATGATTCTCTATTCCTTTATCAAAGTTATTTATAAATGGTGTGGAAATCAGAGACCCAAGGAATCCCTTGGGTCTCTGTTAGTCGCATCCTGCCAATTTCAGTCCTTGCCCCTTTGTGAAGGTGCATGAAGAGAAGGTAATGAGGTCGCTACAAGGAGGGCGGTCTGAGAGATTCTTGGAACTAAATATTTTTTAATCATTCTGGTACAGAGGATTGTTTTTAATATTTGTTACGGGGTGATTTGCAGTTTATCATATCGGGTTGCAATTTTTCCCACCATTTTGTTTTAGTTTAGAGAGGGCATCATGATCAGCACGGGCTTGGAGGGCTGAAGGGCCTGTTCCTGTGCTGTACTTTTCTTTGTTCTTTGATTACCTAAAGCTGATCACGCAGTATGTTTCATTGCCACTGTCTAGATTTTCTGTTGGCCTGTTATCGGAATGTTTAGATTCACCTACTGGAAAATACATGAGTAAGAAATTATGGTTCAAATGCCTTTTCAAATGAATGTGAACGAGATAAAGCATATTATCTTCTCGAATGGATCACTTACGATTGAAATGACTTATAAATTTCTAACAGGAATAGACAGGGTAGATGCAGGAAGGATGTTCCCGATGGTGTGGGTGTCCAGAACCAGGGGTCACAGCCTGAGGATTCAGGGTAGAGCATTTAGGACGGAGATCAGGAGACATTTCTTCACCCAAAGAGTGGTGAGCCTGTGGAATTCATTACCACAGGAAGTAGTTGATGCCAAAACATTGAATGTATTCAAGAGGCGGCTAAGTACAGCACTCGTGGCGAATGGGATCACAGATTATGGGGACAAAACAGTATTAGGCTATTGAGTTGGACAATCAGCCATGATCGTGATGAATGGCGGAGCAGGCTCGAAGGGCAAAATGGCCTCCTCCTGTCTTCTTTGTTTTCAAGTTTCTATCTTTTCTATCTGCCAGCAAGCAACAGAAAGTTGAGAAGTACTGCATCCATTAAAAGATGGATGTGACCCTACTATTTAAGACTTTTTTTGTAATGTGAAAGCAATCTGATAGACCATTTTCTTCCTAAATTATTAACATAATTGCTTTTGAAAACTGTTTGGCCGTTGGTCTGATCTTTAACCGGATAAAGCAGCTGACGTGACCACACAATTATTACTGAACATAGGAACCTCCTCAAAACAGTTTGTTTCTAAATGGCGGATGCTAAGGTCTTTGGATGAATGGAGGGATTTAGAAATCCAGGTATAGAAATCATTAAACTTTATGGGACTAGATCTAAAAAAGGTGAGCGAAATTATTGCAAGAGGGCTGGAATACAAAGGGGTGGGAGTTTAGTTACAGCAATACAGAGCGCTGCTTAGAATCCATCTGGAGTACTGCACTCAATTCTTGGCACCTCACCTCAGGGAGGAAATACTGGTCTTGGAAGGGGAGCAACACAGATTCTCCAGAAAGATATCAGGGCTAAATGGCTTAAATTACGAGGACAGGTTGCATAGCCTGGGCCTGCAATCCCCATGTTTATAGAGGAGTAAGAGATGACCTATTTGAGGTGTTATTAGATGATTTGAGAGTGTAGATAGAGTGTACACATATCCTTCAAATTACATGATGGATGGAACTTGGCAACCTCAAACCTGAAGAACCCACTTAAATTCAATCAGAGGCACAGTTAATCTCTAGCAATGTGAACTTGATATATCATTACTTAGTTAATTTTGGTATTGAATTTTAGAAGTTATGCCTGCCAAGTGTGTGTGTAAATGGTATATAAAATATACTGGGCGGGATTTTCTGACCACACACGTCCCAGGACTGGAAATTCCCGCCCGAGGTCAACGGATCTTTGAGTTGTCTGCCAACTTTTCTGTCCACTCCTGCTACGATTCCCACAGTGGGCAGGAAAGGAGAATTTACCCCACTATTTTTATTCCTTCAACTGGCTAAAAACATGGTTGGACCTGTTGAGTTTAGGTTTAATGTTTGACTTAGATAAACATGGTCGACATGCAGAAATTTGTTAAATGAAATAATACAATATTTAAGGACAACTTTCATATTTGTCCATAAGATCGTAGGAGATATAAAGTATTATCAAGAAGTGAAAACAGGAGCTAACAAGAAGAAGAAAAATGGGATAGTGTGTAACATAAGCTATGAGCAATCCATCTTAGTGACACCCCAGACCCATTTATCTAACTCTCCACACAAATAATGAGATTTCTGAAAGTAGGATTTCAATTGCTGAATAATCATGGGAATAAAACATCACAAAGTAGCTGCCCTACCACAAACTGCTGATAACTGCAAAATGGTATAAATATTTGAAGAGAGTTTCAATTCCATGCTAACCAAAGTGGATGCTGATAATAGGGATTCTTTGTGGGATTGGGACAATATAAATGAATCACTTTTGTTGCAATCTGTTTGATTAAAGAGCTACTATGAACTTTCAAGCATTACAACAGCACTGGTTGTACATCTAGTTGACAAGGCGGGTGAGAGAGAGAGAGAGAGAGCGTGAGGTCCATACAACATTGATCTGCTTCATTTCACATTGTTTTCAGACAGCTCCAGACAAAACACCACAATTTTGACCAGACTGTGACCCATCAGCATTCCTAGTTACATGATTCAATGTCTTCACTGTGTCTACCCTGACATCTAAATACTGCTTTTTAAACTTATGATCTTCCTGTCCAAAAGTCATCAGCCTTCAGTGACACCAATGAAATGTGCTTCTCAAAACAGCTTAGCCATGAAGGCAAACTGGTACACCTGCAAACTATCAATGAAAATGATAGAGGTGCTTGATCCTTTCTCGTAACAAATTTTGTGGGCTGAATTCTTTTTCTTTTCATGGTTATTATAATTTATCTTAACTCTGGACATGGTGTAACCTAAAGTTATTTAATGTACTGAACAGAAATCAAGCTCATTACTTTCCTGCTAGGATTAGTCAATTCTCAAATTCTCTACATTCCAACCGTTTACAGCAATTTGCTAATTAGTTGAAATGCTTTCCATTGGTGGCTATGCTGTTTACTTCACCTAACATTAGCGAATAGGTGCCACACTGTTGTCCCAAAGGATGTATATAGACATCTTGGAACCATATGTGATGACCATCAATGGAACTGTAAAGTGGACCAAGTCCATGAGGTCAATTCTCTTTTGATATCTGATTGGAGAAGTTTTAAAATTTAGTATGGGAGAAACTGCATTTGTACATCCCCATTTCAATACATGGGAAGACCGTCTCTCAGAAAAATCTATGTCCTTCTAATGGTATTCTCAAGAATTTCTTACATTAGGAGACCACCTGTGAGTTATGCAGTCTATCCTGATAGTTAGAACATTGTCTTGTTAAAAAATGAGACTATCCAATAATTCAAATTGAACAGCAGAAATATCACAGATTTTAAAGCTAAAAAGTGAACGATCAGAAGACTTGAATTCAATCCCTTTTAATTAAGAGAAATAGACCCAAGAATGCAATTTCACTGCACTGAAGGTGATTTCCACTATGTCGGAGATCATTTCTATTACCTTGTGACAACCCAACAATCTGCCTTGGAGGCTAATCAAGGACTGTACATCGGAGTTGGTGGAGGATGTGCATGATTCGTGCAATGATTCTTCCTCAGAGTATGTTATCTTCTCCACAGAGTCTTCATCCTCCTCCAGCACCCACTACAGAAAAATGTTTGCAGGAACTATGGGAGATGACAGATACATATCGGAATTGAAAAGGTGAGAGAATGTGCAGATCATATTTCAATGCCTGCTGACACCAAGTCAACAGAAATAAGTGCTGTGCTTGTATAATTTTGCAATATCTAATTCTGCCGTCAGGTATCTGGGAGATGTCCATCTCCCCCTCACCAACTCTGCTTTTCTCCAGTGTGTCCTCCTCTGCAGTGGTCAGGGTCACGATGACTGGAGGACCAACCTGGTTCCCACTTCTTCCGGGTGTTCCATACTCCCTTCGCCCACCGGCCAGAAAGAGTTTTGAAGGAGAGAACTCAAATGGGAAGATGGAAGAACACATTTATGGAAGGTCGCTATGAGGGTGGGCATGACATGGCAATAAGATCAGGGAATGTGTCAGTGGTGGCTGGTCAAGATGGGGATGTGATTGCTTCGAAAGAGAGGAATTACCTGTACCTGTAGGGTGTGTTGACCAGAGAGCACAGGAAAAGGCTGAGAAAATTAGATTGAGCACGCATGCCACTCACCTTTCCTGCCCTACTGAGATATTGAATCTCTTGTGGTACTATACTCAGAAATGAGGTAACAGACTCCTGTAGCTCACCTCCTCTGCACTTCCAGCCACGCCTGCTTGGTCTCCAAGGTAGAGGTATTCTTTCAGACTACAAGAAGGATTTTCCAGAGGTCATGTTGCTAGGGCTGAAAGCAGGAGGCTATCGATGGGACCTAGGGCCACATTCTTCCGGCAGTGGCAGCTGCCTGGGTTCCTATTCAATTCAGGATGGCACATTCACCACCACCACCATCACCACCAAGTGCTAAATCCAAGGGCTAGCAGCTCAGCAGCTTTGGGCAACACTTCTGCCTGTGATGGCCATCACTGAGGCTGCAGCTGTAAGGAGAGGGTATCTCAATGCCCAGTCATCCTCAGAGAGAAGTATGGTTTCTTGGGGAAGTGAGGGCAGAGCAGTGAAGCCCCAACAATTGGGATGGGGGTGTGATTCTAGGGCAATGGTGGAAAGATATATGTGGGATGGTCATTGTTCCCATGTGGCCCTCCATTATCCATGTGGTACCTATAAAAAGGGTCCATACCCCCTCACCATCTCCCCCCCAGAGCCTGCTGGGAGACTACCTGGATTCACTGAGCAGTCTCCTCACATGGTGGCAGGCCCTCGCAATGCAAGGTAAATACCCATGGAGGAGGGACATAGCCCTTAATTGGATACTTCAGCAGCTCAATTGGCCTCCTGGTGGGCATTCAATATGCCAACTTTCCCACAACTGGCAAAATGGCCACAGATGTTGGGCACTTCCTACCCAATGCCTACCTGCACCATTTTACCAGCTTTCTTGTGTCTCAGCTGGTCATCAGAGGGCCTGGAACATTCTGGCCCGAATGTCTCTGCGAGCCCTTACATTCTCCAGCATGATGTCCAGAGAGCCATGGAGCTGCCTTCCCTTGTTGAGACGCCATCACTCAGGTAGCTGGCTCTCTCTTGACAATTGCAGAACACTCCCATTCTGAACCTAACCAGGTCATCGCAAGTCGCGAAGATTCATCAATCAGTGTGGGTCGTGGTTATGCCTGGCTGCTCTCATTGCTTGGGAAAGCCGGAAGCTGGATGCTGATGCCATAGCTCAACTCAAATGCCGTCATAAAGCCTGCTGCTCAGACCTCCAGTTTCCAAGCACATAGCAGGCCTCGCCCTGACTGAACAAGGTGAAACTTTTGAAGGGATTTTTAACAGTGATTTGAGAGCTGAAAGGGGAAGCACGCCACGTTAATGGATTTCAATGATTGCTGGCTCTGGTGGGGATCTGGCATTGGAGCAATGGACACAACTTCGGGATTTCCAGATGCATCTGCTTTCGCTTTACATTCTGAACTTACCCTCAGTTTCAGAGGGATAATGATAGTGAATGCTAACACCACCCAGAAAACTGCTGCATGAAGTCACAGCAAAAGGCAACATTATTAATTTGCCAAAAATTTAACTGAAAGGATTCTGAACAGCAATTCCACTTGGAATTAGAATCATAGAATCCTACAGTGCAGAAGGAGGCCATTCAGCCCATCAAGCCTGCACCGACCACAATCCCATCAGGCCCTATCCCCACAATTTACCCTAGCTAGTCCCCCTGATACTAAGGGGCAATTTAGCATGGCCAATGCACCCAACCCACACATCCTTGGACTATGGGAGGAAACTGGAGCCCCCGAAGGAAACCCATGCAGACACAGGGAGAACGTGCAAACTCCACACAGTCACCCGAGGCTGGAATTTCACCCGGGTCCCTGGCACTGTGAGGCAGCAGTGCTAACCACTGTGCCACCTCCAGAATTACTCTGATTAATGAGCTCAGTGTCTTCAGATCAGTGCTAGTAGAAAATTATTTGGTATTTTGAAAATCTGTCCACTCAAAGGTATACTCATTCTGACTGGAATTCAATAGATTCTGTGTTACTCATTTAGCCTGAATACATTGGGATAAAAACCTGATGAATAAACTTTCAGTAACATAAATGGCTACTAGATTTTGCAAAGTCAGGGTATTATAGGTCTGCTACAAATCCTTGGATTAATTTTGAATTGCTACATGCCTGATTTGGCCTCGGCCCTTCATCTGAAATCCCACACAATGGGCGGACTCTTCTGTTCTCCTTTGGGGAGAGTTTGGTGATGGGGGCGAGGCATTTGATCAGGCGGACATCCACTTTAGGGCCTCATCCCGCTGCTGCTGGTAGTAATCCAGGGGCAGTGAGGGACTCGCCATGTTGGCAGCATGACAGGCAAAACGAGCATTGTTGCTTTCAGGCTACTGGGAGAGTCCCTCATTCAAAGGCACTCAGTACCTGACTGAGGGACCTGGTATCAGAAAGGGAGGGCCTGCTGAGAGCCATCCCACTGCCGACCACTTCCACTTTTTGCAAACCATTTCTCCCACCACCACCAGCCCACAACCCCCTTCTCACCATCACTGACCTGGGATCCAAACAAAACCATAGGCTGCGGGTGGGAGCCAATTTGGCAACAGCCTGCTCCAGTGGAACTGTGGTTCATTAGTGCTGCCAGCCCCTGACTGATCAGCAGCTCCGGGTGGCTGGGATTATCAGGGTCCTTTATCCAGGGGGAAGGCCCACTGCTGTCCTGTGAAAGTGCCTGAATTGGATAAGATGCGTTGAGAAAGTGACACGGTGCTCTCTCCAGCTCTCCAGCCAAGACCCCCGTTGCCCTCAGAAAATTCCCTCCATCAGTCCTGTGAAGATATTTGCATTGAGAATGCTTACATAGATTATAAAAAATGGTCGTCCTGTTAACAGTCAACAAACCATCTTGTACAAACTTAACATCACAATGGCACAGTCGCACACTCTGTATGCACAGATCGAATGTTCAGTAGGCAGCTGTACACATTGCCTCAGCAACTTGTCTGATTCAAAAGCTATAATCTGCTTTTGACACTGTTATTGTTTCCAGATGGCATTTGATTTATTGGCTGACATCACACAGAGGAGTTTAAATATGTTGAATACACTGGGACTTTTTTTCTTCTCTCTCTAAATACAATAATTCTTACAAATCCTAATTCTGCAACTGGAAACAAACAACCAAATCTTTGGAATTATTTCATCTTCTGAGGCCTTATCTCATCTTTTTTTATGCTGACACAATGCTTCTACCATCACTTTTTAAACAATGTCATTCCTTCCCAAAATGATACCACACAGAAATGCTTGAGAAGACCAGGGTGATATTGTGGAAGGGAATTCGTAGGAGTGTATAGTGCAGCTAATCTACTTCAATGTGATTCTGATGTATGGATCAATAAGTCATCAAAATTAACGGTTGGAACTATTTTTGTTTCCTTACAGATTGTGCATTGTCTGATATTGATACATTCAGTGGCGTCAGTGCATACCAACTAAACATAAAAACAAGATAGTATAGGGTGCTGAATAGTTATCATGTAATCTGCAAGGCCCCATTTATGGGCGGCACGGTGGCACAGTGGTTAGCACTGCTGCTTCACAGCTCCAGGGACCTGGGTTTGATTCCCGGCTTGGGTCACTGTCTGTGTGGAGTTTGCACATTCTCCTCGTGCCTGCGTGGGTTTCCTCCGGGTGCTCCGGTTTCCTCCCACAGTCCAAAGATGTGCGGGTTAGGAAGATTGGCCATGCTAACATTGCCCCTTAGTGTCCTGAGATGCGTAGGTTAGAGTGATTAGCAGGTAAATATGTAGGGAAATGGGGGTAAGGCCTGGGTGGGATTGTGGTCAGTGCAGACTCGATGGGCCAAATGGCCTCTTTCTGCACTGTATGGTTTCTATGGTTCTAATCTGTTCCCTGAACAATAGTCTACAATGGCGCTCTGACCAACATAAAGTGAACTTGATGTGGAATTTAAGAAGTGCTTAATAACTTGAATTAGTTTCATGAAAACTTAAGAATTCAAGGAGTAGATGAAAGCTCAGGATCAGGCAGCTAGAGTAGTCCTGATTGATAGCATTATACTTAGCATTTTAGTAGAGACTTCTGGGGCGGGATTCTCTGGCCATTCACACCAGTGGGATTCTCCGGTCCTGCTACAATGAACGGAGATTTGGCTGAGCGCTAAATTCTCCGACCTCTCTGGCAGTGGTGGTGGGGCGTAAACAGCCGGAAAATTCTGGCCCTATTTTCTGCAATAATAAACAGCAATTTTATTGCTTTCAGAAAGAAAATGACTGTGAATGGAAATTGTGTAAAGGATGGCTACACAAACTGTGGGTCGTGACCCCTGGCAGGGTCTTGAGATGAGATTCTGGCGTCACGAGCTCGGAAGCAGCCATAGCTGCCGTGGAGCTCAGACTGGAAGCTAACAGCTGCGTGGCCCCATTAAATCCATGCTTTTTTGTTGGTGGGCTGGGCTAATGGACTTCTCTCTGAGGCGCAATTGCTCCTGCAAAAATAATCTGTAAAAAAATTGATGTTTGGCTTGTGTTTTGTAGAATGCCTGCCTTATTTTCATCAACTCCACCTCATGCTCCCCGCAACAGCTGAAGCCTCATCCCATTCAATAGCTGGACCCAGGGGCTACCCACGCAGCCCTCGACTATAATACCCACCCCTCCCACTACCGTCCTGACACCCCAACTACCACCACTCCCTGGCTACACCCCTACCATCCCAACTATCTCCTGGCTACCTCCCCTCCCCCCCCAACTAAGCCCCTGCTACCCCGACTACCTTCCGACCAGTATCCCCACCTCCAACTGATTCCAGCTTCTGTATTACCCCCATTACCTCAATTACCCTCTCAAACTCAACTACACCCTAGCCCCTGACTACAGCCCCAGTCGCCGACTAGCCTCCTGAGCCTCTGAATACCCCATTTTCCAACTACCCACCTAACCCAACTACCCCCTACACCCCCACTATCCTCTCACTGCCCGACAACCCGCTCGATCCCCTGACTACCTCACATGCTTCCACTACCCTTCTGACCTCCTGACTAAATGCATCACCCCCCCCCCCCCCCGATCACATTCCCCAACCCCCAACTAACACCGACTGGACTCCCCTGCCCACCCTCCTGACTCAGCTACCAACAGACACAGCCCACGCCCCCACCCAGCAATCCCCAAATATACCCCTATCCCCCCCCCAACAACCCACCCACACTCCCGACTAAGTCCACTCTCGACTACCCCATCAACCCTCCCACCCTTCTCCTCACCCCCTTTTCTTCCAGACTTGCTTGTCAAAGTGGAATCATGCAGTTAGTGCCACAAAAAGGTGGATCACCTCTGCACAGAAGATTCCCAACTATTGTTTCCCACTTCAACAAAGCAATTGTTCAAAATGGATCTGGGCTAACTAGAATTCTTGTTTGATCTGAATGCCCAAACTGGATTATGTCTGGCATGAATAAACTCCAGATTTAGTCAGGGCTAAAATTTCTCTCTGAGCTTGACTAGCTTTTCTAGGTTGGAGCTTTATGTTTACGCGGTGGGGTCTTGAAAGAAGAGCTGCCAGCGAGAGGCAGACTGCTCTTTCAGGGGAGGAAAGTGCAGATTGTGTTGTGGTGAGAATACTGTTACAGAAAGAGAGGAGAACACATGTATGCAAAACGGAATGCCCCAAAATCTGGCAGCAAGTTCAATTTGAGGACTCAAACTAAACAGACAATTAATAAAGGCCAGTGTTTGGGGCCTAAGGAGAGGAAAAAGGTGCCCAATACTGGACCCTCCCCAACTAAAAAGTGCATCAGGAGGGCTTCTATCGCCACTAGAGTGCTGACCCTCCTTTCCTGGTGGTCCCAGTAATTGGCAGTGCCAGCATCAGATGGCAGAGAAATCTACCAGTCCATAAAACCCCTTCATAATTTAAATGCAGCAGGATAATAAAGAGATGACTGGAGGCCTTCCTTTAGGGGAGGCAAGAATAATCCATGTGAGAAAGATGGAGGAACGCAGATTCAGGTTTGTCATCTGTCCACTTTCTCCAGTTGAACAGTGACCCACTATGTCCTGGCTCATTATCCACACAATACAAAATAACTGAAAATATTGTAGGCAACAGAACATGCAGGTATAGCTTTACAGAAAAAAAAATCTGCTCCAGGAATCCCATCCATTCTCCTCCTGGTCCAGTCAACATGTATCAATGGGTCACACAGAAGATGTGGATTGAAATTAGTCAATTTTTAACTGCCATTTCTTGAAATTCACCAAATTCAGAAGAGATCCCTGGGGACTGTAAAGAGGCTAAAAGAGCAACAGTAGGCAGAGTTAATTGTCAAAAATAAACTTCACATCCTCAGTGTGATCTGGATGAGTTGAGAATAACTTTATAACAACTGCTTACATTTATTGTCGTTTTAATACAGTAAAGTTTCCCAAGGCACTTCACAGGAGTGTTACAAAGCAAAACTTCACACCAAATCATGTACGGAGATAACTGGACAGGTGACCAAAGATTTGGCCAAACAGTTGGCTTTTAAAAAGTGGCTTAGAAGATAAAGTTGAGACTGTGAAGCAGAGAGGTTAATGGAAGGAACTTCACAAATTCACAACTTGAATGAATAAAATTCACTTCTGCAGTTAAATTGTCCTTAATTATATAAATGTGTGAGGGCAAACAATAGCCAAATGACTGTAAGGTCCGTTGTTAAGGGAATATTTGACAACTTTAAAAAATATCTCGAGGAGGAACACGTAAGAATATAAATTGTTAACAGTCGACAAAGTGTAGTAATGTTTAACAAACATGTGGCAGCTTTTTGAAGTAATGTCTGATATGGTGGACAAGGAAAATTCAGTTGATATTATAAATAAAATGTTCAGAAAGCTATTAACGAGTTCCAGGATTAGTGATTAATGGTTAAGATAAGAACGGGATGGGGGTGGAGGGCAGTCGGGTTGTAAAATAAGGCATAGAATTCTGAGTGAAACAACTGACCTTTAGCTTAATCTTTTATTAGGCCATATTTTTCACATATCATAGTTTTTGAATCTATTTCATGTATCTCGTAATACTTCCTTTAGTTTCCTTGTTGTGTTACATCAGTTTGCATTGAGTGTTCTTCAGCCTTGAGTCAGTGCTTTTCTAAACTCTGATCATCTGACCGTGTTACCATACATATTCCCTGTCTGCTCTGTACCCGAATATCACTAGATGCTATTGTACTCCATCAGAATCAGTTTAGTTTAAAATTGAGATAACACCTCAATTGAGAATTTCAATTTGAAATTAAGTTTGCTGCGATTAAATTAAAGTGGTCACCATTTTATTTCTCCCAGTCACATTGTTGTCAACAATTCAGTCAGCATCTTTTATGTTTCCTCCTCTTTTAGACTGTGCACAGTTCACACATTCTGAACGTTTCTGTTATCTCTGTGGGTGGGACTGTGGCTATGCCAAGAATTTCCAATTTGATGTAAAAAAAATCACTGTAAAACAAATGTCTTTTGCCTTTTTATCATGTAAATATTATTTCCCTTTTACTTGGGTCCATAGCTTTTGCTTCACATATTTATTTGTAGTTTTAATAAAGTATTTTTCTTTTCAATTAGTCTTCGTTAATTATTCCTGGCTGAGATTTAGTATTCATTCAATATACTGGCTGGATATTTTTTTATCAGCTGTATACGGTGTTGCTATAATTTTTTGTTTATATCCAAAGGTAGATATGGGTATGGTTATTAGTGGCTGGGGAGGTGGGGGCTCATCTGATTGTCCAACAATGTTTACACCTCAGAGCCCTTTGTGAGTAAGAGGTCTTGATATTGAGGCTTGATCAACAGGAGAGCAAATCTTCTGCAGAGGTCAGTCCATCTGGTAGTGAACCTGCCAACTTTCACACATTGGATGGAACTTAATTTAGAATCATAGAATCCCTACGGTGCAGAAGGAGGCCATTTGGCCCATCAAACCTGCACCGACGACGATTTTAGAACATAGAACATAGAACAGTACAGCACGGTACAGGCCCTTTGGCCCTCGATGTTGTGCCGAGCTTTGTCCGAAACCAAGATCAAGCTATCCCACTCCCTATCATTCTGGTGTGCTCCATGTGCCTGTCCAATAACTGCTTGAAAGTTCCTAAAGTGTCCGACTCCACTATCACAGCAGGCAGTCCATTCCACACCCCAACCACTCTCTGAGTAAAGAACCTACCTCGGACATCCCTCCTATATCTCCCACCATGAACCTTAAAGTTATGCCCCCTAGTAACAGCTACATCCACCTGAGGAAATAGTCTCTGAACGTCCACTCTATCCCCCTTATCATCTTATAAACCTCTATTAAGTCGCTTCTCATCCTCCTCCGCTCTAAAGAGAAAAGCCCTAGCTCCCTCAACTTTTCCTCATAAGACCTACCCTCCAAACCCGGCAGCATCCTGGTAAATCTCCTTTGCACTCTCTCCAATGCTTCCACATCCTTCTTATAGTGAGGTGACCAGAACTGCACACAATATTCCAAATGTGGTCTCACCAAGGCCCTGTACAGTTGCAGCATAACCCCATGGCTCTTAAACGCAAACCCCCTGTTAATAAACGCTAACACACTATAGGCCTTCTTCACGGCTCTATCCACTTGAGTGGCAACCTTCAGAGATCTGTGGATATGAACCCCAAGATCTCTCTGTTCCTCCACATTCCTCAGAACCCTACCGTTAACCCTGTAATCTGCATTCAAATTTGTCCTACCAAAATGAATCACCTTGCACTTATCAGGATTAAACTCCATTTGCCATTTTTCGGCCCAGCTCTGCATCCTATCAATGTCTCTTTGCAACCTACAACAGCCCTCCACCTCATCCACTACTCCACCAATCTTGGTGTCACCAGCAAATTTACTGATCCACCCTTCAGCCCCCTCCTCCAAGTCATTGATAAAAATCACAAATAGTAGAGGACCCAGAACTGATCCCTGTGGTACACCGCTGGTAACTGGTCTCCAGTCTGAAAATTTTCCATCCACCACCACCCTCTGTCTTCTATGAGATAGCCAGTTACTTATCCAATCAGCCAACTTTCCCTCTATCCCACACCTCCTTACTTTCTTCATGAGCTGACCATGGGGGACCTTGTCAAATGCCTGACTAAAATCCATGTATATGACATCAACTGCTCTACCTTCATCAACACACTTAGCTACCTCCTCAAAGAATTCAATCAAATTTGTGAGGCAAGACTTACCCTTCACGAATCTGTGTTGACTATCCCGGATTAAGCTGCATCTTTCTAAATGGTCAGAAATCCTATCCCTCAGGACCTTTTCCATTAACTTACCGACCACCGAAGTAAGACTAACTAGCCTATAATTACCAGGGTCATTCCTATTTCCTTTCTTGAACAGAGGAACAACATTCGCCACTCTCCAGTCCTCTGGCACTATCCCCGTGGACAGTGAGGACCCAAAGATCAAAGCCAAAGGCTTCCCTTGCCTCCCAAAGAATCCTAGGATATATCTCATCTGGCCCAGGGGACTTATCGACCTTCAGGTTTTTCAAAATCACTAATACATCTTCCCTCAGAACATCTACCTCCTCCAGCCTATCAGCCTGTATCACACTCTCATCCTCAAAAACATGGCCCCTCTCCTTGGTGAACACTGAAGAAAAGTATTCATTCATCGCCTCTCCTATCTCTTCTGACTCCATGCACAAGTTCCCACTACTGTCCTTGACCGGCCCTAACCTCACCCTGGTCATTCTTTTATTTCTCACATAAGAGTAAAAATCCTTGGGGTTTTCCTTGATCCGACCCACCAAGGACTTCTCATGCCCCCTCCTAGCTCTCCTAAGCCCTTTTTGTAGCTCATTCCTTGCTAACTTGTAACCCTCAATCGACCCAACTGAACTTTGTTTTCTCATCCTTACATATGCTTCCTTTTCCTTCTTTACAAGAATTTAACCTCTTTTGTGAACCATGGTTCCCTCACTCAGCCATTTCCTCCCTGCCTGACAGGGACATACCTATCAAGGACACGCAGTATTTGTTCCTTGAACAAGCTCCACTTTTCATTTGTGCCTTTCCCTGACAGTTTCTGTTCCCATCTTATGCTCTCTAATTCTTGCCTAATCGCATCATAATTACCCCTCTCCCAATTATAAACCTTGCCCTGCCGTATGGCCCTATCCCTCTCCATTGCAATAATGAAAGACACCGAATTGTGGTCACTATCTCCAAAGTGCTCTCCCACAAACAAATCTAACACTTGGCCCGGTTTATTACCCAGTACCAAATCCAATGTGGCCCCACCTTTTGTCGGCCTATCCACATATTGTGTCAGGAAACCCTCCTGCACACACTACAAAAACTGCCCCATCCAAACTATTCGACCTATAAAGGTTCCAATGAATATTTGGAAAGTTAAAGTCACCCATGACAACTACCCTGTGACCTCCACACATATCCATAATCTGCTTTGCAATTTCTTCCTCCACATCTCTATTACTATTTGGGGGCCTATAGAAAACTAACAACGTGACCACTCCTTTCCTATTTCTAACTCCAGCCCATACTCCTCAGTAGGCAGATCCCCCTTGAACTGCCTTTCTGCAGCTGTTAAACTATCCATGATTAACAATGCTACTCCTCCACCTCTTTTACCACCTTCCCTACTCTTACTGAAACATCTATACCCCGGAACTTCCAACAACCATTCCTGTCCCTGTTCTAACCATGTCTCCATGATGGCCACAACATCGTAGTCCCAAGTACCAATCCGCGCTGCAAGTTCACCTACCTTATTCCAGATGCTCCTTGCATTGAAGTAGACACACTTCAACCCACCTTCCTGTCTGCCGGTACACTCCTGCGACCTTGATACCTTCCTCAGTACCTCACTACACTCAACACTGGCTTCTGGACTACAGCCCTTTTTCCCATCCCCCTGACAAATTGGTTTAAACCCCCTCGAAGAGCCATAGCAAATTTCCCTCCCAGGATATTGGTGCCCCTATGGTTCAGGTGCAACCCGTCCTGTTTGTACAGGTCTCACCTTCCCCAGAATGTGTTCCAATTATCCATGTAGCTGAAACCCTCCCTCCTACACCATCCCTGCAGCCATGTGTTTATCTGCACTCTCTCCCTGTTCCTCAATTCGCTATCACGTGGCACCGGCAACAAACCAGAGATGACAACATGGTTTGTCTTGGCTCTCAGCTTCCACCCTAGCTCCCTAAATTCCTGTTTTAAATCCCCGTCCCTTCTGTTACCTATGTCATTGGTACCGCTGTGTACCACGACCTGTGACTGTTCCCCCTCCCCCTTAAGGATCCTGAAAACACGGTCCGAGACGTCACAGACCCTGGCACCCGGGAGGCAACATACCATCCATGAGTCTCTTTCACTGCCACAGAACCTCCTATCTATCCCTCTAACTAATGAGTCCCGAATAACTATTGCTCTCCTGCTCTCCCCCTTTCCCTTCTGAGCCACAGGGACGGACTCAGCGCTGGAGATCTGGTCACCATGGCTGACGGCGCCCCTCACCTCAAACATTCTGCAGGAGGAACGTTGCACTGCCTTCACTTCCATCCCCTCTAGATAACTTGCTGATACAACAATAAAAAGAAAGAAAGAGCTTACCTGCTCTCACTCCGGGTCTTTTTTTAGGTTAGGGGAGGGGGGAGGGTGGGAGACTCTACACGTGTAGTGATTTTACCCAGACTCTATCCATGTAACCCCACATATTGACCCTGCTAATCCCCCTGACACTTAGGGGCAATTTAACACTGCTAATTCACCTAACCCACACATTTTTGGACAACTGAGGTCTTGCTTGCCAGATGGTGAGCGGGCAAGTGGCCCACGTCATTTTCATTGGAGAAGATTTAAGTGCTTATCAAGTGTAGATTGGGATTTGGGACCCCACGGGCAAAAACCCCAACCTTGAGAATTGTCAGCCAATCAGAAGCCAGCAGCTCTCCATTACAGGCAGCACCACTGGGAGCGGTGGCAGCAGTTGGTAATGCACCCACCAGAGGCCAAGGTTAGCAGAGGGACCCCGGCCACAGGTGAGTGAGGATGGGATGGAGAGAAACATAGAACATAGAAACATAGAAAAACTACAGCACAAACAGGCCCTTCAGCCCACAAGTTGTGCCAAACACATCCCTACCTTCTGGACCTACCTATAACCCTCCATCCTATTAAGCTCCATGTACTCATCCAGGAGTCTCTTAAAAGACCCTATTGAGTTCGCCTCCACCACCCCTGACGGCAGCCGATTCCACTCGCCCACCACCCTCTGTGTGAAAAACTTACCCCTAACATCTCCCCTGTACCTACCCCCCAGCACCTTAAACCTGTGTCCTCTCGTAGCAGACATTTCCACCCTGGGAAAAAGCCTCTGAGAGTCCACCCGATCTATGCCTCTCAACATCTTATATACCTCCATTAGGTCTCCTCTCATCCTTCGTCTCTCCAAGGAGAAAAGACCGAGCTCCCTCAGCCTATCCTCATAAGGCATGCCACTCAATCTAGGCAACATCCTTGTAAATCTCCTCTGCAC
The DNA here is from genome assembly GCF_964213995.1 of Mustelus asterias. Classification (NCBI taxonomy): domain Eukaryota; kingdom Metazoa; phylum Chordata; class Chondrichthyes; order Carcharhiniformes; family Triakidae; genus Mustelus; species Mustelus asterias. The sequence goes on from NC_135802.1 coordinate 112,572,715, forward strand.
CCTTTCAATCTTTTCCACATTCTTCCTATAGTGAGGCGACCAGAACTGAGCACAGTACTCCAAGTGGGGTCTGACGAGGGTCTTATATAGCTGCATCATTATCCCTGGACTCCTAAACTCAATCCCTCGATTGATAAAGGCCAGCACACCATATGCCTTCTTAACCACCTCCTCCACCTGCGGGGCCGATTTCAGAGTCCTATGGACCCGGACCCCAAGGTCCTTCTGATCCTCTACCGTAATAAGAGTCTTTCCCTTTATATTGTACTCCTTCATCCCATTTGTCCTACCAAAATGGACCACTACGCATTTATCTGGGTTGAAGTCCATCTGCCACTTCTCCGCCCAGTCTTGCATCCTATCTATGTCCCTCTGTAACTTCTGACATCCCTCCAGACTATCCACAACCCCACCAACCTTCGTGTCGTCGGCAAACTTACCAACCCATCCCTCCGCTTCCTCATCCAGGTCATTTATGAAAATGACAAACAGCAAGGGACCCAGAACAGATCCCCGGGGCACACCACTGGTGACCGACCTCCATTTAGAAAAAGACCCGTCTATACCCACTCTCTGCCTCCTTTGGGCAAGCCAGTTCTGGATCCACCGGGCAGCAGCCCCTTGGATCCCATGCCCTCTCACTTTTTCTAGAAGCCTTGCATGGGGGCCCTTATTGAACGCCTTGCTAAAATCCATATAAACCACATCTACCGCTTCCCTTCGTCAATGTGTTTAGTCACATTTTCGAAGAACTCCACCAGGCTCGTAAGGCATGATCTGCCTTTGACAAAGCCATGCTGAGTATTCTTGAGCATACTAAACCTCCCTAAATGCTCATAAATCTTGTCCCTCAGGATCTTCTCCATCAGTTTACCAACCACTGAGGTTAGACTCACCGTTTGGTAATTACCTGGGCTATCCCTATTCCCCTTCTTGAAAATAGGAACCACATCCGCAATCCTCCAATCCTCCGGCACCTCTCCCGTCTCCATCGACGATGCAAAGATAATCGCCAGAGGCTCTGCAATCTCCTCCCTCGCCTCCCACAGTAACCTGGGGTACATCCCATCCGGACCCGGTGACTTATCTATCTTGATGCCATTCAAAGATTCCAGCACAACCTCTTTCTTAAAGTCCACATACTCAATCCTTTCAGTCCACCGCACGCCCGCAGTACATCCACCCAGGTCCTTCTCCTCTGTGAAAACCGAGGCAAAATACTCATTGAGCACCTCTGCCATTTCTACTGGTTCCGTACAGACTTTCCCGCCTTCACCTTTTATAGGCCCTATCCCGGGAGGGGGATGGATGGGGAGGGGTTTGGAAGAAAGGCGGGGGAGTGGCTCTTGGTCTTTAAATGGAGAACACCCTCCCCTGGAAATCTATATCTGGATTGCTTTTCGGGCCGCAATAGGTTGAACAACAACAGCGCAGCAGAATGAGCCCTTTCAGAATGTGTCTTAACTGCGGATCCAATCAGATGGAGGCATGAAGGTGGAGGGGTCCTCACCCTGCACTCCGCCACCTCCACCTCCAAGCTGGCTATCGGCATTATTTCAACCCTTTGGTTGTCTGTGCGCAATCAGGACCCTGACCTTCCCATTGCTTGCCATTTTAACACATGATCCTGCTCCCATGTCCACATGTGTGTCCTTGGCCTGCTGCAATGTTCCAGTGAAGCTCAACCCAAACTGGAGGAACAGCATCTCACCTTCCGGCTCGGCACTTTACAGCCTTCCGGTCTCAACATCGAATTCAACAACTTCAGATGATTAGCTTCACCCCACCTCGACCCCTTTGTTTTCATTTTATTTAATTTTTTACTGTTCTCTATCTTTTATTTCTTTATTGCCTTTCTTCATTTTTCTTCCCCCCCCCTCTTTCCCCCTACTTGATCCTCCCTTTCCTTACCTTTTCTCCCCCTTTGCTTCCCCTTTCCTCCTTTTTCTAAATTTTACCTCTCTCCCAGCGACCCCCCCCCACTCCCCCCCCCCACTCCCCCACCCCCACCCCCCACCCCCACCCCCCACCCCCACCCCCACCCCCCACCCCCCCCCCCCCCAACATCTTCATCTGTCATAGATTACTCTCTATTTTTAGCTTCTCAGCCGTTTGGCCATTCACACCCTTTATTTTCTCTGTGGACTGCCATTAGCAGCCTTTTCCCCTGGTTTCTGTGGCTATGATTCATATTTCATTCCCTCCCCCTGAGTATAAGTATCTCCCACTTTCTATGCTTTTAGTTTTGACAAAGGGTCACGTGGAATTGAAACATCAGCTTTTTTCTCTCCTTACAGATGCTGCCAGACCTGCTGAGATTTTCCAGCATTTTCTCTTTTAGTCTTTGGTTGTACAAGTCCGGTACATTGAGCTTTCTTGGTAATTATCCTGTCTGCCATCTCTTTGAGAGAAGTTTCACACAGGGAGCACCTTAGTTGGCAATTAATCACTTCCAAAGCGAAACTACTATTTCTATGCAGGCAAATGTCTGAGAATTGTCAAAGATAAGTGGAAAAGTGAATCGTGTGGAGGGCGTAGAAGGTCTGCAGAGAGATTTGGACAGGCTGAGTGAGTGGGCGAGGATCTGGCAGATGGAGTATAGCGTTGACAAATGTGAGGTTATTCACTTTGGAGGAAATAATAGCAAATTGGATTATTATCTAAATGGAATAAAATTACAACATGCTACTGTGCAAAGGGACCTGGGGGTCCTTGTGCATGAGACGCAAAAACCCAGTCTGCAGGTGCAACAGGTGATCAAGAAGGCAAATGGGATGTTGGCCTATATCGCAAGGAGGATAGAATATAAAAGCAGAGATGTCTTGCTGCATCTGTACAGGGCATTGGTGAGGCCGCAGCTGGAATACTGTGTGCAGTATTGGTCCCCTTATTTGCGGAAGGATATATTGGCCTTGGAGGGAGTGCAGAGAAGGTTCACCAGGTTGATACCAGAAATGAGGGGTGTTGATTATGAGGAGAGACTGAGCAGATTGGGTTTGTACTCATTGGAATTTAGAAGGCTGAGGGGGGATCTTATAGAGACCTATAAGATAATGAAGGGGCTGGATAGGGTAGAGGTGGAGAGATTTTTTCCACTTAGAAAGGAAGCTAGAACTAGAGGGCACAGCTTCAAAATAAAGGGGGGTCAGTTTAGGACAGAGTTGAGGAGGAACTTCTTCTCTCAGAGGGTGGTGAATCTCTGGAATTCTCTGCCCACTGAAGTGGTGGAGGCTACCTCGTTGAATATGTTTAAATCACGGATAGATGGATTCCTGATCGGTAAGGGAATTAGGGGTTATCGGGATCAGGCGGGTAAGTGGAACAGATCCACTTCAGATCAGCCATGATCTTATTGAATGGCGGGGCAGGCTCGAGGGGCTAGATGGCCTACTCCTGCTCCTAGTTCTTGTGTTCTTATGTTATTTAATCAGAAATAGCATTGGTGCAATTACATGAGTGAGAATCCCTTTAACTCATATTTTAAAATGATTCTGTAGAGTTTCTCCTTTTTGTTGCTATTGTTATATTCAGCCTTCTTTACTTTTCAGCTTGAGATTTTTATTATGTCTTAAAGTTGCTGCTTGGTCCATATATTTTCCCAACATTATCTAGGAAGTAAAACTATACAAACAAGAGCACATTGACAGTCAGGATGATGGGAATACATGCCTACTCAGCTAGCTGTTTTACAGGAAAATTGCACCTACCTTTTGCAGGCGATAGGAGTGCAGATGCCAAAGGTTTTCACATGAGAAATGCATGACAAAGTTCAGGGATGTGGAGTCAGGGCTCAGGTCACAGAATGACTTGAAAGTCACGGCATGAAAATGGAGAGGAGGTGTTAAGGGAAGTGTCTTTAACTGGTGTCCTGTAGGAAATCAACGTTGGGAAACTCTGGTTTATTATGCACATCAATGATTTGGGCTCAGGAATTAGAGGCATGTTGCTGAAATATGCAGATGGCACCAAATTGTGGTGATGAAGGGAAGTAACGGCCAAAAAGATGAAAGTGCTCCAAAGTACAAGAAGATATAAACAGGCCTGCAGAGTGGCAAATGAAATTCCATGTAGTTAAGTATGAGGTGGCAACCCTTCATAGGAGAAATAAGGGCTCCTGGGAATACATATGCATAAATTTCTAAAAATAGCAGGGCAAGTCAATAAATCCATGAAAGCATAAACAGAGTACTGGGGCTCATCTCTAGAAGAACAGAAAACAAATTCTATTTGTGATGATGTAAGAATGAGGCTGATAAGTCTGGACTGATAGAAGACAATGGATGCTGATAATAAGAATGGTGGCAATCCAGATTGTGGGACAGTTGGCGTACTGGGAATGGAAGAGATGGCTTAGATGAATTGCTGTGGTGAACCATAGATGGTTATCACTATGGGTACTTGTACATATGTTACTCTTGTTACTATTGGGGTTAGGGTTGGGGTATTCCACCTGTTAGCATTGTTCTGTGGTACACTCCGGTTGGCTCCGCCTTCCTATAGGAGTATAAAGGTCACTGCACTTCCTAGTGACCCCTTAGTCTGGGATTGTATTGTTAAGCAGTATGCTCTATTCTTGTTGCTAATAAAAGCCTTTATTCCCAGGTACGATCCAGCCTCCCGAGTGGATTAATCGCGCATCAATTGCATTATCAAGAGCTATTCTCTGTGGAGTGACATTCCTGGCATTAATCCTCCTCCACATGTTCAAATAGTGGTAGGGCTGGTCCCTCATGATGACAAAGTTATGGAGCATGCAGCATATTCTTTTATAAACATTTTAAATAATAATAACAAATAAATGTTTTCCCAGAATATTTCAGCATTCACCTTCACCCCATGTGTAGTCTCAATCTTAGTTTTTCTTTATGCAAAATCTTAAAAAAGCGATTTGGTTCTCGTGCTTATTACTTCCTGGCCACCTGTCTGTGAAGATTATTTAATATGATTCGCTGCTTGGACAGCTTGATGACATTGCTGCAGCTCCCTTTTAAAGAATATTACAACCCACTGCACGATGAGAGAAAAAAATGTTCTTGCCACAAAGGTTGCTAGATCTCCCGGTGACTTTCTTCAAGGTCAGCGCAAAGTCACTACAGACACTTGTAACTAGCTGCAGACAATAAAATGCTTTTTGCTTAATGCTTTCAATAGCTCCAATCAGTTAACCATCCTCTGGGCATGATCCAGATCTTGGTGTGCAAGGGAAATGTTTAACGTTTGTGGCTGATATGAAATTTGGAAACATTGGGTGAAATCTTACCCAGAAATGGCAGAGTATTGGTTCTGGTGAGAAAAATGGCATGTTTATCGCCAGAGAGACACACGAGTTTTCTCTCCAGATCTTACCACACTCTGCCACAAAAAAAGCCAAATGTGTTTCATGCCGTCATGTAGGAGGGTAGGGCCTCAGCATGCTGGCAAAGCCCGGCTGCAGAGATCTGGGCACCATATGAGCGATGGCTCTCTTTCGCAGGGAAGCTGCCCAGGGAGACCATGAATCAGGCCCCAATCAGACCAATGAGCAACATCTACCCGCCCACCACCCCGCCATGGAGGCCTCGGGTCTCTTCTCTAACCCCCCCCTCCCCTTCCCTCCCTCCCAGAACGGAGCGCTAGCATCCACCCTTACCCCCCGGCTCCCTAATTGGAGCCGGCATTCACCCCCACACCCTCCCCAACTATCTGTGCCGGCACGCTCCTCCCCCAGAACATCAGAGCCCCTTTTCCCCACCCACACAGGCAATGCTGGCACACACCTTCCCCAAATGGCCACCGCCAGCATTCCCAGCACCCCCACCACCGCAAATAAATGAATCCCCTCCTCCTCCATGAGGCTTGGGTCTGCCCCAGCACTGCCCTCTGCCAATCTGTGCCAAGGTACAGTGCCTGGCCGCTGCCTGGCAATGTTCCTCTCCACCAGGGACTATACTTAGCTTTACGACCCGACCCGGGGAGGATCCACACGACAGGTCCACATCTGGGTGAACCTGTTGTAAACCATGCCGATATGACTTGAATATACGGTGGGAGATCAATAAATGGTGAGGAGGTTAATGACATGTAAATGTATCAAAATGTATTTAAATCAGGTTCACACCTGTTGTTTGTGTGAATTTGATTACATCACCGGCGAGGGGTGCGAAAATCAGAAATCGCAATCTTGCCGGTGAGATCTGTGACTTAGAATCATAGAATCCCTATGGTGCAGAAAGAGGCCATTCAGGTCTCCTTCAAGTCTACATCGACTCCGCATCCCACCCAGACACTCTCCATGTTACCCCGCCCACTTAATCTATATATCTTTGGACACTAAGGGTCAATTTAGCATGGCCAATCCACTTAACCTGCACATCTTTGGAGTGGGGAGGAAACCGGAGCACCTGGAGGACATGGGAAAAATGTGAATGTTTTGCCAAATCTTGAGCCCCCACCTCCATTCCCGTGGATTGTGAGTGTGAGCTATAGATCACCCCCATTGTAAACCGTGAGGAGGACAGTGTGGAACTTTAACTTTAAGTGGCAGATCTCCCACTCACCTGACGAAGGAGCAGCGCTCCAAAAGCTAGTGGCATTTGCTACCAAGTAAACCTGTTGGACTTTAACCTGGTGTTGTTAGACTACTTACTGAACTTTAACAGGACATGGAGGAGTTGCTGCAGTGGGCAGATAGGTGGCAGATGAAGTTCAATGCTGAGAAGTGCAATGTGATGCATTTTGCTCGGAACAACATGGCCAGACTGTGGTGGACTACAGTTGCGCCTTTGTCCTGTCTGGTCCACCGTTGTTGTGTTTGTCATGCCTGGACACATCCCCTGCCGGCTCCTCCCCTTGTCACCTTGTATAAAGGTGGCTGTTTCCTCCCCCTTGTTCAGTTCGGGTCGGTTATCTGTTAGGATATGCTCCTAGTTCTGTAATGAATAAAAGCGTACAGTTGTATTGGCACACAAGTAGTCTTTTGCCTAATTGATAGCTCTTCACAGACAATATAAAATAAGGGGTACAATTCTTAAGGGAGTGTAGGAGCAGAGGGACCTGGGTGTATATGTGCAGTGAAGATAGCAGGACAGATGGGGAGAGCAGTTAACAAAGCAGATAGTATCCTCGGCTTTATTAGACCTCAGTATACAGGAAGGATTTTCACACAGTGAGTGGTTTAGGTCTGGAATGCACTATTGGAATTGTGGTGGAGGCAAGTTTAATCGAGGCATTTAAGAGGGCATTAGAAGATTATTTAAGTAGAAACAATGTACCAAGGTATGGTGAAAAAGCAAGAAAATGGCACTAAGTCATAATGCTTATTTGGAGAGCTGGTTCAGACATTCCGGCTGAAACCTCCTTCTGTGCTGTAACAGTTGTGTGATTCTGTGCTGTAACAGTTGTGTGATTCTGTGCTGTAGCAGTTGTGCGATTCTGTGCTGTAGCAGTTGTGTGATTCTGTGCTGTAACAGTTGTGTGATTCTGTGCTGTGACAGTTGTGTGATTCTGTGCTGTAGCAGTTGTGTGATTCTGTGCTGTAACAGTTGTGTGATTCTGTGCTGTAACAGTTGTGTGATTCTGTGCTGTAACAGTTGTGCGATTCTGTGCTGTAACAGTTGTGTGATTCTGTGCTGTAACAGTTGTGTGATTCTGTGCTGTAACAGTTGTGTGATTCTGTGCTGTAACAGTTGTGTGATTCTGTGCTGTAACAGTTGTGAGGTTGGCATGTTAAAGCAAAAAAAAACGCCCACCCCCCACCCCCCCCACTCCCCTCCCCACCCACCACCACAGAGGTCTCAGGGGCTCCTTTCCCACCCAAGATCAGAGCTGGCATCTCTCCTCCCGCCTACCAAAGAATTATTGCCGGCATCACCCCACCATGACCTCTCTCTTCCCCACCAGTTATTGCCGCATCCCCCTTGACCTTTTCCCCCTCAACATTGCCGACAGTGGACTCCCGACCCCGCCCACAACCAGTCAAATCCAGCACCCCGCCTTTGCCCCAAACATCGCCAGCATCAGACTCCTCCCCCACATCCCAAAACAGTTAATGCCGTTGAACTTGGCCCCCACCCCTGCTCCCACATTTGCTTACCCCGATTAGCACAAATGAGTCCCCATTCCCCGTGAGGCTCCCACAAGCGTCTGCCCCAGGCACTGCCCTCTGGCACAATTTGGCACTGTCAGTTTGCACTGACAAGGTTGCATGGTGCCAACTTGTGCCAAGGGACAGTACAGGGCACTGCCTGGCCATATCCCTCTCCCCAGACTCTAGACTCACCTTTATACCCTGGGGAGAGGGGGGGAGGGGGGTGGGGGGTGAATCCCTACGACAGATTCATGTCTGGGTGAGCCTGTTTTAAACTTCGCCAACATGATGTCATGTGAACAGATTATGAAAATATGGCGCAGGGTCAGCATATGGTGAGGGGGGGAGGGAGGTCTTTAATTATATTTAAATTTACAGGCATGAGCCTGATTATGTCGCTGGTAAGGGGCGGCGAAAATCGGAAATCGTGTGCTCGCTGGCAAGATTTTCAATTTCTGGGTTTTGCCGGATCTGGAGTCCCTGCTGCCATTCCCGCAGACGGAGCGGGCAGGTTCAAGTTTGCCCCCATAGTTTATTCATACATTTAAACCTGGGGATTGGCCACAACTTCATGCACACGCACACAATAAGGTGATAGGAAAATGCAGCTTTTACAAATATGAATAGCTTTAACAGTGTACCACAGTTATGAATATCAGTTCACATAGAATCATAAAACAACTACAGTGCAGAAGGAGGCCATTCGACCTATTGAGTCTGCACCGACTCTCTGACAGAGTATTTTATCCAAGCGCTATCCCCGTTATCCCACATATTTACCCTGCTAATCCCCCTAACCTACAAGACGTGGGACACTAAAGGGCAATTTAGCATGACCAATGCACCTAACCTGCACATTTTTGGACTGTGGAAGAAAACCAGAGCACCTGGAGGAAACCCATGCAGACACGGGGAGAATGTGCAAACACTACACAGACATTCACCCAAGGCCGGAATTGAACCTGGGTCCCCGGTGCTGTGAGGCAGCGATGCTAACCACTGTGCTGCTCTATACCTTTCCTGTCTATTTACCTTATACATCATTTTTTAAACTGCTGCTTCTTAATAAATTACTTAATGAGCTGCTCTAAAATCACTTTGAGTATGATCCTTTTTTAGATGACCTTTGACTCCTGAAATCTATCCTTACCATATCCATACAGTTCTTACAATATTTGGTCAGTTAACAGGTCAAATTGAGCACTGGTGAGTAATTGTCACTTGATAGCACCTTCAACCACTTCATCCGTTATTTTGCTGATGAATGAGAGTAGACAGGGTGGCTGGTAATTGGCTGGATTAGGTTTTTCCTGTTTTTTTGTGGACAGGGCAATTTTCTGGCAACCGTAGTGTGGCCAGTGTGGTAGCTGTACTGGAACAACTTGGTTAGAGGTGCGTGTACAAGTCATTAACTTGCAACGGGGATACTGCCCAGGCCCAGGTCTTTTCCTGTATCCTATGTGATCTGTCATGTAGAGTGAATTGAATTAGACTGCAATAGTGATGATGGGAACTCAGGAAGAGGCGAGGATGGGGGAATCTCAGCACTTCTGGTTGAAAATGGTTCCAAAGGTTTCAGCCTGGTCTTGTGCTGTAATCTGTTGTATTGAGGAGGGATCTCATGGAGCTTTCTTCTCCTGTAAGTTATTTAATTGTTCACTATCATTCACAACTGGATATGGACTGCGGATCTTTGCTCTGAACCATTGGTTGTGGAATCACTTAGCATATTATAGCACACACATAGTCCTATGTTGTAACTTCATCAGGGTCCATCAAGTCACAGAATCTCTACAGTGCAGAAGGAAGCCATTCAGTCAATCGAATCTGCACCAACTTTCTGACAGAACATCTTACCCAGCCCCACTCTATCCCCATAACCCCATGTATTTACCCCAATAATTCCCCTTACCTACACATCTTGGGACACAAAGGGATAGGCATAGTCCTTAGCACTGCTGCCTCACAACGCCAGGGACCCAGATTCAATTCCCAGCTTGGTTCACTGTCTGTACGGAGTCTGCATATTCTCCCTATGTCTGTGTGAGTTTCCTCCGGGTGCTCCGGTTTCCTCCCACAGTCTGAAAGATACATTGGTTAGGTGGATTGGCCATGCTAAATTCGCCCTCTGTATACCTGAACAGGCACAACAGACTGTGGCGACTGAGGGATTTTCACAGTAACTTCATTGCAGTGTAAGCCTACTTGTGACATTAATAAACAAACTTTAAAACTAAATTTAGCCTGGCCAATCCATCTAACCCGCACATCTTTGGACTGTGGGAAGAAACCAGAGCACCTGGAGGAAACCCACACAAGCACGGGTGAACGTACAAACCCCACACAGACAGTCACCCAACGCTGGAATCGAACCCGGGTCCCTGGTGCTATGAGGCAGTAATGCTAACCACTGTGCCACCGTGACACCCTTAGGTTGGTACCTAATTACAAGGTTTCTCTGGTTCTGTTCCTGATATGCCTTCCTTCATTCCTGATTGAAGAGAATGAAAGGTTAATGTGGTAAATAAACAACAGAATCATTTAAAGAAATGATCCAAAATATTCAACAAATATACATCCCAGTAAAAAAATAAAAAACTCGAAGAACAAAGAACAAAGAAAATTACAGCACAGGAATAGGCCCTTTGGCCCTCCAAGCCTGCACCGACCATGCTGCCCGACTGAACTAAAACCCCCTACCCTTCCGGGGACCATATCCCTCTATTCCCATCCTATTCATGTATTTATCAAGACGCCTCTTAAAAGTCACTATTGTATCTGCTTCCACTATCTCCCCCAGCAGCGAGTTCCAGGCACCCACCACCTTCTGTGTAAAAAGATTGCCATGTACATCTCCTTTAAACCTATGCCCCCTAGTAATTGACTCTTCCACCCTGGGAAAAAGCTTCTGACTATCCACTCTGTCCATGCCCCTCATAATCTTGTAGAATTCTATCAGGTCACCCCTCAACCTCCAGTGTTCCAGTGAGAACAAACCAAGTTTCTCCAACCTCTCCTCATAGCTAATGCCCTCCATGCCAGGCAACATCCTGGTAAATCTTTTCTGTACCCTCTCCAAAGCCTCCACGTCCTTCTGATAGTGTGGCGACTAGAATTGAACACTATATTCCAAGTGTGGCCTAACTAAGCTTCTATAAAGCTGCAACATGACTTGCCAATTTTTAAACTCAATGCCCTGGCCGATAAAGGCAAGCATGCCGTATGCCTTCTTGACTACCTTTTCCACCTGTGTTGCCACTTTCAATGACCTGTGTACCTGTACACCCAGATCCCTTTGCCTAACAATACTCTTAAGGGTTCTGCCATTTACTGTATATTTCCTATCTGTATTAGACCGTCCAAAATGCATTACCCTCACATTTGTCTGAATTAAACTCCATCTGCCATTTCTCTGTCCAAGTCTCCAACCGATCTATATCCTGCTGTATCCTCCTGTGGTCCTCATTGCTTTCTGCCAATCCACCAACCTTCGTGTCATTCACAAACTTACTAATCAAACCAGTTACATTTTCCTCCAAATCATTTCATAGAAATCATAGAAACCCTACAGTACAGAAAGAGGCCATTCGGCCCATTGAGTCTGCACCGACCACAATCCCACCCAGGCCCTACCCCCATATCCTTACATATTTTACCTGCTAATCCCTCTAATCTACGCATCCCAAGACACTAAGGGGCAATTTTAGCATGGCCAATCAACCTAACCTGCACATCTTTGGACTGTGGGAGGAAACCAGAGCACCCGGAGGAAACCCACGCAGACACGAGGAGAATGTGCAAACTCCACACAGACAGTGACCCAAGCCGGGAATCAAACCCAGGTCCTTGGAACTGTGAAGCAGCAGTGCTAACCACTGTGCTACCGTGCCGCATGTAACTCAGCAAGAAAGATCCATCCATGGTCTACTAGGGAGGATAGTATAAGGATTGTATAAGATTAAAAGAAGAAAATTAAAATGTTGTAATAGATAAGAGTCAGCCCTAGGATTGGGAGACTTTTAGAAACCAAAAAGAGATGATTAAAAAGTGAAGAGTAAATAACAAGAAATATAAAAACAATTGGAGGAGCTTTTACAAATTTACAAAGAAAAGGAGAGTAACTGATCCTTTAGAGGCAGAGCAGGAGAAGTTATCACAGGAAATTAGGAAATGGCAGAGACGTTGAACAAATATTTTATGTCTGTTTTCACAGTGAATGCCACAAATTACATTCCAGAAATCGAGGGTAACCAAGGGGCTGAAAGCAATTAGTACCAACAGAGGAAAAATATCAGCAAAGCTTAAGGAACTGAAAATGGTAAATTCCCAGGACCCGATGGTCCATATCCTAAAGTTCCAAAATAGCTGGAGAGAGAGTGGATTTGGTTATGATTTTCCAAAGTTCTCACCTTTTAGAATAATCTTAGTTGATTGGAAGTTAGCAAATGTAACACCGCTACTTCAAGCAAGGAGGGAGAGAGAAAACAACAACTACAGGCCAGTTAGCCTGACATGAACCATCAGGAAAATGCTAGAGTCTTTTATCAAGAAAGCCTTATCGACACACTTAGAAAATCATGATATCATCAGACAAAGTCAGCATGGTTTTACAAAAGAGGAATTGTGTTTCAGAATTTTGTTAGGGTTTTTGAGGATGTAATTACTAATGTAGATAAAGGGGAGTTGGTGTACTTCGATTTCAAAAAGGCATTCAGGAAGGTGCCACACAAACTGTTAATATGCAAGATAAGGGCTCATGGAATTGGGGGAATATATTAACATGGATGGAGGTTTGGTTAATGGACAGAAGCTAACAGGAAGGATTAACTTGATAAAATTCAAGTTGGCAGATTGTAATGAATGGAGTGCCACAAGGATCAGTGCTCGGGTCTCTGCGATTTGCAACCTATATCAATAACTAAGACAAGGAGACCGAGAGTAACATTTCAAAGTTTGGTGATGATACAAAGCTGAATGGAATGCAAAATGTGAGGAGGCAAAGAGCCAGCAAAGAGATATAGACAGATTAAGTGAGTAGTCAACAAGGTGGTAGATCCAGTATAATATGGGGAAGTTTGAGGTTTTTCACTCTGGTGATAAGTATAGAAAAGTTGAATTGTTTTTCGAAGGCATGAAACTTATAAATGTCAATATTCAGATAGATTCAGGGTGTACGGTAAATATGATGGACTTCAATCTACATATAGAGGGGATAAACCAAATTAGCACTAATGCTGTGGGGGAAGAAATTCCTGGAATGGTTTTCTAGTACAGTATGTTGGAGAATGCACAACAGAACACATTATTTTAGATCCAGTATTGTGCAATGAGAAAGGGCTAATTAATAATCTCACTGTAAAGGAGCCTGTATGGAAGAATGACCATAATATGCTAGAATTTTTCATTAAGTTTGAAAGGGCTGCAATTCAGTCTGAAACTCGGGAATTAAACCTAACCAAACAAAACTATGAAGGTATGAGAGCAAATTGGCTGTGGTAGATTGGGAACCTACATTCAAAGGTATAACAGTAGACAGGCAATGGTTGGCCTTTAAAGAATGAACGCATGGTGCATATTGCTTTGAGACACAGAAACCTAATAGGAAAAGTGATCCAACCACAGTTAATAAGAGACGTTAAAGACTGCATTAAATCAATGGATGATTGTGGGCGGCATGGTGGCACATTAATTAATACTGTTGCCTCACAGTACCAGGAACCTGGGTTCAATTCTGGCCTTGGGTGACTGTCTCTGTGGAGTTTACACATTCTCCCTATGTCTGCGTGGGTTTCCTCTGGGTGCTCTGGTTTCCTCCCACAGTCCAAAGATGTGTGGATTAGATTGATTAGCCATGCTAAATTGACCCTTAGTTTCAGGGTAAACATGTGGGGTTACAAGAATAGGGCCTGGGTGGGATTGTGGTCGGTACAAACTCGATGGGCCGAATGGCCTCCTTCTACGCTGTAGGGATTCTATGATCAAAAGGAAGGCAGCTAGAAAATCGCTGAGAAAAAATGGCAAGTCTAAGGATAGCGAGCATTTTCAGACTCAGCAAAGGAGGATCAAGAAACTGATAATGAGAAAGTTGAATGTAAAGTTGAACTGGCAAGAAACATAAAAATGGCCAGTCAACGTTTCTATAGGAAAGCAAAGCGGAAAAGATTAGCAAAGCCAAACGTGAATCCAATACAGGCAGAGATAGGAGAATCTAAAGCAGGGAACAGGAACTGGCAAAGAAACTAAACAAATACTTTGGGCAGAATTTTCCGCTCCTGCCAATTGCAGGAATTGTGGAGGGTGGGTGTACTTAATTTAGTGTGAGGTGAAAAACCTGTTTCCCAATGGCAGGATAAATTGTGCAAACTTTGTTCTCATGACTTTTAAGGTGGTTTAAGTTAAACGAACAACTTCGGGAACCCCACTTGCAATCGGTAGCATCCCATGCATGCTAATTAAAAAATTAAGTTTGCCCTCCAAATTGAAATCCCCACTAGCGAGAATTTATCATGTTCAGTTTTATGACTATATAAAGTGGCCTGCACCTTGTCAGCTTCACTTCTTCCACGACTTTGATGTCTGTAGATGTTGCTTTCTCCTTCTTGGAGACCTTGTGTATCTTCATTTGAGTGAAGTTAATAAATGTCGAGCCAAGGTTGGACAAGTGAGGGAGGTGAAGGCTGGATGGAAGGGAGTGGAGGGTGGAATGAAGGATGGACGGGAGGGGTGAGGGGGGGTAGGCTTATGGGGGAAGAGTGGAATCATACAGTGCAGAAGGAGGCCATTCAGCCCATCAAGTCTGCGCTGACCACAATCCCACCCAGGCACTATCCCCATAACCACATGCATTTACCCTAACTCGTCCGCCTGACATTAAGGGGCAATTTAGCATAGCCAATCCACCTAACCTGCACACCTTTGGACTGTGGGAGGAAACCAGAGCACTCGGAGGAAACCCACGCAGACACGGGGAGAACGTGCAAACTCCACACAGACAGTGACCCAAGCTGGGAATCGAACTTGGGTCCCTGGTGCTGTGAGGCAGCAGTGCTAACCGCCGTGCCACCCTAACAACTACTGTGCAGAAGGAGGTCATTCGGCCCATCGAGTCTGCACCGACTCTCCGCATCTCACCCAAGCCCTCTCCATGTTATCTCGCCCACTTAACCTGTACATCTTTGGATGCTAACAGTCAATTTAGCGTGGCCAATCCGCTTAACCTGCACATCTTTGGATTGTGGGAGGAAACCGGAGCATCCGGAAGAAACCCACACAGACACGGGGAGAATGTGCAAACTCCACACAGACAATGACCTGAGGCCGGAATCCTGAATCCATCTCTTTGCTTGATTCAAAAACTAAATTCCAATTAAATCCAATTCATGATCCCCACAAGAGAGGGAAATAAGATCCAAGCTGACAGGATAAGATATGTGCCCTATCTTGGGCTTAATCCGACGCTTGATTTTAACCAAAAGGCTGACTACTTGCAATGTTACATGGTTGAATAAATCAAGTTAATGGACAACTGACCCATGCAGCTATTGTTAAACATTCTTCTTCCAAAAGCATGCTGCCACCATGTTGCAAAGCCTGCAAAAATCAGCAAGCACGGGAAAGCCATTGTTCTGCAGTGAACAGCAATGCCACCTTGGAAGCCTCTTAGCTTCCTGTGCAAAACTGTTCGAATATTTCAGCTGCATGGCAGGAGAGGAAATGTAACAGAGTGGATAGAACGTTGGTGGATGGACTGGAAACAAGGGACACAAAACTGGGATTTGCAGGGTCCATCAGTGATACCCATTGTTTGGATGCTAAAGTGCTGTTTGTGGACCAAAACAGTGTCTGACGTGTAGATGTTCTTACTTATGCTGCAAATCATGCCTAACACTATGTTGGTAAAGGATAAACAAAAGACATCCTTTACCCACAAATGTAAGCAGGTGTGAAGTATTTGCATAAGCAAATAAGGGGCCTAACACATGCATTTGATCCGAGCTACTACTGTGGTTCAGCTTGGGGCAGTTAGTGATAGAGCTAATTGCATTTATTTGTCCCCTGTAGACAGGTGGCACAGTGGCACACATAAAGAAACACAATTATTTCCAGGTAAATCAATATCATCTTCAAAAAGATTTATTCTATAGATATCACCACTCTGCCACTCCAGTTTGCAAGCCAGAAATTCTTGCATGTCAGTCAAATACAATTGAAATTATTTCAAAAACAACAATGATCGTACAAATCTATCATAATTATGTGGGTTCAAACATTTTCAAATGGAGAAATGTATTATAGGTGGCACGGTGGGACAGTGGTTAGCACTGCTGCCTCACAGCACCAGGGACCCGGGTTCGATTCCGGATTCAGGTAAATGTGCGGAATCTGCACATTTTCCCTGTGTCTGCGTGGTTTTCCTCTGGGTGCTCCGGATTCCTCCTATAGTCCAAAAGGTGTGCCGGTTAGGTGCATTGGCCATGCTAAATTCTCCCTCAGTGTACCCGAACAGACACCGGAGTGTGGTGACTAGGGGATTTTCACAGCAACTTCATCGCAGTGTTAATGTAAGCCTACTTGTGATACTAATAAATAAACTTAAACTTAAAATAGGGCGGGATCTTGAGCCAACTCTGTCAGTCCGTGGGAACGCTGGCGTGCGTTCAAAATGTGGAGAATTTGAATGAACATAAATTTCACTGGCGAGATCACATTTCCCGATTTTGAAGAAACCTCGCCGGCGGAGCGATGCAGAACTTGATTCATCAGAATCGTGGAGCCTGTTGAGCTGGCCTTTCTACTGATTGGATTGACCAGCAGCAGAGACAATGACGTGCTGCTGCATGTGGCCAGGACCAGCGGCCTGCAGCTACTCAGGAAGCATGACCACACATGGAGGAACAACGTCAGCGACAGTACCAGCCAAGAATCTTCCGGCATCGATGTTCCTACCTTCAGATGTCGAGCTGCAGTGCTGGAAAATACTGCGTTTGTCCCAGGGGACAGTGGACCGTGGACCACCACTGTCATATACTGCACGAGCTGGCACCTCATGGAACTGGAGGACACCCAATGCCTGTGGCCCTTAAAGTTACAGCTGCTCTGAACTTTTATGCCAGCGATTCATTCCAGGGCAGCACAGGGAACATCTGTAGCACCTCCCAGTCTGTCACTCACAAATGACAGTTGCCCTTTATGCCAGGGCTGAAATGTTTATTAACTTTGACTGGGACCAGGTGAGGCAGGACGCCAAGGCCTTGGGCTTCACCCATCTAGCAGGGATGCCCCAGCTGCAGGGTCTGATAGACTGCACCCATGTGGCTCCTAAGTCACCATGGCAGCATGCGGCGCCTTTCAGGAACCACAAGAGTTTCCACTCCCTGCAACCACACAATGTGCTTCATGCAGATGTGCGCCCATTTCCCGGGGAGCATCCATGACAGTTACATCTTGAACCACTCACAAATCCCAGCTGTCTTTAAGGGAGAGCAGTGGCTGGAGGGATGGCTCTTTGGGGACAAGAGGTACCCACTCACGAGGTGGCAGCCGACGCCAGTGCGGAGGCCACAAACACCTGCGGAAACGCGATACAATGAGGCTCACGCTACAACATGCATGTTGGTGGAGCAGGTGATTGGACTGTTGAAGATGTGGTTCTGGTGCCTGGACTGGTCAGGGGTGCCCTACAATACAGCCCCCAGAGGTCTCCTGCATTATTGTGGTCTGCTGTACTCTCCACATCCTAGCGCTGCAGAGGAGAGGGAACCTAAACCTGGAGGAGACGGGCAACTGCCAGATACCCTTGAGTGAGGAGGATGTTGAGGAGGGCGGTTGGCCTGACGATGCCAAGGAGCAGGAGGAGGATGAACGCTGGGCACTGGCAGGGCCAGAATTGGGGCATGAGCAAGGGATGCCCTAATCGCCTCTTGTTTCGAGGATAAGAGGGAGTAGCAGGTTGTGAGGTCTCCCACAATGTGTGTAAGGTCAAACTAACAATGTTGTGCCAGCGTTATCTAACTGTTTGGTTGCATGTTTTCAATGGCAGGGAGCTGCAGCCACTGGCCTGACTCTGCAGGAAAATGACGATGATTTGCAGTGAGGACAAATCAATGCTTTCTCATTCTCAGTGATATGTCTGACTCCTGCCTAACAGGGAGCTACATGTGCCGTGCCAGTGAACAGGCACATCCTGGGGTTCACCAAAGCTGGAATGATAGTCTCAGGCACTGCAGGCCCCTCTGAGTATTTAGCCAGGTTTTCACTTCGCGACATAAATGACAGGGAGTGAATGGAATGATTTGTTATTCGTAACTATACATAGTGGTTACTTATCTACACTTGTGCCTACTTTCACCTGTGCCAACTAGCTGCCTAGTACTTCTTAATCTTCCTCACCCTCCCACAAGTCCAGGTGCTTCCCCAGGATCCGCAGCTGAGGTTGAGGAGAAAATGGGGGACTTAGATAGGCTGGACACCTCCCAGGGTCTCCTGGGTGGAGGGCCCTGGGCTTTGAACTAGACGGTTCTCATGCCTTCAGGTGCCCGATGGACCTGGTGGTCCGTCATGGGATAGAGAGGCAGCTGAAGTGAGGTCCAGAAGATCACTGCCCCCAACAGCCCCCTCTCCGCCCCACCCCCACCCATCCTCTGGCGCAAACACTCATGAATCCCCACCAGTGCCTGCACCATGCAGCTGATGCCCCGCACCATCAAATACATGCCCTCAAACATGGAGATCATGAGGTGAACCATGGTACGGACATCTCTTGCCATGGAGTGCACATTCTGTGCCGAGATCTTCACTGTGGATGCCACCGTTGCAGTGTTGACCTCATTGCGCTGAAGTGATGGTACCATCTCCTCGGACAGACTCCTCCAATCGGCCGTGCAGTCTGAGGGGGGCTGCTGTCATCCATTCCTGATGCTCACGACTCTGCCTTTGCAGCTCCATCAGTTCTTCGACAACCAGACCCAGGGGCATATCATCGACCAGGGGCCCAGCAGAGTCCTGTTTTCTGGCATCCCTCTGAGTGCCGGTTCTCTGGTACATCTCTGCCTCCGCCTGCGGTGGATCTTCAGCTGTGACGTGCTCACCAGTGTGTGACCCAGAAGCCTGTCTACTCAGTGAGCCCGCCGGGGTGTCAGTATCTGCACTGGTGCCGGGTGTAGGTGATATTGTGACATCTTTTCAGCACGGTGGCACAGTGGTTAGCACTGCTGCCTCATAGCGCCAGGGACCCGGGTTCGATTCCCGGCTTGGGTCACTGTCGGTGTGGAGTTTGCACATTCTCCCCATGTCTGCATGGGTTTCCTCCGGGTGCTCTGGTTCCCTCCCACAGTCTGAAAGGCGTGCTGGTTTGGTGCATTGACCCGAACAGACGCTGGAATGTTGCGACTCGGGGAATTTCACAGTGACTTCATTGCAGTGTTAATGTAAGCCTTACTCGTGACTAATAAATAAACTTTAAACGTTAAACCTTTTCCATGGTGGGGTCAAAGAAGTTTCTCTCAGAGCTGCTCCTGTCTGTTGGGTCCAGGGGGCACGAGGATATCCCAGGTTGCTCAGCTGCTTTGCCTCCAAGAGAAGGGGGATGGCATTGATGCATCACAGGGGATAAAGGAGGGAACATTGATTACTCACTTGAGACTTGAGGATTCTCATGTTTGTCTGCTGCCCCCATGTCGCCATCAGCGAAGCCACGCTCTTCCTCCACCCTGGCCAGCTCGAGTGAGGGTTCTGAGCTCCTGCATGACTCCAGCTGGGTGTGCTTGCTCAGACTTGTTGTGGTTGAGTTTGTCCTGCAATTAGACAAACAGAGAGAGTGTCGGCAACTGTGGTGACATTTAAGATAGTGATGTGATGTGACTGGCATGAGCTGGAATGTGAGTTTCAAGGGAGCAAGAAGTGAAGCTGCTGATTGGGGAAGTGGGAGGGGTGCCTTATAGGTGTTAGCAAAGCTCAAAGTGGCAGGATGAGAGGTGAAGTGGTTCGGGTGTGCGAGGGGTGTAGAAAAACACTGTATGCGTCTGACTTATCCTGGCTGAGCGATCTTATTATGGCACTGCTGCCCTGTCCTCTTCTGCAGCAAGTTTGCACTCACCAGGTCTGCCACTGCATCCCAGGCAGGGGTGGTGACCTTGGTGCAAGGCCTTCTCCTGGAGCGGGGGTAGAGTGTGTCCTGCCTCTGTTGCATTCCATCCAGCTGAGGGGTCCCTCCGAGAATCAAAGTGCAAGCTTCCCAGCTGCTATCCCTGGCAACGGATCTAGAACAAGTGCTGGAGAGCCGTTTATATACAGTTTCCCTGCGATTGCCACAATGAAGTTGAGCCGGGACGGGTGATTCAGAGGGAGGCCGCCATGGGTGTGGTGAGAGTCTCGTGACCATAAAAACCACCGTTCATGGGCCTCAAGATCCAGTCAGAAATTATGGTGGTGCTGTCGACGGAATTTATTCCATTTTTCCTGCCAGAACCAACACATTGCCTTGCCTCCAATGTATGCATTTACCACAGTGGGCGTTCCTGCCCAGATTTATAAAGTAAATAGGGGTAATCGTAAAAATAAATAAAAAGTGGTAATTTAAACATCGGACATTTAACATTGTATGTCTATGTAAATTACTGAGTAAATGAAAGTAGCAACCATTCGTTTCATCATAATTGTCATAATTAATGACTTAATTGCCAAAAGAAGCCCTTTCACACATCCGGGCCCACAAAATTCAAACAGGATTAACTGGTGAAAATAAATATCATAACAAATTGAATGGAGTTTCCTGCATGGTGAGGCTAGATCGTCACTGCTTAGGGTCCACATGTGCCCTAGAATCACAGGGTGGAATTTTGAGAATAAGTCCTGTGACAGAGGTAGAAACATGGAGTGCTTCCTGCTATAGAGTCTAGCAGGAAAACATTTCAAATCTCCATTCCCAGCCTCATTAATTATGCATCTGAGTGTTTCACACCATATTCAGTGATGGGACAGGCCTGGATGGAGTGTAGTCCGCCATCATGTCTGGGTGCCATGTTGAAAAGGTGTCCAACATCACTGATCCACCATTGAAGAAAGAAAGTGGACTTTCTGAAAATAAAGTTAGATCTCTGAGAGTACTGTGAGGCCAGAAGATGAATCTCCAGGAAAATCTGAGGCTGGAAGTTGGACCCCGTCCAGGCTTATGTGCATTCAAATTAATTTTACTTCTCCCCGCCTAACACTAATGTGTGAATCCGGAGGCATCCCCAGGAATTGTTCATGTGGGTCCCTATATTTTCACACCACGTTGTTCTAAACGTGTTGCATGGCAGCGTATTTTCAGGTGTGGGGGGGAGGGATGGTGGTAGTTAGGCCTTCATCCCATGCAAATGAGGTTCACATTCTCTGGTGGTATTTTCCAACCCACCATGGCAGGCACCAGCAGAAGATCCACAGTGGTTAGCACTGCTGCTTCACAGCTCCAGGGTCCCGGGTTCGATTCCTGGCTCGGGTCACTGTCTGTGTGGAGTTTGCACATTCTCCTCATGTCTGTGTGGGTTTCCTCCGGGTGCTCCGGTTTCCTCCCACAGTCCAAAGATGTGCGGGTTAGGTTGATTGGCCAGGTTAAAAATTGCCCCTTAGAGTCCTGAGATGCGTAGGTTAGAGGGATTAGCAAGTAAATATGTGGGGGTAGGGCCTGGGTGGGATTGTGGTCGGTGCAGACTCGATGGGCCGAATGGCCTCCTTCCGCACTGTAGGGTTTCTATGATTTCTATGATGATAAATTCACACCAGCGTGAAACTGATTTCAGGGCCAGCTGCCATATTCTCCCACCACGTTCACCATTGAACCCGCAGTGGGGGCTTGGGAGAATTCTGCCTATAGTTTAGATATTCCTGCCCTGACTATACACTAGTCATGGTTGTAATTGTTTGTCGTGCTATCCTGAGGCATGTCATAGTGAATCATCAATTTAATCTAACACCATCTGGGACAGCATTTTGCTTTCATCAGCATTATAATTTCTCCCCTCCAAAGCAAATGCTTTGAACAACTGTGGCCTGAACGTATTTACCTTAATCACAAATATTTCATCAGTCAGTATTTTTGATATGTACATCTTCTTGGTGAATTTTGACAGACCACTTTGTTATAAGAGGCTCTACAATTGGGCACAAGTTTAACCAATATTCACACACATGCATTCCTCATTAGATATCTGGAGCAGGAAACTAGGCTCATTTACCTTCAGGACCACCCTGTCTTCTCCCCATAACACAAGCATTGAAGTCAACTATAAAGTCCACATTGCTGCCTTGGTTGAGATCCACTAACTCAGCAGATAGAACAAATTTGCTGTAGGTTGGCTTGTGACTTGCTACAAAATGATTGCAGAGACATAGGTGTTTGAACAATAACAGATTTATTGTGTGAACGTAACTGTTTACAGATTGACAAGGCTACAGATGTTACACAGTGTAAGCAATGAGTATCCTCCTTCTCAACTCTTAGTCATGTGTCTCTCTTTCATCTCCATGCGAGTGGTACTGCTTTTCTAGCCCCAACCCTTTCAGTCCTGAATATGACATCTCCTCACAATTCTTTGTCCAAATATATTTTACATTTATATTTACGCACTACCCACTTTCCCCATAAGTCTCTGACATTATAGATTCAATCGGCCTGGAGGTTTCACGACTCTCCCCAATTGTTGTCAGGTTTAGAAGATAGGTAATCTCGGTTTGGATTTCTTTGCTTTGACTTGGTTGGTCTTTGGTCAGAGCTGCAGTGTTCTGGTGTATTGTCAGTTTGACTCTCAACATCTGCTTCTCCCCAGTGTATTAGAAAGTTCCCCTTGAGGTGTGAGGATAAAATTTTCCTGTTCCTTCTTGTTGTGCCTTCTAGGACATGTATTGAGTAAGATCGCTGTTAATCATCATCACTTTGGAAAATGACTCCTTCTCTGCCTAGGTCACTTATCCGTACCTTGTCTCCTTTGTTCAGCCTGGGCACGTTTTTGTAACAGAACCTACTATTCTAAGTGAAAGCTTGTTGCTTCCTGTGGGTCTTTTGGTCCTAAACCTTCTAATAGTCCTGGAATGCTAATCCTGGGATTCATTTCTTGGATAGAATGGAAAGCTGTGCTCGAAGTTTTCTGCTCATTAAACAGTTCAGATGATGACAGTCCACACTATAATGGAGGAGATCTGGATGTTGAAGGTTTCATTGGAAGATCCTCATTCTTCTTCAAGAGGATTTAATCGTGCGGACGCCCCTTACTGCCTTGTCATTGGATTTGAGATAACGTGGCCAATCCAACAGGCCCTGGTGCACAACTATATCTGCCCCAAATGTTTCTTCAAGAATGAAGATCATATTGCCACTGGGTGAGCAACTCTGAGACTTTAATCACGGCAAACTAGAACTCGTTTTTTTTGTTTTTCCTAAATGCATGGAAGCAAGGTAAGTGCATTCATAATGTGTTCAAACAGGTTGATTATCAAGCTGAACATCCTTCTAACATGCCAAAGGCAGGCAGGAGGAGTGGGAGAGACCCTTGGTCAGCCACAGAACCATAGAATCTCTACAGTGCAGAAAGAGGCCATCGGGTTTGCACCAACTCTGCAAAAGAACATCCCACCGAGGCCCTCCCCTCCCCTCCATTCCCGTAACACCATGCATTTACAATGACCGATCCACTAAACCTACACACCAAGGAGTTGGAACCTGTACCGTCACTACCCATTGCTCCAAACTACAACATGCATTTAAAAGTACATGTTGCCACAGCAACTCAGACTTCCTGAGCAATCTGTAACACATCCACCACCACCAAATTCCACCACCACCAAATTCCTGTAAGAGGATATAAACATAATAGTGAATTTCTGCTTAGTCCAGTGCTTCCCAAACACTTTCTTCTCTGAACTCATTTTAAATCTTCACATCTGGTGTGACCTCCAAAGTGAAACTTGGGGATGGAGTGGGAGTGGTAGAG
This sequence comes from Mustelus asterias, assembly GCF_964213995.1. Lineage (NCBI taxonomy): Eukaryota > Metazoa > Chordata > Chondrichthyes > Carcharhiniformes > Triakidae > Mustelus > Mustelus asterias. Next base: position 112,596,745 of record NC_135802.1, read on the forward strand.
TTGCTCAGCAGGGGAGTGAGAGGAAGGGCTGTTGAGCAAGGTGGGGAGATTTGATTTGATTTGTCACATGTATTAGTATACAGTGAAAAGTATTGTTTCTTATGCGCTATACAGACAAAGCATACCGTACATAGAGAAGGAAAGGACAGGGTGCAGAATGTAGTGTTACAGTCATAGCTAGGGTGTAGAGAAAGATCAACTTAATGTGAGGGAGGTCCATGCAAAAGTCTGATGGCAGCAGGGAAGAAGCAGTTCTTGAGTCGGTTGATACGCATCCTCAGACTTTTGTATCTTTTTCCCGACGGAAGAAGGTGGAAGAGAGAATGTCTGGCGCGTGGGGTCCTTGATTATGCTGGCTGCTTTTCCGAGGCAGCAGGAAGTGTACACAGAGTCAATGGATATGAGGATGGTTTGCGTGATGGACTGGGCTTCGTTCACGATCCTTTGTAGTTTTTTTGTCGTCTTGGACAGAGCAGGAGCCATACCAAGCTGTGATACAACCAGAAAGAATGCTTTCTATGATGCATCTGTAAAAGTTGGAGAGTGTCGTAGCGGACATGCCAAATTTCCTTAGCCTCCTGAAAAAGTAGAGGCGTTGGTGGGCTTTCTTAACTATAGCGTCAGCATGGAGGAACCAGGACAGATTGAAGCTCTCAACCATTTCCACTTCATCCCCATTGATGTAGACAGGGGCATGCCCTCCACTAGGCTTCCTGAAGTCAATGACAATCTCCTTCATTTTGTTGACATTGAGGGAGAGATTATTGTTGCCGCACCAGTTCGCCAGATTCTCTATCTCTTTCCTGTACTCTGTCTCGTCATTGTTTGAGATCCGATCCACTACGGTGGTGTCATCAGCAAACTTGAAAGTCGAGTTGGAGAGGAATTTGGCCACACAGTCACAGATGTATAAGGAGTATAGTAAGGAGCTGAGGACACAGCCACACAGAAGATGGGGAAAGGAGTTTTTGAAGTTGGCGGGGGGTGACGGGACGGGATTCAAATAGCAGGGTTACTGACACAAAAATAAAGTCAGACAAGTGCCATTTTGTAGGCTCTGTTGCTGACAGCGATCACGCCTCAAATCTCATTTTGTCAGGCCATACCCATCGACAGAACAACACAAATATTCATAGAACCATACAGCGCAGAAGAGACCCTTCAGCCCATCGAGTCTGCACCGACACATTAGAAACACCTAATCTCACCTGCCACCACTTGGCCCATTGCCCTGAATGTTATGATGTGCCAAGTGCTCAAAGATACTTTTTAAAGAATGTGAGGCAACCCGCCTCTACCACCTTCCCAGACAGCGCATTCCAGACCGTTACCACCCTCTGGGTAAAGGAGTTTTTCCTCACATGTCCCCTAAACCTCCTGTCTCTCACCTTGAACCTATGTCCCTTCGTGACTGACCCTTCAACTAAGGGGAACAGCTGCTGCTCCTTATCCACTCTATCCACGTCTCTCATGATCTTGTATATCTCAATCATGTTGCCCCTCAGACTTCTCTGCTCCAATGAAAACACACCAAGCTTACTCAATCTCTCTTCATAACTTAAATGTTCCATCCCAGGCAGCATCCTGGTGAATCTCCTGTGCATCCCCTCTAGGACACTGGAGGGGATGCAGAGGAGATTCCTAGTGTCCTACCATTCATTGAGTACTTTCTTGTCAAATTACTCCTTCCAAACTATATTACCTCACATTTTTCAGGGTTAAATTCCATCTGCCACTTATCTGCCCATTTGACCATTTGTCTATATCAGGGGTCTCCAAACTTTTCAGTACGAGGGCCACATCGTATATTTTATACATTTTCGGGGGCCAAAGAAAAAAAAATAGTTTTATAAATGAACTGGTGATGATTAAGCCCTTGAGATCAAATGAAATTCACTGTTGAAACAACAGGTTTCAGAACGCAAGACATATCCACATATTTTCCGCACAATGCTTGCTGATGGATAATGCAATGCAGAAACATGGGCTTTGAGAATCCACCAACCTCACAAGCTTTTGTGATTTGTCCAACCAAACTTTTTTTCACCCCAGACATGTTCTTTCCTACATCAATTGTCACGCATTGCAGTTTATTCCACTCCAGGTTATATTCTAACACAGTTTTTTGCAATTCTTTGAAGATGTCTTCTCCAGTTACTGTGCTGTGCATGCTATGCACTGAGGCTAATTCTTGTGTCACATTAAATTCACTGTCGACGCCACGGATGAATACTAGGAGTTGTGATGTGTCACACACATCAGTCGATTCATCAAGTGCGAGAGAATACAACTGAAAATTTCTTGCTTTGTCTGCAATTTGATGAAATATATTGCTTCCTATATCCTCAATTCTACGAGCAACAGTATTTGGCACAAGACTGATGATTTTGAACAGATTTGCTTTTTCTGGTCATAACTCTTCCACTGCTGCCATTATACACTCTTTGATGAGATCTCCATCAGTGAATGGCTTTCCTCTTTTAGCCAACACATAAGCTAGTTTGTAACTGGCCCTGGTTAAAGCTTCATTTTCAGTTATCTTCTGCGTAAAAAAAGCTTGTTGGGAAAGCAACCTGCGTTGCATTGATTCAAATTTTTCTGAACGCTGTGTTCCTGTGAATTGGGAATAACTTGGTTCATGTTTGGTCTCATAGTGCCGACGTACATTGTACTCCTTCAAAACTGCAACAGTTTTGTTGCATATGAAACCAAGGCTTTATCACCTGCTTGTACAAAGAAGTACTTTACACCCCATTCTTCATTAAACAGGCAGCACTCACTGTCCACTTTTCTTTTCTTTTTTCCTCCCATCACTGAATTGTCGCCATCATTGTCATTGTTCTCGCTCATTTCAGACAGATGGAGTTTACGGATTGGATAAAGTAGCTGTCAATGTAGAGCGGCAATTGGATAACAGATGTCTCAATTGCTGATTCGTTTAATGAACTGTCAGTCACAGGATGGCAGCTCTGATTGGACAATAGGCTGGTAAAGAGGGCGGGGATTCCCATGAGTCCATCAGACACCGCGTGGAGCGGCAGCAAATGTCTGGCCTGTGGCCTCTGTCCCCGCGTCCGGATCCTGAGTCAGCGGCGGGGTTCCGGATGCGGGAGTGTTTTCGACAGCGGGAATCCCGTCCCGCCCCACTGGCTGCGGGCCAGATGTGGCCCGCGGGCCATAGTTTGGAGACCCCTGGTCTATATCGTCTTGTAACCCAAGACACTCCACCTCACTGTTAACCACCTGGCCAATCTTTAAGTGTCATCTGCAATCTTACTAATCTTAGCCCCCACATAGTCATGAATGTCATTTATATAAATGATGAATGATAGGGGGCCCAACACAGATCTCTGGACACTGGCTTCCAGTCACTAAAGCAGCCTCTGTCACCACCCTCTGTTTCCTACAATTTTGAATCTACTTTATCAAATTACCCTGTATCCCATGTGAATTTACCTTCTTTACAAGTCTCCCATGTGGGACCTTGTCAAAGCTTTGCTGAAATCCATATAAACTACATTGATTGCACTACCCTCAACCTGGTTACCTCCTCAAAAAATTCAATCACATTTGTTAGACATGACCTCCCTCTGACAAAGCCATTCCTGATCAAGCTTTGCCTCTCCAAGTGGAGACAGATGCCCTCCTTCAGAAGTTTCTCAAATAGTTTCCCTACCACTTATGTGAGACTCCACTGGTCTATAGTTCCCTGGTTTATCTCTACAGCCCTTCTTCAATAGTAGAGCCATAATAGTTGTTCTCCAGTCCTCTGGCACCTCCACCATGGCCAGAGAGGATCAGAGCTCCTGCAATCTCCTCTCTTGCCTCCCACAGCAGCCTAGGGCACAATTCATCTGGACCTGGAGATTTATCCACTTCTCAGGCTGCTCACACCTCCTATACCTTGTCCTTCCCTATATCAATTTGCTCAAAAACCTCACAATCTCTCTCCCTGAATTCCATACCATTGTCCTCATTCTCTTGGGTGAAGATGGATGTGAAGTATTCATTCAGCACTCTACCAATGCTCTCTGGCTCCACCACAGATTGTCCTCTTGATCCCTAATGGGCCCTACTGTTTCCCTGATTATCCTCTTCCCATCGATATACTTATAGAATATCTTGTGATTTTAAAAGCAAATTACTTTGGATGATGGAATCTGAAACCAAAAGAGAAAATGCTGGAAAATCTCAGCAGGTCTGTAAGGAGAGAAAAAAAAGGTTTGGCAAAGGGTCATCTGGACTCGAAATTGTAGCCCTTATTCCTCTCCTTACAGATGCTGCCAGATGTGCTGAGATTTTCCAGCATTTTCTCTATCTTGTGATTTTCCCTACATTTACCAGCCAGAGCTTTCTCATGTCCCCTCTTTGCATTCCTAATTGTTTTCTTAATATCCACCGTGCACTTTCTATATCTCACTAACGCCGCCACTGATTTACTCCCCTTGTACATTTTAAAAGCCTTTCTTTTCTTCTCATTGTATCCTGAATATCTCTGGGCTTGTTATTCCTGATGGGGAGATGCCGGCGTTGGACTGGGGTAAACACAGTAAGAAGTTTAAAGTTTTTGTATGGCTTTTGCTACCAAATAAACCTGTTGGACTTTAACCTGGTGTTGTTAAACTTCTTACTTGTTATTCCTATCAGCTTAGAAGGAACATGCTGGGCTTGCACCCTCCTCATTTCCCTTTTGAATGCCCCCCACTGTTCTTCTGTAGATTTTCCCATTAGTTGCTGTTCCCAGTCTACCTTGGCCAGATCCTGTCTTATTTTACTAAAACTGCTCTCCTCCAATCCAAAACTTTTTTTTGCAGCTTGTCTATTTCCTTGTCCATAACAAGCTTAAATTGTACCATGTTGTGATCGCTATCACAAAAATGCTCCCCCTCAACCACCTGTCCGGCTTCATAACTCAGAATCAGGTCCAGCACAGCTCCCTCCCTCCCTTGTTGGATCCTCCATGTATTGATTTAAAAAGTTCTCCTGTACACATTTCAATCAATTTACTCCATCCAAGCCCTTAACACTATGTATATTCCACTTAATTTGAAGGGACCTTGCTGCTGATTCCAGCATTGGCAGATCTGAGTCTCTGCTTCACAGCCACCATTACTGCCTTCGAGCTTGTTACTGTAACTACACATCTCACACTCCCACCGGGGAAACATGATCCACAGTTTGGGAAACCGTGGCTTACTCAATAATATAATGATTTAGAGGCTGTTCAATCATTAGAGATAAGCTCTTTTTTTGTCTTTTTGACTTGCTTTCACAATGATAACAATAAAAAAAGAGATTGCCTGCAAAGTCTAGTTGAGCAGAATACTGCCATTGTATGATTTGGTGGAATCAGCAGCAATGTTAAGGCTTCTGATGGTGCTTTGATAGTTAAGCTTCAGTTCCAAGTACATAGTTTAAACATTGTTCCTTGCATCTGTCGTCTCCACTCATGCAATACAAAAAAAAATCCAAAGCAGCTGAGTTGCAGGCATTTCACAGATTGTGTTTCAATGCAATATTCTAACAAGTGCTACAGGGAATTCTTTCATCTATTCCAGCTTATTTATGACCGTCTTTTATGTACCTACACATAGTCGTAAAACATATCTGGCATGGTTTTCAAAAATGGCTGACACTAGAATGACACTACCAGCAATACTGGGCTTTAAGCAAAAGACACACAACTAATAGAGTTACATTTGGCAACACTTTTTTCATGCCCTGAGTCTCTGAGACATGAAACAGTCTAATTAGAAGCTGCACCAAAGCCAGCACGTCTTATATGCTTTTGCTCACTCGGGAACAAATAGATATTTCTACAAGTCAATTCACGGTTGTCCCTAACAGTTGTCAGTAATGCAAGAACTTAACTTCTAATTCTAGGCTTGATCAGATTCCAGGTCTCCTGAGACAGGTGGGGATAAGATGTGTTAGACAGCTGTGTACCTAACGCTAATTCAGCATTTGAGGTGTAAAACTAAAAAAAAACACAACTATTTCCAGGTAAATCAATATCATCTCCAAAAAGATACATTCAACAGATATTACCACTCTGCCAATACAGTTTGCAAGCCAGAAATTATTGCATGTCAGTCAAATGTAATTGAAACAGCTTCAAGAACATCAATGATCATGCAAATCTCCTACAATTATGTGGGTTTAGACATTTGCAAATAGAGAAATGTATTGACTATGCATTTCAGCAATGGTGCCTCCCAAACCCACAACCTCTATCACCCACGAGGACAGCAAGTACAAGGGAACATCACCACCTCCAAGCTTCTCTCCAAGTCACAAACCATTATATCATTCTTTTATTGGCACTGACTCAAAATCTCCCAACTCTCCACTTAACACATTGTGGAGCAATTTCACCACAAGGGTTGTAGCAATTTAAGTAGGCAGCCCATCCATCATCTAATGAAGCAAAACAGGGGGCAGGAAATAAATTGTGGCTTTGCCAACAAAGTGCTTATCCTGATATGGATTGAAATGTATAACAGGAGATTGGCTTTGTATTCCATGAATGAACAGGATTAACCTGAATGACAAAGTTGTCAAGAGTGAATTCTTGGATATAGATGGGAGTCAAATTCCATGCTGGCTTCGTATATTTGGAATATACTATTAGGACAAATAACTTTTGTCAGAGGAAAATGATGCAGGAGCTTCTTCCACCAGTCATCTGCCAAAAATTGCATCCCCTGACTTTCCTCTGGCTGTTTGGCTCTTCCACTAGCTGAGGTATGAGTGCAGTTTAAACATCCAATAATGAGAGCAGTGGTACTGCAACTCCAAATATCCAACCTTTACAATAGCAATGTGCTCAGAGTAATCCATGTTAATCAAATAAATAGTGGCGGAAACTATGATCTTGAGGCCCCAGCTCATTGACTGCAGTCCACTGAGTTGCAGGATGCCAAGTGGGAGGCCAGCTTGCCAGTTTTAAGCCTTTCTAATATTGTACTGCCCTGGCTACCAGAAAGGAACTGTGTGAGAGAATGGTGATCATAGAGAGTGAGGGTGCCAGACATCAGTGACCCAGGGGAGGCTATACAAAAAAAAAATTCAAAGTTACCATGGCTGGATTACTTTGTGGAACCTGTGCATTGAATATTGTATATGAACAGGCAGCACCGTACATATCTGGCCTTCCATTCAATACACTGATACTCAGCAAAAGTGTGACCTGTGCTGATGAGTTTTCCACCCAAACCATTTGGATCCTTCACAAATTTAAATAATCCTTTTCCTTCTAATCTACAAGCTTAAGTCCATAGAACTAGAACACTTTTCTACCTCACAAAGTCCTACGATCTCTGAGATGAAGTCATGAAATTGTGTCAGATGTTGGGGGCGATTCTCCCAGCTCGCTGCACTCTCTTGTAGTGCAGCGGGCCAGGAGACTCGAGCGGAGGCTGTTTGGCAGGCTTCCCACTGGGCGCCTCGGCCTCCATGCTTCTCTGGCAGCCAGATTTCTGGCACCATCAGCTCCGCGCCAGTAATCAGCACGGAGCTGCATAACTTATTTAAATGCTAATTTTAATCTATTTTACATATCATTAGCGGGTCCAGGACTAAAGTCTCTGGGCCAGCTAGCCTCTCCCCCAGCCAGAAGTGTTTCACTCCAGCTCCCCACTTGCAAGGACCTGGACCCCGCTAGAGTAAAGGATCGGGGGTAAAGGAGGTGCCCCCTGGTTTTTGCCACCGTGCATCACGCAGTGCCAAGAGACGGTGCCCAATCTTCATACAGATTGCGAGTGGAGGGAGGGAGGCCAGTGATCAGGACTGGGCATCGGGGTGGGTTGGCCTGCAAAGGGGTGTGGGAGGAAATTGGGAGATTGGGGCTGTGGAAGATGGGATGGGGGGGGTGGGGTGGGGGAGAGATCGAGGCGGGCCGGGGGTGGGTTGAGGCTGGTCCGGACATGTTCAGGAGGGGGGGTGGGGGAGTAGTGATGTGGGGTCGCAGGGCGGCCAGCGATTGGGCGGCTGGCAGTGCAGGGCTACTGCACACGCGCCAATCTCCGCTATGACAGATCAGCACATGCGCAGTGGCCCACTCAGTGCTTTGCTGCCAGCCTCTCCAGTGGGAATAGGCCCAGCCCCCATATTTTTAGTGTGATTCACACTGAGGCACTCTGCAGTGCACAGAATGTGGGAGATCCATTTTGTAACTTCGCTGAAAAAGTCAGCATGATTTACTCCAGTTTTTACATGAATTTGACACTTAAAATTGTTTTTGGGAGAATCGCCCATTGTGTCACAAGTAATGATAATCTTGCAAAGATCTTCAAACTCACCTTGCATTTTAGGCCAGAATTTAAAAGTTTAGAGGTCTAAAATAAACACAAAGGACTGATATTACAATATTTCCAATGAAATTTTATTACAAAACTCCATAAAAACATAAATATTTTTCTCACAGCTGGGTGAAAAAACTTTTACAGTATTACTGCACAGAATTGAATAAAGTTTAAAGTAACCATGATACTTCAACAATTCTGATTATTTTAAACTGTGCATTTCTTTTTTGCAAAAGGCAAACATTTCAACAAATTTGCAAGATAATTGTAAATAAATTAGAACGTTTTCCTTAAAAAAATTCTAATAAGGTTGTACTTGAAAGCACCATTGTTAATTTTGTGGTACCATGAAGCTCAACAATAATAAAGTGAAAGTATTACATTGAATGATATTTTAAAAATGGCATTTGGATAATGTTTGTTTCTGTATCTCTATTATGGTACACAATAAGTTGTAGTGCACAGTGGAACTTCATTTTCAGTACGATGGCCACCAGTTCTAAAAGACCCATCAATTTGACAAATAAATAAAGCACCTTCAAATTTTTGTTATGTACTATCATAATTATTACCTCCGCTCTCAAAATAGTCCATTTGCACCTGCTTCTGCAGTCTTGAATATGTGTTCTGAGAGCATAATTTATTAATGGACAGTTACACGTTTTTACTGACTTTAAAAAAAAGCACCATTGAATCATTTAAAGACTAAATATTTCTTGAAACCAGTGGGTCAAAGGGCTCACTACAATGGCATAATAGCTACAGTAGTTTTAATATAGCACAGTGTGTTTTACTTACTGGTCATCATTTTATTCAAACGAGGTAAAATAAATAGTTGGGAAAATTCACTTCAGTTTCTGTTGCCACTCCACCCACCCCCAACCACTGTTTACACAGTATTTTAAATGCCTTCTGGTTCTCAAAATCTTTGCTTAGTTTATTTCATACAGCCTGATTTTGTAGGTCAATAACATGACTCTTCCTTTGAATGGATGGTGATATTTTTTCAATCTTGCACTGAGGTACATGGCATTGTACAGACATTGTTCATTGCTGCTGGTGAATCTAAGAATTTCGATGTGGGCAGTGCCGCAAAGATTTTGTTGACCTGGTGGTTGTAACATATAAGGAAAGCCGTTGTTTATCTTTTATTGATTGACAAGTGGAATGCTGCCGGGTTTCATGTACAAGTGAGAACCTGAATAGTCTTTACCTCTTCAATTGTCAGATGCAACCGAAATTACAATGTGCAGCTTCCTTATATCACAATCAATGCTGTTTATTCATTCGCAGGTTCTTCTATATATTTGACTTGGAGCATGATTTGCAACACTGCTGGCCGTAGAACTTGTGACTACAAACACCATGCTGGGGCACCAGGTAGCACCAGTTGAAGTAATCCTTACAAAATACATCTTTGGTGTGTGTACATAGGAGGGAAAAGAGGGCAGAGAGGAAGAAAATAAATTGCATTATTTATTACAATTTTGAATGCTGCACTTTGAATTAATACCTTGAATTAAAATTTACAATTAATTTCCTCCATTTCCTCTTATAACACATCTCATTTGTAGAGAAAATAAAACACATTCAATGTAACTACCGAGCAGCATAAAGCTGGTAGCATTTCAGGAAGCATCTGCCACACAACCACACACCATTATAAACCCCCTCAGCCCTCTCCCCAAACACAGTCACAATATTCTGCTCCGACAGATCTCTTTCTCAGTTTCTCTCCCTTCAGTAGATGGCCTGGCAGAAAGGAAGGCTGCAATCAAGAAGAGCGACGGATGCAGTGGCCAAAAAAGAGGATATGCAAAATAGTGGATTGGGAGGGAGGAAGCGACAGGGGGTGAGCAGTGGTGACCCTCTCCCACCTTGCCAGTTTTGATGTGGAGCCAGGAGAAACCTGAATCAGCTAAGTAGGTCTTTAATGTTCACACTTCTGGATGTGTCCTCCAGCGGTGCCTATTAGGCTAAGTGAAGACCACGATTTCCTGAATGTGGCTGATCTGCTGCTGACTAAAATTAAGGCAACTTAGGTTTTCACACGGGGCCTCAAACAAATATTATGTGCTTCACTTACAGATGCAAAGTGCCTAATACCTTTTTTCAGAGTCTTGGAAATGTCTTCTGATGATGATACTAAATGTGGCTGGTGGTGCATCACTGACTCAAAGTGTTTGCATACACAGCCCACAATGTTGCATAACAGAATGGGAACAGTATCAGGAAATCTTTAGGTTAGGGCTAGGGTTTTGAGCCAAGTTCCCTTCCTCCAGAATTAGCCACTCTGGCAAGGTAGCTACTGGTGTTTTGAGACCTCACATTTTCTATACAGCAGACATCAGTATGACACGGGAATCACGTTTTGTTGAAGTTGTCATACTTCAGGAATTCATACTGGTTGGAGTAGCCTGAGAATTCAAAAAGATTTTTAAGATAGTTGACAGCCACATCCAGATGGGCAAAAGCCACCTGATGCGGCAGAGGAAGAAGAGCCTGCCAAGGGGAACACTAGCCGTCCCACACCATCTTAATGGTCAATTGGCCATTAATAGGCTGGAGACAGGATTTCTGCCCCACAGGAACAACAAGTCCTGCTTCACAGGCTGCCAGGCAATCAGAGGCCTGCAACTTCCAGCACTTTCGTTTCAGAGGTATGCGGTGTTGGGTCAGAATTTGGCAAAGTGTACAGTGGTGCCCAGCTGGCAACCCCAGTGGAGAGGGCGGAGGTTTGAGAGGCCAAAGTGGGGAAGGGCCACAGGGGGAGTAAACATTGTGGTGCTGGGGGTTGATGGGGGGGGGGGGGGGGGGGGAAGGCAGGGGGGCTTCCAGGAGAAAAGTAAATGAGAGACCCCCATCTTGCTCACCACCAGTCTGTGCAATGATACCTGTGGCCCCACCTTGTCCGCCAACAGCCTGTGCAGAGATACCCGTGGACTGGCTGCTTAGCATAGGCTACTCTAGCTGCCGGTTAAATTTCAGTGGTGGCAGAGTGAGGCTTTAAAGTTGGAAATACTTCTCAATTGGCCAATAGGTGGGTCACCTGTTGCCACCCCAACGTCTGGTATAACTGCAGTGAGGACAGGGGCAGGCGGGCAGAGGGCAGGTAAGCCATCCACTGGATTTATCGAGCTCAAAAATCTTCAAACTTGTTGGTTGGCAGAGGTGGGGGTGCATAAAGCTCAGCCAAAAATCTCCATAACTAAGGGGCAGATGTAGCAACTTACTAGAAAGTATGTATTTTAAAGGATATTTTTAAAATATAGTTAACGTTATACCATAATTCCCAGGAGGAACACACAATAAAAATATCTATTAGTGTAAAACATTGCTTCAGCTCTTACCTTTCTTTTCAGGTAGAGGACAGAAATTAGTGTTGCATGCTTCTGTGGTGACAGGTTTTTGATGCAGAAGGCATCCTGAGGTAGGCCTGCCATATGCAAGACACTGCACTGCACGGGCTCGCACACCTCCGCCACAGCTAACAGAACACTAGGAGGTAATTTAAAAAATGCAAATCAGTCACTGAGCTACAATCCGCCCTTAGCCTGAAAAGTAACAGTTATTCAAGAACACATGAGATAGGAGCAGGAGCAGACACTATGGTCCATCGAGCCTGCTCCACCATTCCGTACGGTCATAGAAGATCTTGGCTTTCACCTCCACTTTCCTACCCGTTCCCCAAATCTCTTGTTCCCTGAAAAACCAAAAATCTGTCTATCCCAGCCTGAAATATATTTGATGATTGAGCATTCACAACTCCCTGGGATAGGGAATTCCAAAGATTCACAACCCTTTAAGTGAAGTAACTTCTCATCTCAGTCCTAAATGATCGGCCCCTTATCCTGAGACTGTGCCCCAACCAGCAGAAACAATTATCTTAAGAGTTTATCCTATCAAGCCCCTTCAGAATCTAGTGTGTTTCAATGAGATTGTGTCTCATTCTTCTGAATTCCAGAGAACTTACGCCCAGTTTACTTCCCAACATAGGGGAAATTTCTCAGCCCAGCAATTAATTTAGTGAACATTTGCTCTGTATTCACGTTAGTGTTTCTGAAAACCCACTGCCACAAGCAATCTGCTCCTTTCCGAAAGCAATTTAAACTTAGGGGAAAATGTCCAATTGAAATAATTATTTATCTTTAGTCAATGTCAGCATTTATTCATAAAAGAGATCAAAATCACATACAAAGTATTTATCCAGTGTCATACCTTTTTTTAAATGGAAGGAATGGAAGTTAACAAGTCTCTAAACAAATGTGTTTGGAGGATGCAAATGAATTTCTGTTATAAAAAATCAATTTTCCTTTCTCCCGGTCAGAGGCTGCAGGTGAGATCAACCATTTTGAAGACCTCTGACAGAGAGGAAATGTCAATTTCACCTGGGTTGGTTTCCAGTCTGCCCTGCTGTGCACTCAGCCCCAATGTGTGCACACAACTTTGACATGAAGCAGGAATCGTTGAAAACTCCTTTCCATTGCACTTGAAGCCTTTGATCTGTAACAATTTTAAATGCAGTGCCTCATAAAAGATTCAGCTGTCAGATCAAGGTTTTCTATCAGCCTCCAGCCACCTGTGTTTATTTTGATTTCCCTTCACAATTGACAGCACCTCAAGTACCCCATGATCCTGACAGGGAGAAAGAAAAATCTCTGAAGAATGGAGTGCTGCAATGATTTAGAATCCTGCCAGGTGACTGTGGGGCACGGAGGTTAGTGACCTGGCCACTTCACAATTTGCACAGCTGACGGCAGGAATGAAGATGTTGATCACAGAGCTGCCTGAAATCACCATGCCAGGGGCGATCTTCAGGCCTGCAGGGCTAGAAAGGCAGTCCAGTCACAACACCCCCATCCCAGCGAAGAGTGACGAGGTCAACTCCTTGCCCCCAGCCTGAGGGGGCAAGGAGTTGACCTACCCAGATCCCAGGACTGTTCCTCTGCAGCCTGACAGCAGCAGAAGGGCAAATGGCCATTGGACCTATTGCCTTGTGTCCCCTTGGGGCCCCAAGATGCTAGACCAGGGTGTCAGTGCCAGGGGCAGTGCACCGTTGGGACTACCAAGGTGCTTGGGCTCAGGGGAGGCTGAGTGAGGGGTCGGAGGGGGAAAGGAGGCTGAGTGGGAGTGTGTGAGGGGAAAGGGAGGCCGAGTGGGGGAATCTGACGGGGTCAGATTGGGTCACCCTCGTGCCTGTGTGGTGTGGGAGGGGGGTCACCCGTTACTTGTGGGTGGTGGGGAGGATGCCCTCTTTGGTGAGGGGCTGGTGGTGCTCCCCTGGTCAGTGGGGGGGGGGGGGGGGGGGGGGGGGGGGAGGGGGGGGGAGGCACCATTTAATTTCCTGGGGGAGAGAGACTGGTAAACAAGCTTGAGATCAAATTGTCATTTAAAAATGGTGGCCTGGTCTTGGAACAGCGGGGCTGGCTGGTGGGTTGCCCAATATGAATAAATTAGTATTTATCAACTGGGAGAATATCAGCTGATAGACACTGCTAACATCAATGGGGAACCCTCCAAGTTTCCTGCTGGTGCGGGCACTTAGTCCCAATTGAGGAGAATCGCAGCCATGATTTCTCTGACTAATATTTCCTGGGACTTTTGTGGAGGGTCCCAGGGAACAGGGAAACTTCCCATCAGAAATTCAAACTTCCGGGCAATTCCCATGGAGGTCTATGTGTCGGGACTTGTATGGAGTCCGGACATGTTTCTTGGGTCATATGTCTGACCTCTGCTGATCCAGAGGTGGGAAGATCTGGGTCATTATACTTATTGACTTGGCATTGTATAATTGTAATCTTAATGTTGTTCCGAGTAATAAGTGCCTGAACTTTAAAAGTGTTACTGCTAGTAAGATTTTGCCTTTAAATTTGGGATTTACTTGACAATCACTGTATATTATGGTAAAATTAAAATCCCAATTACTGTATTCAAACCAACGGTGAAACTATAATCCTTCCACTTTATTCCTGAAACGTACAGAACAAATATTACAGGAATACTGAACATGAATCCAAGATAAAATAACTGTAACATCCCCTACCTGAGACCAAGGTGAGGCATACCAGCTCGCTAGTGCATTGCTGAAGGCCCTTTCATTTGTTGCTCTTGGACATGCACTTAGAACGCATGCTCTCTCCAACTCCAGGTTCGGTCTTGGCAAGTGATTACACCTTTTGTAAGCAAATTCTTTATATTTTCCAGAGGTGTCTTTGTCTGCACACTTTAAGTGTCTCTTCTGAATCCCTTTACCACAACTTACAGAACACTGGAAAACATTTAAAGAAGAGAAAAAAAGAGTTTTTTTTGATGAGATAATGGAAACGGTTGCTGAAGGTAATGCAGTTTATTGTGATTCATGTAGATTTGCGAAGTAATTTGATAAAGTGCATAATAACCACAAAGTTGAAGCCCATGGAATAGAAGGGAAATGGATAAGTTGTTGTTTGAGTGACAGGAAGCAGAGGCTAGTGGCAAATGGATGTTTTACAGACTGAAGGAGGGTATACACTGGGTGTCCCCAAGGATCACTGATTTTCATGATATATATTAATAACCTAGATGTACAGGGCACAATTTCAAAATTTGCAGATGACACAAAGCTTGGGAATATTGTGAACTGTGAGAGGAAAGCGATAGACTTCAAGAGGATAATGCAGGCTGATAGAATGGACGGACATCTGGCAAATGAAATTGATTGCAGAGAAGTGTGAAATGGTGCATTTGAGGTGATACAGCCTAAAGGGTACGATTCTAAAGTGGGCTTCAGGGACAGAAATAAGTGGGGGCATATTTGCACAAATCATTGAAATTGAAAGGAAAAGTTGGGAAGGTGGTTAAAAAGGCATAAGGGACCTTGGCTTTGTAAACAGAAACATAGACCAGGATCTTCCCGCCCTGCCTAAGTCAATCACCATTTGCTGTGCTTGCTGGCTACACAGCCAGGGAACCATTGCAGGGGCTGGCTTTTGGTGGGACCAGAAGACTTCACTAGCGAGAAGTGTGGGGAAAATTCTACCCATAGATTACAAAACAAGGAAGTTATGATGAATCATTATAGAACACTAGGTTAGCTTCAACTGGGGTATTGAGTTCCATTGTGGAATCAGTACTTTAAGAAGGATGTAAAGGATGTGAAGAGAGTGCAGAGAAGATTTATGAGAATGGTTCCAAAGATGAGGGACTTCAGATAGGTCAATAGATTAGAGAGAGGTTTTCCTTAGAGAAGGTGGAGGGGAGATTTGATAGAGGTGTTCAAAATCTTATGGGTCCAGGCAGAGCAGATCGAGAAAAATTGTTCCCATTATCAGAAGAGTTAAGAAATAGATGACACAGATTTAAGATGAATGGCAAAAGAATCAAAGGCAACATGAGGAATGTTCTAACTCAGTGAGTGGTTTGGATCTGGGATGTACTGTCTGAGAGTTTGGTGGCGGCATATTCAACTGTGACTTTCCAAAGGGAAAGAAGAAGAAGAAGACATGAAGAAGACATGAAGGGAAAATGTAGGGGCTACAGGGAATGGAGAGGCAAGTGGGATAAACTACATTGCTGTTGCAGAGAGCTGGAATGAATCAGAGAGTTGAAATGGCCTCTTTCTCTGCAGTGTTCATTCTATGATTCTATTCGATCAATTAAACTTTGCGGTTAGATAATGGTAAATTTATAAATCTGAGATTGTATCATGTCGCTGAGGCAAAATTCAATACTGGCAGCAGTGCAAAATGGGCATTAGTGAAACAGCTGCCTGTAATACAGTCTGCCTACTGCACCTTCCCATCAGCTTCCATAGAAAGGGAATTTAAACTGGGCAACAGGAAACTGATTCACTAATGCCCATTTTGTGCTCCCTCATATTTTACCACCATAGATTCCTCAGCAATGAAGGTAGAACATTGTGGAAATACAGAGCAGGTCTATTATTTTCTAAAAAGAAAAAAATATATAGGCTAATCGTTTGGGTGAGGATCTTTGATCATAACCCCCTGTGGGTAACTTTCTGAGTTCACACACCAGCACAGAGCCTGCACATTGAAATGGACAGAAATTCGTTAAGTGTGTGTGCTTCAATTCCTGGTGAATGAAGTTCCATCCCAGGACAGTAAATTTGTAAAGATTTTGTTTTGCTCATTTCCAGCATTTCTGCTTCCTTTAAAGCTCCAACATGGGACTAGATATCAGTGTACTTAACTTGCCGCACATCTCATTTTCCAGCCTCTACTGTGAAACTTGTATCTCTCAGTCTCTTCACTGATTTGTGGCTATCCAGGTATTCAAACTGGGGTTTCCTTTTAATGCCAGATTTTATGCAGCCCATCACAGCTGGAACCCTGGTGGCCAGGCCCACTTAATCATGGGAGAGATCCTAGTGGTGAGAAAACCTTGCCTGAATAAGCCTGAGGACAAACAGGGTAACTCAGGATTCCTGGCCACCAATGGTGGGATGTCAATGATTAGGCACCCTGATTAAACATTCTGTGCCCAATCCAGTGACTTGGTATCAGGAAGGTGGGGGTGATGTGCTGAAATCCAACCTCCTGCCCTTGCTTCCAACCCTTCTCCCTCCTCCCCTTCCTGCTCACCTGGGGTCCGTTCGTGATTGGCTGGCAGCTTTTAGTGGGCAGGACTGCTTGTGCTGGGGACCTCGATTATGGGGAAGGCCTGAGGGTGGCCAATTAACTGCCTAAAAGGCACTTGATCTCATCGGCCTCCACTATGGAACATGGAACTGATTGGAATTCCTCGCTAATTCTCCAAGCAGCCAGTGAAAGCTCCCTCGGCCTGACAAAAATCCTTGCCTATGTGCATGAATTCTACTGAACTGAGTTAGCAATGAATGAGAAGTGATGTGGGCAATTTTAACTTTCAGCAGTGGCAGGAAAAGTGGATGAGATGTATAACAGGCGTTTGATCCAACAGTGGATCAAACGCTTGTTATATATCTCACCCACTTTCCCTTCTAAAGGACTTCATGATCTGCCACAGCTTGGCTTCCACCCCTAACATTTTGATGCCCTGACGCACCAGCAGAGCCTTGCACACAGCCAGCACTTACTGGATAATGACAACATGCTGGATGCGAATTTCCAATATGCTTTGCCTCTTTGGGAGATTGTATTGGTGTTGCAAGGCTTTAAAATTATAAATTCATTTTGAGATTCAGTTCATTGGAGACTTTACATGCTCTATTTATTTTGTTCTATCATTGCTGCTTATCCATTACTCGCCGATCGATAAATGACTGT
This sequence comes from Mustelus asterias, assembly GCF_964213995.1. Lineage (NCBI taxonomy): Eukaryota > Metazoa > Chordata > Chondrichthyes > Carcharhiniformes > Triakidae > Mustelus > Mustelus asterias. The sequence goes on from NC_135802.1 coordinate 112,614,293, forward strand.
CGTCTCTTAAGAAGAAACTGGTTAGTCTACCTCAGCCCACGTAGATATAAACCATTGCATTTTCCGGTGCTTATGACAGCGTTTCAGCAAGCAGGTTTCCTGGGTTTTGGGTTTTGGTTCTGTCTTGCAAGCACTACCATGCAGGATCGGAGTCCTGGGAGTAGGATTCGTACTCTTGCAAACAACAGTCCTCTTCCTCCATCCTTTTCCACATGTTCGGGAACACTAGAGAAACAAAAAAATGTACAATGACCAGCTAGATCAGATTTGACATCATACCAAGCGCTTAAAATTATGTTTTGCCAATCTATTGTCAGCTTAACTGTAGTATTTCAAAAATCTAATTTGAAGTTGCTTCAGTCAGTGTAAAAACTATTCATCTTCAAAATGGATTTTCTAGATAGGTTTTTTGATCTTTTAATTTCAAATTGATGAATTTGATCTCTTGATGCTTGCATAGAATCCATTCTTTAAAGTCAAGTTCATACCCAAGGAATTGCATTGGCTTTAGTTTTGAACTTTTACTGCAAATTCTGGTTACTATTTTCTGGAAATAAGAACCAGCACAGCTAAACAGATAGTACCTTGGACACAAAACCATTTGTTCTCTTTATTCTTTCATGGGATATGGGCATTGTTGGCAAGGCCAGCATCTGGTATTAATCCCTAATTGCCCTTGGCTTGCTGGGCCACTTCAGAGGGCAGTTAAGAGTCAACCACATTCGCTATGGGTCTGGAATCACATGTAGGCCACACCAGGTAAGGATATAAAAGGGCATTAATGAACCAGATGGGTTTTACAACAGTCAATGGTAGTTGTCATGGTCACCATTACTAAGACTAGTTTTATATTCCAAATTTCTTGACTGAATTCAAATTCCTGGTGGGAATTGAACCCATGTCCTTAGAGCATTAACCTGGACCTCTGGATTACAAGTTTAGTGACATTACTACTAAGTTTCCCCCAAATTGGTGCAGAGGTGATCCTTCAGAACATGGAATTAAACCTCGTTAAAACTTAAAACTGTAAGGTATCCATTCACAATGTCAGAGCTAACACATAACAGAAAAAAGAAAAATACAGCCTAGTATATTAATATTGCAGTGCCATAATTCATATCTAAAATGATCTCTGGCCTACTTGTTCTTTGGAGCCTCCCCTATAAAATTGGCACTTGTTAGACTGCCAATTTTATAGGGGAGGCTGCAAAGAACAAGTAAGCCAGAGCTCATTTTAGAAATAAATGATGGCACTGCAATATTATAGTGTCATGAGAGGATCTGAGGCAAATTGTTTATTTATTCAAATACGTGTAGATGTTGTACTCAAAGAATGGCTCAAATTAATGCCAAACATTTTATAAAACTGTGCGAGGTGACGTTAAACTAAATGAGAAGTAATTTTACTGGTCATTTATCAAGCTAACATTCAACATACTTTACTTTAAAACTACAACAAAACTATAAGTCAACGACAGTCAATGCAGCGAGTTATCACTTGGAATGCACTACCTGAATGGGTGGTGGAAGCAGATTTAGTAGCATCATCCAGAAGAGAATTAGATTAGTATTTGAAGGACAAATAAATGAGTCTTGAGAAAGGAGCAGGGGAATGGGGTCAATTGGATACCTCTACTTAAGAACCAGTATAGACAAAATGGGCTGAATGGCCTCCCTCCTCCAGTGCTGTATCATTCTATGATGGAGAAAAATCAGATTTTTGACCACTAGAGGTCAGTACATCCGTTTTAGTGTCCTCCTGTTGGGAACATTGGGAGGACTCCAAATTGGGCTTACTTATCAGTGTCCAATTGTCTAGTTTGCCCCTCATGGAACAGAAAACTACAGCATGAGCATTAACTTGTAAAACACATTCAAAAATATAGAACTCTTTTGTCAAAGAACTTTTGCAACATGATTTGCTGTTAGAAAAATAAATTTATCTACACTATGTTTAGCTGATAGAGAATATGTCAACTTAAACCATGGTCACATTTATTAGCTTAATCAGCTACTGCATCATAAACAGATCTGACTGTGAAATAATTAAAATTTTACATTTAGTTCATGCCTTCAAATGTTTAAAATTAAAATATGCTGTTTCCAATAGAAAAGAAGGCTATAACTGAAGAACTCAGCCAATCCTTCACTTGTTTCATAAACAGCAATCGTGCACGATCAGCACCTACAACATTGAAATGTAAGTAAACTATTTATCTAAGAGGAGGTAACTGATTTGTGCAGTAACAGCAAGGATAAGTCGATTACAAACAGACATACAACAGAGAAGGCAGACAGTATAGGTCAAGCAATTGAGTCACCCAATGCTTTCATCTCCTCAGCAGCCACTTCTAATTTAGTCTTACTAGATCATACCACGTGTGGCCTGAGGTGCAGTGGGTAATATTCCATTTCTTATTTCATAACTGAGAATTGAAACTGATGTTTTACAAGGCCAGGGATACTGGTAGGTTGAACTGAAAATGGACCATTGCAATAAAATGCTGCCACATGTAGAATATACAACATTGAATGCTGGGGATACACATCTCATAACTAACATCAGAAAGCATATGATCAAAAGGCTTACTGGGGTTATTTGCTGTACATTGTCAGTCCATGTCGAATTAAATGGTAAAAGTTTTCAATCCCCAACCGATTGCAATCTGTTATTGGTTATGTTCTAGGTTAGAACATGGTGTCTTGCATCGGTTAAAACACTCAGCTTAATTCAAGGTCAAATTATCAATGAATAATCATAATTCCTCCAGTAATTTTGACATGTACCTCAGACCAAGCTCCTACACTCCATGCAGGTGGACAGTTGCGAGTATTGCATGCTTGCTTTCGTATTGGCATTGGAAATGGACACAACGCATGATGCACATCCTCCAGCTTATTGTAAGCGAGTCTTCGGGTGCAGTGGACCTGTCTAAACTGTTCACCTCTTCCACATGTTTGGCTGCATTCTCCCCAGTCACCAACAGCCCAGCTGTAGAAACATCAGAACAGTTCACAAGCATTTATTAAAGTGGAGATTAAAACTGACAGTTATCAGAAACCTGGAATGCAAGGTCATGTCTGTTCTGAACATTACCTGATCCCACACTAATGCTGCTTTTGAACAGAATGAAGCACATTAGAGTGTGGATCCAAAATGAGCCATGCAGATTTAATATTACTTAATTTATTTTGTCTAGAGTCAGCTTGTCTTTGCTGTGTGCAATAATTTGCACTCAAGATATATTGAAGTTTAATCAACCTTCTTGTTCTACCTGTCTGACAAAAAGAAATGAAACATTCATGCTGTTTTTTTTAATCCAAAAGCCTGGAAGATTGCAAACGGATCTCACAATAATAGAATACAAGATTCTCCTTTCTGAATAATTGGAAAGATAGATCAACTCATATGGACCATTTTAAAATTAGAATTGTGTAGAGATGTTAATGTAATGGGATTTAGCAGCAACAGTTGGTTAATGGTTAATTATATGATAAAAATTCTACTAAATGAGCATTTATAAATAGTAGTCCAGTTTCAAAAACTATTCCATCATCAAAGGGAATCACTTTTGATTCTATTGGTGGAAACCAGTTATGTCCACAGTTAAATTCAGCAAGTATTTACTTTGGCTATTGGATTGTTTCCGATTTCACCCTGCAAGATTCTAGAGGTGAGTGAGGCCCTGGATTAAGGTCCAAATTCATTGATTTAGTTAAATTAGGTTTTGTAACTGATTATATTTTAAGTGAGATCTGAGTGGAAAATAGCCAAAGCTGATCTGCAGACAGAAAAAGACATGTGGGCTAAGTGGAAGATTTTCCTTTCTGGGGCCATGAGAAGTTTTCCTCAGGGTCCTATAAAGTTGCGCTCTCTCTTGCTCCACATTGTCTTCCATGAGACTTCCAAAACCCCATTTCTGCCACTTATGTCAAAATTAGCAAGTGACCAAGGACCATCCAATCTGTGTTGAGAGCTTGCAACCTCTTCATGCCCGCTTCAGGTGGAAAATGGACAGGCAGAGGATCTGGAGTTAAATTATCCCAGTCCTAAAAAATGCCTTGCCTTTCCTCTCACAAATAAGGGTTAAAAACAACTCCATAGGCTTCAGAGCTCCACAGTTTTTTGTAATTGGTGGCAGCATTAATCCAATCTAATGGCTCTTATTGGAGTTTAATTAGAAACATTCTCAAAAACAGAGCCAATGGTTTATCTTGGTAGAAGCTGAAGGCATTTGTTTTGTTTTAACCAAGTTTGCACAAAATCACTCATAAATCAAGCCAGCAATAAACGTTTGCAATCATCCATATGGTATACTGCATAGATAAAAGAATGTAAATATCCCCAACTTTTATCAAATAAATTTAATTACATTCTTTGTTGTATTCATTTGAGTGCTACAAGTGTCTCCCATGTTCTAAATAAACTGTAAGGCAAAGTACTTTCATAAGGAGACATTGCAAAGACATTACATTATTGCAAAAGAAGCAACTCGATTTTTTATGATTTACAGTGAAGGATGGCTAAAGGAATGAGAGACATGATGGTGCACTTGATAAGTATGTCAGACTTGGTTATATAAAAGGAGAATGGTTGAAATAGTGCCTACTGATTCAATGTTGTCTTGTATAGTTTAAAACAATAATATCAATAGTGGTAACAGACTCAGACATGAGCTTTGGCCTCTAACCACATCAATATCTGGACCATGAGTCAGAGACCCATGGTAGTGCTACGTGATCCAAATGAGCACTGGATAGCCTCATTTACATGGATGTGGCCTGTAAAAACCTGCATTAGTTTGTGTCTTGCCAATCAGATGTTTCAATGTACATTTCAAAGTGCTATTTTAGAGGTTCATTAGGCTTTTACTTGGTCGACTATGCAAAAGCTTTACTTTAATCTGCTAAGTGCTTGCAGAGGTGCTGGTCGGAGAAAATAAAGGATCTTGATTTTCCACCTATTTAGTGAAAGAACTCCTATGGTTTCTTCAATGTGCCATGGTGTTACCACAGTATGATCATGATGCAAGATTTAGCAAACATTAGAACAATTACATTAGTTTAAAGTGTACCTTGCCGTTCAATAATAATTTGGATTGTTAAGCATGCAATTATCGTAATGTGGTCAGCAACTGGTGCAGCAAAGTGGAGTTAAGGCCGAGATGAGATCAGCCATGATTATTAAATGGCGGAGCCAGCTCAAGGGACTGAATTACCTACCCTGCTCCTAGTTTTTAAGTTCTGTAAAAGCTAAACTTTGGAGTGCAGGTGTCATATAAACTTTTCACACATTTGTTGAAAGATGTTGAGCACTGAAACTTAACAGGGTCTTTGCTACCCTGACATACTTGCTGCACATTTGGAATGCATATTGAAAACATACCCAGCACCAGGCCCCACCCAATCATTCGACCCCGAGTATCTAATGGATGGAAAACCACACACACAAGATATAAAATTTCCTGCTTAGTGCTCCAGACAAGGATCAGCCATGTAAAAGTGGGAATTCTCCCTTTTATAGGAACAGACATTTTCTGGTCAGGGTCATGTTCCAGCTATTGCTTCCCTTTTTGATAATATCAGAGACCATGCAATAGCACTTCCAAATAATCAGATGTACTCTAACGATAAGTCTAATAAATATTTCTGAAAATTATCTCTAGTCTCTCCCTGAAGGCATTAGCTCCATGTGGGTTAGTCACGTGGGCAGCCATTTGCAAATTTACAAAGCAACGCATTTTCAACCACAAAATTAAAATAACAAAAACATTGCCAATAGTAGCTACTTAAACATGATGCTCAGTGAAATGGGAATGAAGTTCTACAAAAATTGCTTGAGCTTTAAAAATACGTCAGTTAAATACTTTCTATTTAAAAATAACAATTAAAAGAGTGGCTGGGACTTTCTGGCCCATCCCACTGTAAGGATCTTAAGGTCATCTTCAGCTGGACCTGAAGCGGTGAGTCCCCTGGCAGCATGGCTGGCAAGCAACATAAATGGCCACTGACTTCGTTGGGACTGGAAAACCTTGCTGGCGACCAATGGAGCGCCACTTCCAACTGCTGCGGGGGAGAGCAGTGAAAAATTCTGGCCAGTGTTTTAACAAAATAGTGTACATGCAGATAAAACGCAACTTTTTAAACATTTCAAAGTTAACTGGTTTCTAATTTATAGCGAACAACTAATGTTCATACTTTTCAGTGCATGCTTTAAGGATGAAAAAATCATTGCATGAAAGGCTGTGGATAACATATGTATGATTGCCCAATACACATGGCCAGTGGGCAAGGCTCTTCAGGGTACTGCCTGAGAAGGTGGTGGAGGGAGATTCAATTGAAGTACTCAAGAAGGAATATATAGCTGCACAGTTGTAGGAAGGCTTCCCTACTTTTATACTTCAGCCCCTTGCAATAAAGGCCAACATTCCATTTGCCTTAATTACTTGTACCTGCACGCATGTAGACATGAAACATGAGATGGAAGAATGATCAACATCAGAAATATCAATAAGTGAACCCATGGCAATGTGCTTATACATCAAGTAGAAATCTGCACAGACATTAATTCAACCATCTGACATGACCATACAATGCTCGCATAGTCATCCTCAAGTATGAATGACAAATCACTACCACCATTTGTACTATTAGGGGAAAAGCTAAACTATATCTATGATGGGGATATATTATGACGGTCAAAGTTTGCTAAGTATTAGATATACTAATCAAAATTGATGGCATGTGGTTACTTTGAGGGTGAAGAGGTTACAGTAGGATACTTTACAGATTGATTGAATTACAATGCATTTAGAAAAAACTCTTCCCGTGGGTTTTTTAAAATACACTTGCAGAATCAAGGACTCTTATTTATGTAAACTGAACATGTTGTGGAACTAAAATTTTGTCAAAATGTTGCAATGGACCTGATAATCACTTCAATTTACACTTTGTAACTATGTTTGGACAAAAGTTTGTAATGTGGATCATTGAACTTGTTTCGGGCCTCCAACTATTGGTAGGTTGCATTAGTCATTCAATGCCCAACTACCCCATCTCGTGCTAGCGCAGCAAGCAAGCTGATGACAGCTGACTGGCTCACAGCTCAACGGAGAATGGAAGTAAAGAACTCACAGACTGTAACTCAAACCACCACTGAGACAGCCAAAAAAACATCTGTCAGCACTTGTGCACATTACCTACACAGTTATTAAGTAGATCTATTCTCTCACAATTATAAATAGTGCTTATTAACTGGACAACAAGATGTCGTAACCTGGTCAGTAAAACACTTCCAATATTTCCTCCTCAGCCATAGTCAGTAGTAAACATTACCTTTATTACTGAACTAAATGTAAGATTCATAGCTCAGGGAAGCAAGTGCTCTTTTTTGCTGACTTAATACATAAGATTTGGCTCATAGCCAAAGATCACAGACTACATACAAGAACGGTCAAAGATATCAGTTGCAGTAAATGGCATTTACTGGAAAGCTTAAGCAATGTTTTAATGCCAGTGTACATCACTAATAAGGAAAATCATGTGAATGATGTCACCTCCTATAAAGATGTCTCTTTTGCGTGACCAAATTGTTTTTATATCCATAATGTTTGCAGACAGAGTGCTTACTCTGACTGGTGATTTTTGCCCTGTTCTCACACAAGAGTACACAAAAGTCCATATAAATCGACAAAGGTACAACTATCGTACATAGAACACAGGAAGAAATTTGATAACATGGTCACAGTACAAAAGGATAATTATCAATATTATATTAATGTTCTCTTAATTGATCATGTCACTGTTACAGTACTGGACAGGACATCAAATGGTTCAAAGAGTTTGAGTATATTGATATTCGAGTCAACAAAATAAATCCCCAAAAAAATCAAACCAGAGCCATAAACAATGTTTATTTTGTAGTGAATACAGTACAGTAAGAATATTTAACTGCTTTCCGCTAGACTGACAATGTTTCTAAATGGAGATAGGAATGAAGGTTTAATATGGACTGGACTGCTGCAATCCACTTTAAAGCATGTTAGAGAATCTTAGTGATGGTGAGTCACAACAAGGGGAATAATCTTTATCATCTGTAACCCTGCAATGCACTGAGGGACTATTGAGAGTCCAATGTGCACAATAACCCTGATTTTCTGATGATAGCAAAAGTGGAGCTTCGATAGCCCATGGCAAAGGTTCAACTGCTCTGGAAGCAGGTCCATACTAAATTTTCAGATAGAAGACTCTCTTTCCTATATACGCAGGCTACTTGGCACAGAGAAAGCTTGCCCATAAACCTCACACTGTACCACAGTTGGCTGGGGAGTGTGAAGTCTGGTGAACCAGCAACAATTAAGAGGCAGCAGCTCTTTAAAGGCCACTTGGTGGTGTTGATAGAAAAGGTGACTAATTACAATGATGTATGTCAAAACCTGGAAAGTAGAGAGCCATTAGTTTGACTTTGGTTATAGAAAAGGGAAATCGGAGACAGATTATATAACAACCTTCATAGAGAAGTGATTATTAGGAAATCTCAACACGGCTTCTGGTGAAGAAGGTCCTGTCTCACCAACATGCTATGGATGCAAGAGCTTCTGTTGACATCATGTATCTTATTTTTTTAAATAAAAACCTTTGACAAGTTGTTCCCAAATTGCCAACTAAATAAGCCTGTGTCTCAAAGAATTGGCTTCAGGTTTTGGATTGAAGAAGAAACTAGCTGCATTCTCATAGACAGAAAACAATTATTAACATTAAAAAACTTCTATGTTGGAATTGATTACGAGTGGAAGCCCGTAGGTATTGGTGTTGGGACCATTAATCTTCACCATCTTTATCAATGATAGGTATTAGGAAGACTGTCTGCAAGCTCACGGGCAATACAAAGAAATTGGTGGGTGTAAGAACCATAGCTAAGATGAATTGTTTGCAGATGGATCTATAGGTAATGAGGGAATGGGCAGATGATATTTTTAAATATAGATGAATATGGCACTTTGAAAATGAGGATGGGACCCCAAGCATATATAGAACTCCAACATCCAGTCCATTCTAAGTCTTGACATGCCCTTGTATAAAGAACTTCCCAATGTAAGTCTTAAAGTTAGCTTTTATTAGTTTGAACTTTCCCTTATCCAATTTCACAATTTAATTCAAAATAATATTCCAGATTTATCTGTTCCATATCATTTGTGATCTTGCATACCTCTATGAGATCATGTAATAGAATTAGCATTCCAAATAACAAAATAAAAAAATCATGAATTCACACGATGGCAGTGCAGTATCCAAAATTTTGATTTAATAAACAAATCTTGCAGGCAAAATAATCTGCCCAATGTTCTATACCCAAGTGTCAATTTGCATACTGTGCCACTATCATGGTCAATGATTGATTACCCCGACAGAACTTGAATAGTGGCACTTGTGTATGTGGCGGGGAAGGAGTGAGAAGGAAAGAGGGAGTGATGAGGAGGAAGAAGGAATTTGAACAATGGGAACTGGCTTTCGTTTTGGGACAGAGATTGGCCTGAATTGGATTTGGCAGGGAACAGATCCCTGCAGACTCCAGCAGGCCGAATGTCACTTCACACTCTAATGAGTGTCGATTGGCATAATGTGGGCTTCTGGCCATCACCGGGAGGAGGTCCCACTTTGGAGAGCTGTTGGCCAATCAAATTGGCCGGCAGCTCTCCTATCCTTCCAGGCACAGTGCTGCAGTGGCCAGAAGAGGCACTGCAGGGAAATGCCTGGAACTAAGTGCTGACAACTGGAAGAGAAGTAAGTGGCAGGGGTCACCGGGCAGGGAGGGTTGGGAAGACTTAGAGAATCTCAATTCAGGTGAACAGGATTCCGGGGAATAGACTGGGGGAGGGGAGGTCCAGAGGCCTCCGAGCCTTAAGGACAGACCTCCCCAAATCAGAATAGGATTTTTTTTAAAGGCTCAAACTGTTTGTTTACGGGATTTGCCCCCATCAATCTGCCATCTGCCCGTCAGCCTAGAAATTGAGGCTAGGCAAGAAAAAGCATGCAAGTGGCCGCTTAAGAACCCTAACTGGGGCAAGAGTTTTCGGTTGAGGCCCTGCCCGCCCCAGGAGAAAATCACTACTAGATCAAGGCAGGCAAAATCCCGGAGGGAATCCCATCCATGTAATTTCAAGCTCCCCCCCTGTCTCACAACCCGCCGGTGGGGGAATATAAAATTCTGGCAATAGAATAAGCAGCTGGAGTTAATATTTGCAGGGGAACATGAAAGAGAAAAGAGACTAAATACTAAGGGCAGAGAAAGAAAGAATTAAAGATAACGAGAGAGAGAGAGCAATTCGAACTGGTACTCGGTGGTAGAAAGCTGCAATGGAAATTAGCAATTAGTGGGATAGACAGTAACAGCAGGAGTCAACACTTGTGAAAGGATAGCAGGAGCCAAGACATAAGTTAGGAGAGAAGGCCATACCTTTTACTTGCTGGAATGCTCTTCACTTTAACCATTAATAAAGACAGTGGGGCAGAAAATCTGGGGCTGCATTTTATTCCTCTGAAACAGAGTTTTGAAGGCTATCGGTGAAAAACTCCATCCTTGTTTGTGGCTGAAATTGTTGGGTGCTGCTGAAAGTGAATGGAGTTTTGGCTGGAATGCCAAATTCTCTGTTCTCATATTCAGTGGGGCAAGCACAGACTGGATTGGAGAATCCTGCCCTAAAGAATGAATTATCTTTGTCCTGAACAATGCTGCAAACTGCCCAATTGGACTGATATTTAGATATAAAGATTGTGGGTGAGATTCTCTGGCCGTTCAGCCAGCGGGATTCTCTGGTCCTGCTGCAGTCATGATGTGGAGATGCCGGCGTTGGACTGGGGTAAACACAGTAAGAAGTCTAACAACACCAGGTTAAAGTCCAACAGGTTTATTTGCTGCAGTGAACAGAGATTCGGTTGAGTGCCCAATTCTCTGTCCTTGCTGAGAGTGGTGGCGGGGCATAAGCGGCCGGAGAATTCCGGCCAGTAAATATTTTATCCAGTTTAATAAAAGTCAGAGAAATACAAGAACAGGTTACTGCACTAGGTGCTAAGGTGATGGTGGGAATGTGCTGTCTCACACAGTGTAGGCAGTATTGGATGATGCTCAGAGTTGAATTGCTCCCATTTCTTTCACATATCACATTCTCGCTGAGAGAGAAATGTTGAGGAATCTGCCAGTAGGTAGCAGGTCATGGTCTAAATTAGTTTCTTTCCCCAAATAACTCAAGCGCTCTGCTTTAACAATGCTCTGTTCAGTGTTTTCTGAAGTTCAATTTCTTTAGAACATCTAGTTTTTGTAGACAAAAGAGCTAGGATTCAAGCAATAATTTTTATATTAAAGAATCTGAATTGAAGCCCCTCCCATAATACGGCGACTATTTAACATCTGTCGGTGCTGCTGGCAAACAGGCACTCGGATGAACAAAGAGGATTTGAGAAGTTAGAACACAGGAACTAAAATTCATGAGAACCAACCGCGTTACTGAACATGTTGAATGACGGAGGTGCAAATTAGTTCTTGAAGACTGAGTTTTATTAGATGTTTCCAACAATTGGCATTTGACTTCTAATCAGGGAATGGTAAACTTGACATGTTTATGTAAAAAGTGTAAAATTATGGGTCACATTTTTCAACAGGAACTTAATTAACAGCTGTGTCGCAGCAAACTGTTCCCTCGTGCACAAAACCACCTGTCATGTTGCGGGTCTGGTGCCAATCAGAACATAGCTGGTACCAAACAGGGCTGGCTCTTCACATTTCACACATGTAGAAGTCTGGTTCCGCTCGATGCAATTCTGGAAGTTCTGATTAAATTTCCCATTAAAAAAAATTAAATTGCTTCATTTTCAGAAGTTGATATCATGTTGTGGATTTCCAGCACTTGCAGTTCTAATGTTATGTTGCGGCCGTTATGGTGTCGTCAAGAGATTTCAGATTTTGTCAGGTTGATTGGCCATGGTAAATTGTCCCTTAGTGTCACGGGGATTGGCAGCGTAAATACGTGGGGTTACGGGGATAGGGTCTGGGTGCGATTATTGTCGATGCAAGCTCGATGGGCTGAATATCCTTGTTCTGCACTGTAGGGATTCTATGATTTGTTAGAAACGAAAGGCATTTATTGATAACAGAATGTGGTTCAGGTTTATGCAGCATGAAGGCTGCCCTGGGGCAGAGCCCAATTCTACGTGCTCACAACATGGTCCCAAATGCCTGAGGGCTCTCTCCCTCTGGTGTGATCACTCACTCTCAGTTCCCAATGGTCCTTCAAGTCAGGTCACTCACCTCTGCTGTACTGTCTTAAAAAGACAGTCACCACATCCACAACAAATATCCAAATACCTTTTTGTTTCATCAACCACATGGAAATAGAAAGAATATTGGGGTAGACTTTCCACTTAATTGCATTGAATTTTTAAGCACAATTCAGCCTGATAAAAGATTATGGAATTTTAACCACAAAATATATTCAGCATAAATCGAAGGCAAATTCTCCCATGGCTCTGCCAGTGGACTCAATGGCAGACACGGGGAATAGAATTTGGCGGAAATCCAAAAATCGGTTTCACGCCAGGGTGAATTTCCTGTGGGACCTTCCACTGGTGCCTGCCTTGGTGGACTAGGAAACCAGCTAGAGCCAGCATGAAACTGCTTTGCATTGCGTGAATGGGATGCAGATAAAGGTCTGATCAGAATATTCCCCGCTCCAGATTCTCTGTGATGCCAACAGGAAAACACACCAGTCTGGAACAATGTGGTGTGCAGAAGTTAGGACTCACCTGAACAGTGCCTGAGGGTGCCTCCGGAGTTCAGGATGGAGGCTAACAGATCCTAGACTTTGGAACGTCACAGCAGTGGGGTAAGCATCTATAGGTGGATCTTCCAGGTTCAGTATCATCAAGGAGGTCTATCTTCCAGCCTCAGATTGTTCCTGGAGATCCAGCTTCTTTCTCAGGAAATCCATCTTCTTTCTTCCATGCTAGGTCAGAGATGTCAGGTGCCTTTTCAATATGGCGCCCAGATAGGATTGCAGGACTCACAACCATTGTAGACACCTTGCCATGAAAATTGACGTTAAACCCTTGTGTGCATAATTAATGAGGTTAGGGCTGGATTATACGGCGTAGTTTCCTGCTGGTCTCTGTGGCGGGAAGCACCCCATGCCCTTGTCCCCACCACGTTGTTTCAGATAGATTCTGGACCGACGTGTTTTCCCACTGGCATTGTAGAGATTTGGGTTTGAGGGGGGTAAGATTCTGGTTGAGCCTTCAACTGCATCCCATTAGCCGGATGCATCTGGTTTCACGCCGGCCTCCAGTGGTTTTCCCGATCGGCTATGGCGGGCACATGCAGAAGATCCCATAGGAAATTCATGCCAGCATAAAACCGATTTTTGGACTCCCACCAAATTCTTCCCTTCCGCCTGCCATTGAACTCATCGGCAGGTGCATGGGAGAATTCCATCGAAGGGGCTGAACTTACGGGAAGCTGAGGCACTGAACAAGGTAATGAAGCAGTTTATGAATGATATGGGACCCCGGTCTTTATAAACAGCAGCATAGAGCATAAAAGCCATACTAAACCCATATGAAACACTATTCAGCCTCAACTGGAGTGTTGTGACTAAATCTGGGCACCATATTTTAGCATGGATGCGAAAGCTTCAGAGAGGGTAGAGACAGGATTTGTTGGAATGGTTCCAGGGATGAGAGATAGGTGGATAGGTTGTGGAAGATTATTTTATCTCCTTGGAGTAGAGAGGGCCAAGAGGAGATTTGATAGTTATTTAAAATGATGAAAGGTGCAGAATAAATATCGTGAAACTGTTTCTAATTGAAGGATCGATACCCAGAGGTTATGGATAAAAGCACCAGAGGCATCCTGAGGAAAATAACATTACACAATGAGCTGTTAGAATTTGGAATCCACTGCACCTGATAGGGTGGTGAAAACACGTTCAGTTGTAGCAACACCAGATTCCTCTTGTATACTTTTAGTGCTCAGATTACTGTGCTGTGGCATCCACAGTCATTATGGCCAGGCACTTTCCTGGGCTGGAATGTAACCGGTGATCACATTGTATCTGATGTAATATGACCAATGGTAACAGGCTGTAAGGGTCAGCAGACCCAATAAACCATGTAACCAATTACAGAATGATGTGATGATCAGCTGACTAGCTGCTCATCAGTATAAATAGAACCTGTTGGGAATTGTGAGAGGGGCTTGGAATGGCCCACAGCGAGGCCTCAAGTTTGGAGTAATGAAGTTTCTTTATTAAACCCTTTCTTTGATTTATAAGTTGGAGTAAGTTTTGTTATATTTTTATTGTCTACATTTGAAGAGTTCTTTCTGGATGAACGGCTATCACTTCTCCAAAAAAAATCTGGCTTGCTTGAAATTGGTTTTGGTTTCAAAACCCCTTTTGGCTTTCCTCAGCTGCCTGCACCAGTAACACAATTCATGTGGCAATAAACTAGAAGGAAAATCCTGCCCTACAAGGTCTGAACTTTCGTGGTCTGATTTTCTATTGTACTGACATGGGGGAAATGCTCAATATAAAAAAAAATATCAAAGCTACTGCTTATTGCAAAATGTGGCGCACAAATGTATCTGCTGCAAATCTGCAATGAGGCAGGGATGCCAGATACTGTCAAACTTCCTGTACAGATAGGAAAATTACACTCAGCATTTATCCCACCATGAATAAAAAATGTCACAGATTCATACCAGTACCCACTTCCCACTCCCACGCCATCATTCTTCATACTTGTTTTCCCTTTTACTCCACCTACTGCTTGGCACTACAATGCTGCCCTTTTACAACTTTGCCGCTACCTAACCCCTCCAACAAAGCAGACTGCAGAGGCAGCTGAGCAATACAAATACATACACGAGAGATGAAGTATTGAAATAAATGTGAAGATCAATTAAATCCTCCTGGTCAGCAGAAGAGGATTTAAAATCTGACCAAAATCCATCAGAAATTGATCAAACAGAAGTTTTTCCCATAAGAAAGTGCTATCACAGGGTTTCCATCTCTTGCCCTTTTAAGGTGACTACTGCCATGAAGGCTGAAAAAGTGCCCAGAATTCCTTTTCCCTTCCTGCCTGTTCACAATCGTTTATTCTCCTGTCAGCCCAGTCCTGATGGAAAATATTAAAATGAGTCAAAGCAGGAAGTTTGACGTCTGCGGTCTTCATACGATGCAGGGAATCACTTGCCTCCCTTTCACCGCCCAGTTGCATATCAATGCTGGCAAGGAGCTCTGGCTAGGCCTTCACCACTGATCCTGTGAACCCTGGGATGGTAGTTCTTCTCGCAGCTGTGGCAAAATGCTCAGTGATGACATTGCTGGAGTGAGCGAGTCCAGTCGTGGACACATTGGGCCCGATTTTACCATCAGGTTGCACCCATTTTCGGGCAAGAAAACGTGGTAAAGTCGGGCGTGAGGTGAGTAACGCGATCCGCGGCCGTTCTCCCTTTACCAATGGCTGAAAATGGCCACGATTGGGACCGCGCCCGAAACGGGCACGATGTCAATTTAAATGCATTTGCATGTATTTAAATTGACTTAATGGGCTGGACGCCCAAACTTACCAGCACTTCCCGCTTTACCACCGCATTCGCCCGTCCAGATTCGGCGCGAAACAGACATGGTCTGCAAAGGTCCAATTC
Source organism: Mustelus asterias (assembly GCF_964213995.1). Classification (NCBI taxonomy): domain Eukaryota; kingdom Metazoa; phylum Chordata; class Chondrichthyes; order Carcharhiniformes; family Triakidae; genus Mustelus; species Mustelus asterias. Next base: position 112,629,990 of record NC_135802.1, read on the forward strand.
GGATGCTCCAGCTTCTGAGGAGGTAAGTTCAGAGCTTCCAGCAATCGGTGGGGGGGGGGGGAAAGAGGGGGTCCGCTGCCACTCTGCGTGCGATCAGTGTGGGGGGGGGGAGGGGTCTGCTGCCACTCTACATGTGATTGGTGGGGAAGGGGGCTGCGATCGGTCTGGGAGCGTGGGGGGTGGGAATAAAGGGAACAGTAATGTTGTGGGGGTGGGGCAATGTCTGTGGGAACCAGGGGGAGGCAAAATCTGTCCCGGGAGCGATGTGGCAGGGGAGCGTCTGTCCATTTTGTTTTACTGCACATGCGCAGTTGACGGCTCCGATCGGAGCTGCAGCATTTTGGGCGTGTTAAGCCCCGCCCACAGGCTTCTGCAGCATGATTCAGCATCGCTGATATTTTTTCAGGCAGATTGCATTTGGGGGCACCTGAGAACGGGTCTAAAAGTTGGATCTGAAACACTCCCAGTTTCAAGTCCGCCCAGCACTTAGAATTAAAATAGTAAAATAGGGCCCATTGCCTTCTTTTTCAGAATTTAAACCTTACCTGTTTTGGCCTTGACACAGTTTGGTGTTTTTGTATCCTTACATTTGGCCTAGCATCCTTTGCAACTGCAGTGGTGATTTTGCGACAGCCCCTTCTGAAGTTTTGTCTGGACCCCCCCACCCCACCCCCGCAGCAGAGGAGGGCTCCCTCGTAGTGACAGGAAGTCCATTGGAAACCCACCCTGCATAGTTAGTGAGCCTCCCCCAAGAAAGGTGGCTTTACAGTGGGCTCAAGATGGTGTGCTCAAGTTGCTCTGCAACCCAACACGGAGAGAGAAACGCCATTGGGGAACTCAATTCTCTACCTGGCACCTACAGTTGAGGGTTTTTTGTTGGGTTTCTTTGGACAGGCAGAGTGGCAAGGCAGAAGGGAATAAAACTACTGATAGAATGTTTTTAATATCTTGAGCAGCCAGTTACAGAGCTACATTAGTAGAAGCCTAGGCAAGATTTTTTTAATTCGTGGGGATAGCAGAAAGAAGAGCTGAAGAGTTATCTGAAAAATATCTAATTTATAAAAATGTTATTAAAGCGTGCACACAATATTATTGCAACATTAAAATGGCAAAAAAAAACCATGAAAAAGTATTTTTGGTGTTTTGCAGAAGCCTATGCATGAGGAATGTGGCATCTAACAGTTAAAAGAAATGGGAACCAGTCAATCTGCTGACTTTGTGATGCTGGCAGGTTCAGGGCTGAAACATGACACTTGACACTGAGTATCGGACATTCCAGTCTGATGACCAGAATATTACAGTTTGTCTAGTCTGGTTATTAAGATGAACCTTAATGAGGTAATCGGATGGAGAAAGGTAGTTGCTTGCTGGCGACCAGCCATCAGCCTTCATAAGCCAGAATGGCTGCCGCCAGTTAGTAAAACTGGCAAAGAAATGCTATTCATATCAGCTGATGAAACATTTTTAACTGTGTTCGCACTTCAGGAACTCCCGGATCTACAGCACTTCAACACCCTGCAGCGTTTTGGAGCCCAGAGGATTTGGTTAGTCTAACCGCTTTGAATCTTGAGAGTAATCTGACACATGAAGTGCTTTAAATTTCGAGTGCCTTACACCCACAGATCCAGACAGCTGTGTTGCTGGCCATAATATACCAGTCAGAGGCAGACCACAAAAGCTGCACTCACCACAAAGCTCACCATTAAAAACTGATTTGTCAAAAAACATTTATCAGCATTTGAAGAGTTTGTTCAATGTTTTCGTTTGGTCATTGCACATATGTAATGTTTCCATCTCACTTTGAACATAGGAGGGGAGGCAGTGCTTTTACATTTTTATGTATTTATAACACTTAAATCAGTCAAAAGGAAATGATAAATTGGCTGTAGCGATAAGACTTTAACCTAGTAAGAATAGTGGAAGGAATCTGGTTAAGACAAGTCTGACAATGAAAGAGATAGAAGATAAACCAGGGCCAGAATTTTACATGAAGAAAGCAGGCTTGCACCTGACCTGAACCCGCATGAAATTACGTGACAAGATTTCGGGTGAATGTTCCAATGTTATTGCGTACGCGAGTGATATTACGGTCGACGGGCGTGCACAGAAGTTGGAAGCCTGCCTGCTGACACTTAGAGGGCCAATTAAGGCTGTTAATTGTCCAATGGAAAGCCATTTTACATTGCGCGTGCAATTTTGTGGTCGTGGCACGGGCAACATGGGCAGGTGGCCAACACGTTTTCTTCCTGTTCTCATCCAAGGATGGTATAAAAGGCTCCCAGAGCAAAGGCTCTGTCTCATTAGTTTTGCATTTCTCTCTGAAATTTACGTGACTTGGAAGGTTTCTGTGACATTTCTGGTGCATTCCATGCGTGGATAATTTTCTTTTGGAATGCTTTTTTTTGGCCACCTTTTTCCTGAAGATTTAAGCAGAGTACAGTCTTAGATGCACGAGACAGCGCCTTATGCATTGTTTGATTATGGGGATTATATACTTAGCTAGTGGGACCAGGAGAGAGAGAAGGCCAGGTGACTGCAGGCAACATCCTATGCAGCATCCGGTGGGATGAGAGGCACTGGCACAGGAGTTGTAGGGCCAGCAGGGAGTGCAAGGTGGAAGGATCTGCAGGAGATGTCACTACCCTTCAGTCAGCGTATAAAAGCAGCATCTAACTACCTCAACATGTCTGAACTCCAGTCCGAAAGAGGCTCCTTTTCTCGAGGGACACCATCATATACCAGATGATTGGTCAGAGATTGTCTCCAACTGCGTGGGTAGCCACCCAATGCTAGTGGCTCTGAAGGTCACAGTGGTCCTCAACGTCTATGTCATTAGTTCCTTCCAGAGGTCAGTGGGGAATCTGTGTAGTGTGTGACAATACTGTGCTTTTAAGAAATGTGTTTGTCATGTTTCCTGCGAGGAGGCTGTTTTATAATTCAATTCTGTTTAAACGGAGCTGATTTGTCTGCAACCGGCAGGCCACATGCTGAGCATGCAGAAGGGTAATCACTCCTAATAATTGGGGTGTTTGTTTAATCTGAGTTAATGCAGTTTTGTTATTTTTATGGTTGTCCACTGGGGTTTCAGCGTAGGGTTTAATTAGGCTGATTGACAAGTTGAGGGCCAGCCTTACAGAGAGACGAGGAGGCAGTTGTCTGCTAGTATCTGCAAAAGGCAAGGGGTATTTTCTCTCTTTCTCTGGGTTCTGCTGTGTGAAGCAGGTCTTTCTCTGGAGGCTGCTGTCTGAGAGTGAGAAGACAGGTGTCTCTTGGTATCTCTGTCCAGAGGTGTTAAAAGGCTTGAGGACTGGCAACTCACATGAGCCTGGCTGGCTGAGTTTCCCAGGCTCTAAGAAACCCAGTATCTGAAAATAGACGAGGACAGCTTCTCTCAGTTTACCCTCTTTCGAATTGGATCCCTTGCATACGAATATCCCCCCGCCCCCACCCGAGCAGGGATCAGACTATCCCATTGGGGTCTGGGATTCGAACCTATGGGAATTCTTCCATGTTCTCACTAGAAGCTGCAAGGCCTTTACTTAGGGCTGTAACCTGTTCTGGCATGTTCCCCGCACAACTGGAAGCCAGGCCTGTTAATCAAGCTGACTCTTTTGTGCAGCACTCCTGGATAAGAACACAGGCCGAAAAGCCATTTCCCCCCTCCATCCTGCCCATTTCAGAAGAGCCTAATTTATTTCCTGATTCACAGGCACCAAAATTGGTTGGATTGTTAATCGAAAAAGTGCATAGTGTTCCACACAGGATGACTAACTAGCATTGCTATTCTGTACTTGACCTGGGAGTGCTGCAAGCACTCCCAGGTCAAGTACACTGTGGCAAAAATCAAAATAGTGACCCGTTCTCCATTGTTTTTGAGCAAAAAATACAGATGATATAAATAAATATCAGCAAAATCTTTTTCTGTGGTTGTCAAAAACATGTCCTAAGCTCATGCATGCCTGTGTATATTAGAGCTGGAACAGAGAAATCACAATTTCAACATAATTTTTATGATTCTAACTGTAGAAGGAACAGAACATATTCTTATAATTTTTCCATTAAAGAAATGAGTAGCGACAATATTTATCTTCAAGGATGCTAAAGGGACCCAAGAATAAAATTAACTGCCGTTTTTGAAATTCTAATGATTATTCTAAACATCGGAAATTTGTGATTGTCAGAAATATGTATACATCTGAATTTGTAACAATCGATCACTTCTCCTGAAGTTAGTTACTGGAAGTCGGTTTTGAATACATGATGCCATGAACTAGTCTTCATTAGTTTTTGCCATTATACATTACTTACTTTATAATTCAAAAATGTGAAACATTGCTCCTTTGTTAAATAAGATTATTTTATTGTACTTATAACATTATTATAATGTATCTATATACACTGTGCTTGCATTATTTACAATGTATTAAATATTTAGGAAACACACTGAACTACTACTGAAATGACAGGAATGGTTGAGAAGAATGCAATCTGCGGTCCATGTTTAAAATGAACTCAGCAATGTGATTAATGTATTTCAATAGGACATTCTTCCCCCACCCCAACCAATGCTCATATAGCCTTAGACAATTGTACTTACGATGATGCCACATCGCCCAATTTTATTCACGTATTTACTGTAAAGTTAAAATATTTTTGCATTGCAATCTTTCATGTTAGCATTTTATGCTCTATTTGACCAGAAAGTCAACACAAATCAATATCCCCGTTGCCTGATTCCTCCCGTGTCAAAGGCACATCATATAATTCCTTCAGTGCAGAAAGAGACCATTCGGCCCATCGAATCTGCACCGACATCAATCCCTCCCAGGTCCTATCCCCATAACCCCATGTATTTACCCTGCTAATCCCCCTGACACTAAGAGGCAATTTAGCATGGCAAATCAATTTAACCCGCACATCTTTGGACTACGGGAGGAAACCGGAGCACCTGGAGGAAACCCACCCAGACATGGGGAGAATGTGCAAACTCCACACAGATAGTCATTCAAGGTGGGAATTGAACCCGGGTCTCTGGAGCTGTCAGGTAGCAGTGCTAACCTGTGCCACTCTGCCGCCCCATGCAACTGCGCTGGTGATGGCAAGGGCTGATAGAAGGAAGGTGTGGAGGCTAGAGGGATTAGCCATGGGGATGGAATGTGCTGCAATGGTGATGGTTGCCTCCAGTTTACATTTTTATTAATGTCACAAGTAGGCTTACATTAACACTGCAATGAAGTTACTGTGAAAATCCCCTAGTTACCACACTTTGGCGTCTGTTTGAGTACACTGAGGGAGAATTTAGCTTGGCCAATGCATCTAACCAGCACGTCTTTTGGACTATGGGAGGAAAACGGAGCACCCGGAGGAAATCCACGCAGACACGGGGAGAATGTGCAGACTCCGCTCAGTCACCCAAGCTGGGAATCGAAACCGGGTCTCTGGCACTGTGAGGCAGCAGTGCTAACCACTGTGCACTGTGTCACCCATAGTGATCTATTATAAAGCATATTTTAGCAGCAAGAGTTATTTAATAACATTCACCAATTATTTTTTAAAAAATCTCATTTTTAATCATGGAAATGTCATAATTTATAATATCTGCCGTCATTATAAAACTTAATTACATGGACCAACACACACCAAAAGGTATTGTAGTAGCAACTCCCCTCGGGCCTGAATGAAACTTAATACTTGCAAATTTTAGGTTGAAAACATCTAAATTGGTTTGGAAGGGAAATCAAAAATCAGTTCAAATTTTCTGTAAAAAACAATGATTTTAGTACTTTAAGCTCTTACCTCGCAGGACAAGCCTGTACATTACAAGAGATGACTCCAGTGGCTGGCCGACTCCTTGGATTGCAGAAGGAGAGGTTTACTTGTGCACGAAGATCACGGTAACATGCTACTTTTGTGGCCATCCGACCTATGGTGAAAGAAGCACATTTTTATATATTTCATGAAAGCATTAATGTGTTTAACGAAATGTTAAATTGCAAAATGTTTGAAAGTTTTTTAGCATTCTATTGGGAAGCTGCTTGCTGAGCAGAGGGGTGTGAAAACTGGTGACTTATTCTGTCCAGGTAAATTGGAAGGGAGGGAAAGCAATCCTGACTGAGGAGCACAGATGGTTGGATATTAGGAGGAGAGGTTGAATAAACTCGAATTGTTTTCACTGGAAAAAAGGAAGCTATGGGGCTGATAGAGGCCTACAAAATTATGAGAGGCATAGATAGGGTGGATAGTCAGAGGCTTTTTCCCAGGGTGGAAAGGTTAATTTCAAGGGACCACAGGTTCAAGGTGAGACGGGGAAAGTTAAGGGAGATGTGCGGGGGAAGCTTTCCACGCAGAGAGTGGTGGGTGCCTGGAACACGCTGCCAGAGGAGGTGGTGGAAACAGGCACATTAGTAACATTTAAGAGGCATCTGGATGGGTACATGAATAGGGAGGGAATAGAAGATATGGTCCGAGTAAGGGCAGAAGATTTTTTTTTAGTTTAGTTAGGGCATCATGATCGACACGGGCTTGAGGGCTGAAGGGCCTGTTTCTGTGCTGCACTTTTCTTTGTTCTTCATTATGGAAATCATCATTAACATCCCCTCTGACTTCACAAATATATTTTGTTAAACAATTTACATATATAGATCATATGTATGATAAACAATCCTGTTAGGGATGTTAACATTTAAAAAAGAAATCAAACCACTCGTTAATTAACTGACAGAATTACATCACTCGATTTTACTTTTAACAAATGCTAACTTCATTGTGTATATAAAGAGAAATTAAACAAAGTAAACATGATTAACATATAACTTATGAAGACTTGTGCTATAAACTCAGTTCTACTTTTTACTTCCCTCCAAGATTTCCCTTATTTTGAAAAACCTTTACAGTTCATTCACTTCTTCTCTGGACCAAACCAAAGGTATATGACTGCTCTCTGGAATTTACTCTGATTTCTCTTTGGTGTTCCAACTGTCCTTCAAAGTACAAGATTTCATGGGATCCTTCCATTAGCTTTTGGCTAAGGGATCCTCCAATTTCTTTTAGAAACTCACTACCCTGGATTCCACAGCTGCAGCAAGGGCCTCGCTGTGACTCTTGTGTAGTGGCTTAAAACTTCAGAAAACACTTAGTTTCTAATAGCCCCCTGCAATGGTTTCAAACTGAGACCAAACTGATCAGTTCTGTAACTCCAATAAGGTTAACTGGCTTTTATTGAGGATTATTGTTGATTTTGTCCTTCAGCAAATCTTTCAGCCATTTTTGCCTCTTCCAACTTTCTCTGATACCGAACACCAGTTGCATCACGGACGATACATCTAGGTGTAGGTCTGGATTTCTCTCTCCTTCCAAGTGCTCCAAGCTATGCAAGACCCACAGTTGACACAGTCTCTTCGCTGTTTTCCTAAACATTAATGAGTTTTGCCTGCTGGCCAGGTCCGAACTGAATTCACAGAGATAGCTCAAAAAAAAGAATCTCACTAAGATCCACCCATCTCCATGGCAATGTGACATGCCTGGCTTGTTCCCAGGTAATAGGGCAAATTAACTACCCTTTAATTCCAAATGAATTCGTTAATTCTGGAAAACACATGAATAATTGCAAACATCAAGTGCGCATTTCTCTGGCCCCACATGCTCATGTGCAGTTCACGCTGGAGCCATGCAGGGCCAGAGAATTGTGGGGGAGGGGCCATAGCACATTTAGCACTGGGATTCTCCATGCTCCCACACCCCAACATAATCTGGTTCACTTACAGTGAACATGTGAATCAAGTCAGTTTCAAGCCAGATTCTCCCTGCTCTCAGATTCCCTGATCCTCGGGAGCAGTGGGAACCTGCTGTGAATCACTACATGTTTCTAAAAGTGGAAACCAGTCATGATGGCCATGCTATGGGCCTCGGAGGTCATCTAAGACCCTTGGTGGTTGGGGAAATGGTTGAGTAGTGCCATGGCACTACCAGGGTGACACTGGCAAGAAGCAGGGCCTGAAAGAGGTCCCTGAATGGGATCCCTGAAGAAGATGGGGCCTTAGTCAACCCTGAGGCCTTAGCTGGGTTTCAGTCACCTGTACGGGGATTTGGGGGGGGGGGGGGAGGGGGGGGGGGGCTGATGCCTATCTCTTCGGGGGTCACAATATCCATAGGGGCAGTGCACGGTCGTAGAATTGTGGGGAGGGGCTGCTTTGGAATTCCCCCCCCCCTTCCAGTGACGGTGGGAACCTTCATTTAAATATGTTTTGCCAATTTGAAGCCGGATCGCCCTGCTCCCTGAAGTCTCTGACTCTCGGGAGCAGCGGGAACACTTCATGAATCACTACTGGCCTCTAGGTTGGCACTACCAGGGTGCTAGGTTGACACTGCCAAAAGGGGCCCGGATGGGGAGGGCTCCTGAAATGGGTGGGAACTCTTGAAGTTGCCTGGGTATGATGCACTTTCGGAGAGTTGGTGCAGACTTGATGGGCTGAATGGCCTCCTTCTGCACTGTAGGGATTCTAAATCGGCTTGAAATCGATTAAGCATATATAAATGGATATTTAAATCTGCTAATCTGATTCCCGTTCTTGCTGGCAGGAGCCAGGTTACATACGGGCATGATGGCAGGGAGGATCACAAAGCGGGTTATCATCGGTGCTAAACTCGCTAGTCTCCTCCTGTTGATTCTCCAACCTTGTGCAGCCGCTGCGCGACCTGTGCCTGAATGGGCGGGGTCAGAAAAATGCCCCCAAGGAATCTGTACAAATAATGAGATCTAGGTTCAATTCTTGTTTAGATAAAATGATCCATCACATTTACACCAGATTGGGTTATACCAAACATTGATCAGGCACAATTCTATCACAATTATTCTCAAAGTTTGTTTTATTGTACTGTAATTAGAATTTTTAATTTAATCCATTGTAATCTTAAAATTTTCAGTTAACATTAAACTACATTCAACAGATGAACCCTTTAGTCAAGTGGAGGGTGAGGACAAAATCTCATCTGAGTGAACTCATGCCATCTTATGTACCACCCACAGACCCATTATTAAGATTCCTTTAAGTCTGGAACTAGTCTTCATGCCCATCTCAAATAGGGCAATCCTAGCAGATATGACAAAACTACTTACCAAACTGTAATTAAAAAAAAGGATAGAGAGAGAAGAAAGGAAATAAGTAAATACATACAGGTCAGTAATATGAACTTCCAATATTTCATCATTTAATGAGTTAAAATGATGAACTGAGCTGAAAGAGAGCACCAAAATCCTGTACTCAAATAAAAGTATTACATTAATCAGGAAACCAGATACCATAGTATCCATTTAGTAATATGCTGTGCTCAGCATGCTAATTGGTGAAATTATGTTTGACATTTGCAATGAATATATCCATTGTAATAGTAACATAGCTGGTGTGTTTGTTCACTTTATAAAACATTCAAGATGAACTGGATTTTAAAAAAAATAAAGGGCATCATTCTCATGTAAAAATACTCAGGAGATTTAGCTTGTGGCAAGGGAGAGAGGAAGGCCATGAATCATTCTCATCACATTATTTGTGAATCGTGCAATGACATGCTTCAGTGCAATCTATCCCATTCCACCATTATGCATAGAATAGAGCTTTCCCAACATTTTTCATGAAGGTTGTGCCTGTTTAAAAGAACAGGCTACAGTGAAAGATGAGAAGATCTAAATTCATCTATTTTCCAATTTAGAATGAATAATAGTTCCAAATGTTCCCTCTGCAAGAAATCAAGACCAAGCTCAGCTTCAGGTGAAAACCGTGCCATGTGTGAGGTGGGTGAGGATGACCGCATCATGGGGGAATGGGAATTTATAATGAGAAAAAGCTGACAACTCAAGCACGATAGAAAATACAACACAAGGCATTAAGATCTTGTACATAGGCCATGTTTACAGATGTATTAAGCGAGATTCTGCTGTAGCAAGATGTCTAACATTTGTCGTTGGTTAGGCTTGCCCTTGGACATATAGGTTTTTTAATTTTTTGTGTGACAAGTTGCCATAAGTGCACACTAAAAAAAAATCACACTGTGGCAAACCTGGCATTTGGAAATTGAGTGACTGGGAGAAATGACTGTAGGTTTCTTTAACCAATAAAATTGAAGGATTGTGAAATAAACAGCACAAGGGCAGAGAAGGAGGCAGAATTATACTGGGTGACTTATACTGGGTGAATTCAATGTCAGGTCAGCTGCAGAAAGAAAAACAGGGAGAGAGAAAGAGAAATAGGGTGACCTGATAAAGATCTTTTGTGTGGAATTTAATCTGTAGTTTGCTGGAGCATACACTATTGGAGCTGGAGGCTCTCCAAGTGGTGCACACTTCAGCTGTTTCCAATGCAGCCCGTATGCCACTGGACTGATGGATGGTCTACAAATGTGGGCCATGCAGAGCCATTCAACATTTGCTTGTCACTCACTAAATGCAATGAGCATGTGCACAGCTGCAAGAGGGACCCAGCATAGTGTTACCTAAACAGTCAGCCAACCTACTTGCAAAGTCCGTGGAAGCAATGTGGAATGTTTTCCAAGCTGGTATATTGAGTTGCTGGATTTGTTGCTGCATCTTCAAAAGATGGACAAAGGAATTGGGAACAAAGGCTTCAACAGGTATGGGGGCTCCAGTTGCAGTTCTGCAGGTCTACAGTATGACAAGGAGGTAATGTGGATGCTGAAGAGAAGGGGAGCTTTGCATGCTGCCCTCTGCCAAGTTGGAACCAGACACCTCCATCTTCTTCAACAAGTTGTCTAGTATGCCAGCAATTGCACCAAGCATCTTGGTGTCATTCTTCATCAGTCTTTTCCTACAAGTTGCCCTATCAGAATCTTCCTCTCAATCCCTCATTCTGTGACCTTCCCCCCCACCCCCCTCATGTCTGATGGCTTTCCACATGCAGATCTCAACTCTATACTAGCTTCTAAGGTACATGCAGTGCCAGTATCTGAGCGGGTTGCGTATGTAAGATCAAATAATGGTACTTTTTTGTCTGTGGAGTGAGTGGGTGCTCCTCTCTTTTACTCCTGAATGTGATGGAGCTGGGTAGGTGGCAGTTCTTGGGAGTCTGAAAGCAGAAAATCAGAAAGGGAAAGACTGAAGTGAGGAAAAGGTGTGGAATGGGAAGCAAGAGGTCTTTGGTCACACCATCAGCAACTTGCACATCCTGCAAGGTAGCAGGATGAGGGTAAACTAGGAATTGAGAATGGGTATAAGGCAAGAACACAGTCAATCTCAATGTTCTCTGGCTACCACAGCTGGCTGTTGAAATAGAGCACCATCTCCTCTGCAGGGCTCAGAAACTGCGGGCACCCTTGCCAACCCCCGAAAATGCTCAGCTTTCATTTGTTAATGGCAGCTTTGTCCTACAAAACAGAGGGAAGGATACCAGTGATTGGGTTGCAGTATGTTTAGGTTATGTGAAGACAACAAGGGTTCATGTGGGACTGACACTGGCATGTATGTGAGGATGGGGTGGAACCTGGATGTTAGGTATGAGTCCTGAGTGTCAGGGACTGCTGATGGCTGAATGATTCAGGTGTAGTGCACTGAGAAGTATGAGGGGCTGCTAATGTGATGAGTGAGAGATAGCATGTGCCAATGCATTCACTGTCCTTGATCTCCTGCATGAGGACATTAAGTTTCTTATGACACTGTTGCCAATTTCTTGGGGCCACACACCATCTATTGACCTCCTTGACCACCTACTCCCAATCCCTCTGGAGGGTTGCTGTGGTGATAGTCCCTTTGAGGATCAATCTGCAGAGTAAAGATCACATGATCCAGGAAACCAATCAGGGAGCAGGTTGGGGGATCACTCTGGTCAGCACTGGCTTCTATTCAGAGTCATCTTGGGAGCTGATTGCAGCCTGTGGTGCAAGCCTCTGTATTGTTGTAACCTGTAAATAAATGAGTTGGTTTTTCCCTATACTGGTGAATCTTTACAACGAGCATCTTTACAATATTCCCGAGAGCTGCCTGGCTTTCCCCTTCCCGTTGCAAAAACATGGCCTCTTGTCTCGTCAATCTCCACCATTCAGGTCTCCAAGGCTGCATTTGATGCACTAATTGTGAAGTTCCCCAATGCAACTAATATCAGCAAAGGCAGTCAGCAGTAGCTCGCTTCCAGAGAATGTGGTGTTTCAATGTAGCAATTGCATATTACATTGGTCAGCTAATTGCATTATTAAAGACAGGTGATGGTCATAGGCTCAAACTGCAAAACAGTATAGACACAGTTGGGAGAACGATAAGGAGTTCATAGCTCCATTGAACTGTATGAAGAATAAACTTGAAGGTAAAATACAAGCTGCCGAATTATTCCTCCATCAGATGCTATTATTGATATGAACACGACAGACTGTCTTTTAAGATGTGTAGGTTGGCTGCACCACATGAGATCAGCACCTGCTGTTTGATTCTTTGCTGAGCCTTCAGGCAGCTAACAGCACTGGACCAGCTCAGACTAACGGCACCGGACCTGCTCAGACTAACAGCACTGGACCTGCTCAGACTAACAGCACTGGACCAGCTCAGACTAACGGCACCGGACCTGCTCAGACTAACAGCACTGGACCTGCTCAGACTAACGGCACCGGACCTGCTCAGACTAACAGCCCTGGACCGCCTCAGACTAACAGCACTGGACCAGCTCAGACTAACGGCACCGGACCTGCTCAGACTAACAGCCCTGGACCGCCTCAGACTAACACACTGGACCGCCTCAGACTAACAGCACTGGACCAGCTGAGACTAACAGCACTGGACCTGCTCAGACTAACAGCACTGGACCTGCTCAGACTAACGGCACTGGACCAGCTCAGACTAACGACACTGGACCGCCTCAGACTAACAGCACTGGACCAGCTCAGACTAACAGCACTGGACCGCCTCAGACTAACGGCACTGGACCAGCTCAGACTAACGGCACCGGACCTGCTCAGACTAACAGCCCTGGACCGCCTCAGACTAACACACTGGACCGCCTCAGACTAACAGCACTGGACCAGCTCAGACTAACAGCACTGGACCTGCTCAGACTAACAGCACTGGACCTGCTCAGACTAACGGCACTGGACCAGCTCAGACTAACGACACTGGACCGCCTCAGACTAACAGCACTGGACCAGCTCAGACTAACAGCACTGGACCGCCTCAGACTAACGGCACTGGACCAGCTCAGACTAACGGCACTGGACCAAATCAGACTAACAGCACTGGACCAGCTCAGACTAACGGCACTGGACCAGCTCAGACTAACAGCACTGGACTGCCTCAGACTAACGACACTGGACCAGCTCAGACTAATGGCCCTGGACCGCCTCAGACTAACGGCCCTGGACCTGCTCAGACTAACAGCACTGGACCGCCTCAGACTAACGGCCCTGGACCGCCTCAGACTAACAGCACTGGACCGGCTCAGACTACAGCAAAGTGCGGGGATAGGTCAGGAATCATGACTCCCTGCCCTAAACATCACCAATTGTTGGCCCTTTATGATTAAGAAGTTGGTTAGCAATGCAGAAATGGAGAAAGTATTTCTATTTGTGGCAAGTTCAAAGCTAAAGAACAGAAATATAAGACAGTCACTAATAAATCCAGTAAGAAATTTACCAAAGTGTGGTTAGAATGTGGAATATGCTACCACAAGGAATGGCTGAGGTAGCATAGATGGAATTAAAGGAAAGTTAGATAAACATACAAGGGAGAAAGCAATAGAAGGGTATATGAATAGGGTTCAATGAAGAGAAGTGGAAAGAGGTTCATATGGAGCACAAATGTTGGCACAGATGGCATAGGCTAAAATTGCTGTTTCTCTGCTATAGACTCCATGTTGCTCTTCCAGAGGTACAGCTTGTATTGCATCAAGAATCAATATTTGAAAATCTATATTACATTGTAATAAAAATAGTTCAAGTCCAATCGGTGCTGACTGTACATAGAGGGCTCATGTCCCAGAAGGCTATGGAGAAGGTTGCTTTATATTTTTTTGAAAATTAACTTTTTATAACAATATTGTTGCAGGAGCAATAGGTTTGCATGCTGTTTGCATCTGAAGCAATGGGTGTTAATTTTGCATTGTAATGCATGCACACATTTTCATGCCCTGTCCAACTTGGTGGCCCGTGTGTCTCAGTGCAGATACTTCATGCTGATTGGTTAAAGAGATGTGTTGTAGCTTTCCCTGCTACATATGGCAGAGGTACTTTTGAGGGTGCAGCACCCTCTGCCCCTTCCTATCCCACTCAGCTTGTCTTTACCCACATTGATATACTTCTCTATTGCCTCAACTTTTATCTGTGGATTCCCAAACTCCCTTTACTTGAACCCATCCACATCGCCCTCACCCCACTGTTAGATCTGTGGTGAACCATTGTTGGTTCCTACCAGGTAGTGCTGAGCCATGGTCTGGCCAGTACTATGAGTCTGTATATATGTTACTGTTGGGGTTAGGGTTGGGCTGTTCTACCTGTTAATATAGGTACACCCCAGTCGGCTCCGCCTCCTGGGAGAGGTATAAAGGTCACTGCTCTGGCTGGTGACCCTTTGGTCTGGGATCGTATACTGTATATGGTAGCTCTGTTATTGTTGGCAATAAAAGCCTTTATTTCCCGAGTACATCCAGCCTCTCGTGTGTTATATCGCGCATCAAGATCATAGCCATTTTCACTACTCTGACCGTTATTTGCTCGTGTGTTTTCATGTTTCGACGCTCTGTTCTTCTTGTCATGTTCTGGTTATTATTATGTTCGGTACCCTGCATTAATACCTTGTCCTTTTTCACTTTCCAAATCTCCCCTCATATTTGTACCCCTTGTACTCTGCCTCACCTCCCAGGAAAAGAAACTCTGACATTGTACTTTGTAGTATTGGAATCGTTTTAAGAAATGCTACATGTTTTAATCCCTTTTTGCACAAATTATATAATTTACTCAAACACCAAGAAGTGCAAGGAGATTAATGACCTTTAGGGTTTACTGACTCTCTCGCACAAGATTCCATTAGGAATTTGTCTTTATCCTTGTTGGGCGATGACAACACAGCAATGGTTAGGTTCTTTAGAGATGTTCCACTGGCCATGAACACAGATCCAAGGACAACTACCTAGAAAGTTTAGATGAAGGTTAAGTCTGGCTCAATTTGCTGGTCAGAGTTGGAGTCAGGATATTGGGGTCTTAATGTCGATCAAAATGATCATGGTTATTGTGCGATAGCTAAATTCAGATCTGCAAAATAGGGATAATGCCACTATTGTGCTCGTGTTCTCATCTCTAAATCAGATGGTCATATCTTCAAGTCCCACACAGAGTCTTGAACATACAATCCAGCTGACAATATATGGGAGTGCTACATTTGTGGCAATGATAACTTTCAGATAAGATGTTAAACCGAGGTGTAACTTTCCCTTTCAAATGGACGTTAAAAAAAAATCAATGGCTCTATATGTAAAAGAGCAGAGGAGGTCTTCTAGTATTCCAGACAACATGACTAAGACAGACTACTTGGTCTTTTTTTCCATTGCTGTGATAGTCATCATTAACAGAACATGTTTGCATTAAAGACTAATGGTGTAGACTCCATTATAAAATACAGAAGGAGGCCATTCAGCCCTTTGTGCCTAGGCCATCTCCTTTGTAAGAACTATCCAATCTGTTCATCTCCCCTGCTCTTTCCTCTGCAAATTTTCCCTTTCAACTTTCCAACAACATTCTCAATAAACAGAAATCACACTGTATTGAATCTTCCATTAAAAAATAGTGCTTTCTCCCGAGTTTCCTCTTGATTGGTTAGCTCAATGGGCTGGAGAGCAAGAGAGTGTATGCAGAATGACGCCAACAGCAAATTTCAATCCTGATATTGGTTGTGGTGGTTCATGCAGGGCTATCTCCTTGCCTTGTCCCATGCTCGATGTGGAGTGGTGTCCCTCAAGCTACAAAACCAATTGTCACTCTCTGATGGAGAGATGCCTATGGTCCTTCATGGACTAAAGCAGATTTCCATTCTCTTGATAGCCATTCCTGATATCCTTGGTCAAAGTTAATCTACTTCGACTATCCATCACTTCTGCTTCGCTTGCATGTCACCCAGATAATACATCACTTGCAAATTTGGACCTCATAACTAATTGCTGTGTGTTTCATGCTGCTCTTTGTTTGAGAGGCGGTATCTGAATCCTCCACCCCACCCCCACAGTCAATAATGTGTATTGTCAAGACAAATGAGCCTAAACAGAACTCTATAAAACATGAATGAACAAACTTGTACATAAACTTGATCAATAAGCCATCTTACCCTGGCTACTTCTGTATCACAAAGAAACCATTTCTGACCTTAGTCACAGTAAAGTTCAGTAAAACTACACTTGAACCCTGTGGGAAAGCTATTCTTTGGTAAATATGCAAGAGACCTTTCAAACAAAACACGCACACAGAACAGCCAACCCCTGGTTCATTTGAATTTGCGTTGCAAAGAATGAGAAATCTCCCCAAATCAGACCGCACAGCGACATAACCTTAACGATATCCATATGAATAGGGATGGAAAAGCCAGACTATCGTAAACGCTGAGAGACTATTTGTCCGGTTGTTGTTAGCGTGAAGGGCATCGACAGGTGCAAGTTATACCTAATGGACAATAACAGCAACTAAATTCGAAGCTGCTGATCAGTGATTTATTTTCTCTTGGAGACACTATTTTCACCCTGGTTCACCAGCGAACTTGATGATTATATTAGTGGGTCAGAAAAACTTCAAAATCCACCAAGGAATCTGAACTTAGCTTTTTCTTTGTCAATAAGATGATTTCCATTCAAGAGTTGAAGACCATCCTCGAAAGGTGAATGGAGTAGTTTTAAGTTTAACCAAAGTAATCTTTATTACAAAACAAGAAAAGGAACATGAGTGGTTTCATTTGCTGCATTCAGTCATTTAGCACTGAAAGGCCAGCACATTTTGTTATTTTTCTTAACCACACTCTCACTACTTTTCTCTCTCCTGTTTTTTGTTCATTACTCTGCACTTTCTTTTCTATTTTTTCTCTCCCTCAATCTGCACACACTTTATTTTGAATGAAAGCCGAGTTGGTTGTAGCTGAGATCTGATTCTTCGGTCAACTGTAATGAATTAGGTGGTTTGAACAGTATTTTTTGAAGTCCATAGTATACCACAAATGCCTCAAAATGAAATTACAGCCAGTAAGTTTGCAGAGTCTCAGAGTTGGTGATTTCAAGAAGTGAATAGATGAGGCACAGCTCAATTTATTATTCTTCACATCTCTTGCATTGGACCCGCATAGCAACAAGGGAATTCAAAAGGAGGCATGCAATTTAAGATTTATTCTTCCTAAAACTTTAGCATAATGATCATTATCATATCCAGGTTTATTTTATAGCTGACAGAACCCATTCTATGTTTACAGTGGAAGAAAACTTTTATCATTCTACAGAGCAAATACTTTGATTATTTTTGTAATGTGTATCATTGGATGGTGCAATGACAAGAGTCTGTAAATTGTATTAATTGAGGTACCAGTATTCACTATTGCTTTGACCAGTGCAATCACATAGTTGTCCGACCTGACTGTCTGCCCCCGACTGTGGCTATATTTACAACTGTGTCCCCCTGGAGAGAGGGCATGTGGTGTACGAGGGCATCATCGAGGCCTTCCGTGCTCATCGGGCACCGTGGGGACTGAGGTGTATTACTGACCCCTTTAGTCATATTTTGATTTATTTTAAGTTTCCTTTCAGCTTTGTTTTTTTGGGTTGGGTGGATCTCTTCTTTTTGGGGGCTGCCTTTCTTGCTTTGTCCTTGAGTTTGTTTAATTTGGTTGGCATAAAAAACGCAGTCACATATTCCAAGAACAAAAAAAAAATCACCAAACGTAATGGGCATGGTCAGGGCAAGGAGAGGAGTCTTCTTCACCAAGTAGGTCAATGCCAAATAGCCTCAGCGAGCAGGCATGCTGCAAATAGCAGAAGCAGTGAGCAGCTAAAGTGTGGTGTCCAGGGCCTGGATGCAGTACCAAAAAGTATTTAAGTATCTCATGAGGACTGGCAAGGTGAGTGTCCTACAATTCTCAGCTGGCAACCATCACCCTCTCATATCCCCAGCATCCTGAACCACACTCTGACCACATTATTTTCTTTCCAGCCTCTTCCTCAAACCTTCCATTGCAGCAGACACTACTCATGCTCAAGCTCATCCTCTCTCGCCCATTCTTCAGTTATTTTCCTCAAATCATCATCCTCCATTCTCAGCACGCACTTCACTTCTCTCACCCTGATCAAGAAAGCCCAGAACTCCAGGAAGAGACAGGGAGCCAAGAGCGGACCTGTAGCCATGGCCACCCCGAAGGCAATGAGTTGTGAGAGGGAAGATGGAGAAAGAGCACATGGTAATGGAAGCTCGTTTTAAGGTGTCCCATTGCTCAGCTCATGCACCCAACTCCCACCCCAGACAGATCCCACCCTTGATAACAGAGTTTACCCCTGCACAGGTGTGAGTGAGGCAGTCTTTGCTGGGACTCTCACAGCACCTCACAGAGAGTACATCCGCGACAAGCATTTCATTTGTCAGAGCAGAGGAAAGAGCAGTCTGACTCCAGCTCAACTGAGTCCATAAGAATAGCACACTGTGTAAGGGAAAGGTGCCTTAGTTCCTCAAAGGGATCCATTTGGGTGCTTATTACAATATTCCTGTTACTTTAATGCTCTTTATTACAATGAAAGAATGAGTTTACGTGAACTACTCATTCCCTTTGCCTTGTTGCACCCACATCCCCAACCCCCTTTTTCATTTACCTTGGTCAGTTTAATTCCGGTAAATGGAATGATCAGCTTGGTTGAAGAAGTCTGGGTGTGTGGTGGACCTCAGTTGTGCCTTTGTCCTATATGGACCACCTTTGTGTGTTCGTCATACCTGGACACATCCCCTCCCGGTTCGGTTCCTCCCCTCGGCACCTAGTATAAAGGTGGCTGTCTCCTCCCCCTTGTTCAGTCCAGGTTGGTTATTTGTTGGGATGTGCTCCTGATTCTGTTGTGAATAAAAGTCTACACTTGTATTGGCACACAGGTAGTCTTTCGCCTTATTGATAGCGCATCAGGGTGATAGTCGGGAGTGGGTTATTGAGAGAGTGGGGGGAGGGGACTGCCTCATGAAGGGGGAGGGGAAGACTGCACATGGCTCTTGATGGAAAGCTTGTGATTCTGCAAGCATGCTTTTCATGTGAAGCAAACCTAGATGAGTCCATCATGAGCTTCTCCGACAGGTAGATTTTCAATTGTTGTATAACCAAAAGCACATCAGGCTCTTCCTCCTCCTCCTCCGAGTACCCTCATCTTCCACTGGCACCAACTCCAGTCCTCTCAGCCCACCATGTGGCAAGGGCTACAGAAGACATAACAATCCTGGAGCTGGGTATATTGAAGAGCAATTCCAAATCTTCACTGGGGCCATCAGCCAGATCTTGTCTCCCTGGAGCTGAGGCGGTCTGATGGAGACAACACCTGTGGGACCCAAGGCTGCCAAAGGATGTTCCCTGAATACCTGCCACAGACTTGCCTTGTGCTCTTGCAGTGGTCACAGACCAGCTGCACTTTAAGGCAATGGAAGTCATTCTGATTAATGAAGACACCTCATTAGTCTGATAGCACCTTGATTGCCACAAGTGCAATTAGTCACCCCCTGGACCCTTGGAAATCTTGTGAGTGAAGCAAAGTTGATAGCTCTCAGGGTTTGACTAGCATTATTCTATGTCAAAATTGATAAGAGTTGGAAGGATTTGCAAACAAAGTATCATTGACCTGGCTGATTCAGCTGTGGCTCTCAGATGTGAGATCCTATAACATGACCAGCAAATCCCTGGGAGAACCCAGATGTGAAGACATTGAGGCTGTGGTCACCTTGACAGTAAAGGCAACGTGAGGTTTCTGCTCCTCTAGGATGGAGGTCTACTTTCAAAAGACTGCCAACGTCCGTGATGGCCTGTTGCGAGAGCCAAAGCATTCTTAGGCACTGTCGTTGAGAGAAGTTGTGGAAGCTGATCCTTTACAATCTGTGCTCATTACATTGGCTCTTTCAAAGTGCTGCTCTGTGTCCATCCATGTGATTGCATGTGCCTGTGGAGAAGACTGCAACTGCCCCTATTATGGCCGCTGGTGGGGTGCAGCAAGCTGCACTACCTCCAAAAAGATCCAAATAACTGCAGCAAATGTCATTCACATGAAATGGCAAAGTCTCACAGGCATGGCAAGATTACCCTCGGTGGAATCTTGATAATTGTTGGACAAAGTTTCAGTCATCAACCAATTTAGTGAATTTAAGCTGAATGGGATTGCTTCTGTCAGTACTAGCTCTGGAATTCAATCTTTAATATGTTACTATCAAGTCAGTTCCGACTGTGCGCACAACTCCTCCAACCTAGTGAGATGCAGACACAGCATGGGACCAGTGTAATGCCTGCGAAAGAATGAATTCAGGACCACACAGGATCTTAATTGCCTTCATTGTTTCCCCACCAGATCCAAGGGAAATCCGGAAGAGGGCAAGATGATGTCTGGAGATGGTGCATCTCCAGGTGTGGAGTATATGCTTATAGGTCTAGCCAGTGTCTCTGCCAGGTGTTGCTTTAGTGGCGGCAGAGTGAGGGAGGCCTGCTGCTCTAGCAGTCTCCTGGGATTTCAACTGACCAGAAAATAAAGGCTTGTGTACAAAAATTATATTGACCTGCTGTGTTGGGTAAGATTAAAGAACAGAGTACTGAGCACTAATGGATTTACAGCAACCTGTGCAGATTACCCATCAGAAGAAGAATGCTTTATATTGGGAAGTAAGCCAATGTCTAAAGTAATGGTTTATAATCTCATCTATTGTAATAAAGTCTATCGTTTCTTTTACTCCTACAAAACATTAAAGCATAATCCTTTCCTTCCTCTATAATAATAAATGTTTGTATAAAAGTTCATATTAAACCTCATTTCTTTTCTGAAACCACAAATGCTAACAGCTGTTTTAAATCATACAAGATGTGAAATGATCCAGCAAAAATCAATTAAAGCCATCACAGCTACATTTGGAAGTTTTATTACCATCGACCACACAAATCTCCTTTTTGTTGCTTGGAAATAAAATCCTACCTTAGACATAATTTGTACCTTAGTATCACAAAGTCCTGTGTAAAAAAAACAATTATTTTATGAATAACAACTTACCTAGGAGATGAATGCTTTTTATAATCATGTTGTACTCTCTAACAAATAGCACTTAACTGAGCTGGGGCCAATGCTCTTTGGGGCAGTTTGCTAGTGCTATCCTGGCAGGGGGATGGGTACTAGCATATGGCATTAGAAATGGGAAATAAAGTGCAAAAGGGTTGAGAGAGACAAAAAACACTCGGATAAGAAATAGTAGGATATCAGGTGGGATCAGACTAAGAGGGCATATGATAAGGCCCAAACGCACTTGTGTGAATGCATGAAGTGTGATAGAAAAGTTTGAGCTATGGGTGCAGAAAGCCATATGAAAATCATGTTGTGGTGTTACCAGAGACTTGGTTCAAAAAAGGCCAGGATTGGGTGACAAATATTTCTCACATACAAGGTGTTCAGGCAAGGTAGGAGTGTTGATTAAATAGAAAAATACAGTGCTTGGGAGAATGGAGGTCCTGGACAGGCAAGGATAGAATATATATGATTAGGGTTAAGGAACAACAGAAGGGTCATAACACTACAGGGTGCACTATAGCTCAGCACTAATCAGAAAGAGAGATGAAATTTTGCAGGGAAATTCAAGGGAGTGCAAAAACCATTGATTAATGATAATGCGGGCTTTGAATTGACCTAATAGAGACTGGGGTAGTAATTGTGTAAAGGAGCAAGGAGGGGAAGAGTTTTTGTTGTGTGTTTGGGAGAATTACTTGATTAGCACATTTCCAGCCCAGTGGAAGTTGGCCATCATTTTTCAGTCTTCTGTAGTCTCAAGAGAGGTGCCAGAGGACTGTTACACTTCATTCAAAAAACAGCACAAAGATAAGCCGAGCAACTACTAAATACGCCGGGCAATCATTTGGGACAAAATTAATAATCACTTGGTCAAAAGTGGGTTAATTAAGGAAAGCCAGCATGGATTTCTTAAAGGAAAATCATGTTTAACTAACTTGCTGGAGCTTTTTAAAGAGGTGACAGCAAGGGTTTTTGATGTGTTATGCATGGACTTCAAAGACATTTGTTGTTTTATTACATGATAGACGTGTGAGCAACGTTATAGCTCATAGAATTAAAAGGCAAGTAGCAACTTGGATAAGAAAGAATTACAGGAAACAGTGGATAGTGGTGAATGCATGTTTTTCAGTTAGAGGAAGATCTGTAGGGGAGTTCTCAGTGTTGGAAACCTTCCTTTTCCTTATATATAGTGATGACCTAGGCCTTGACGTACAGGTCACAATTTCAAAATTTGCAGATGATATGAAAATTGCAAACAATTGTGATCTGTTAGGAGGATAGTGTTGAACTTCAAAAGGACATCGTTAAATTGGTGGAATGGGCAGATCATTTTGGTAGGAAGAACATGAAGTGGCAATATAAAATAAAGAGTACAACTCTAAAGGGGGTGCAGGAGTGAGGGACCTGGGCGTATATGTACATGATTCAAGGAGGTGGCAGGACAGGTTGAGAGAACAGTTAAAAAGCATACAGCAACATAGGCTTTTTTAATAGGGGGCATAGAGCAAAGAGATTATGTGGAACTTGAATAAGCCATGAGTTCTGTTTCAGTTTGAACATTCCATCTTATTCTGGGCACCTCACTTGAGGAAAGATATGAAGAAACGATTTACAAAACTTGTTCCAGTGATAAGGAATTTCTGTCATGAAGATAGATTGGAGAAATTGGGACTATTTTCCCTGGAGAAAAGAAGGTTGAGAGGAGATTTGATAGAGATATTCAAATCATGAAAGTAGATAGGGAGAAACTATTCCTGCTCATGAAAGGATCAAGAAAGAGAGGGCACAGATTTAAAATGATTTGTAAAAGAAGCATAAGTAACATGTAACTTGTGCAGTGGGGCATTAAAACCTGGAATGCACTGCTTGAGACTATGGTGGAGACACGTTCAATTGAGGAATTCAAAAAGGAATCATACAGTTATTTGCAAAGGACGAACGTGCAGGGTCATGGGGAATTGGCATTTGGGGGGGGGGGGGTTAGAATTGGCTCTCTTACTCAGAGTTGAGGCAGACAGGATGGGCTGAATGGCCTCCTTCTGCACTGTAGTGATTCTGTGATGAGGAAGGAAGCATTGCTAATTTGCTGCATCTGGTTCTGGGGAATGAGGTGGATCATGCAGAACCTGGGCTGAAGTTTCCTTCTGTTGCAGTGGGTGTGAGTCCAATCCAGATGTACATGGCTTGCTGGCTCCCAGGAACCAGCCAGTTGATGGTCGCTGGATAGGATGCTGGCCAACAGCCTGTAGAAGATGGGTTGCTTGCCCAATGGGCCATTGAGGGTGGGACATTTGGGCACTGAGGTGGCAGGCCATGACTACTCGTTTAAAGGGACCCCTGGCACAGGACTGTGTCAGGTGCGTCAGGGATTATTGTTGGAAGAAAGGAAGAAGATTTCTGTGCTGAAAGTAAATATTTGGAAACATTGCCAGTGGTGAGTGAAAATTATTCTTTACTTATAACTGTTTTTATTGATGAGAAGCCTGCTTGATCTTCAGGGAGGATAGCAAAACCTTTGAATGTAGTTGAACCATAATCCTGCTGAATTTCATGTGTTTCGGGACATATGGAGCACAGGGTGTTAACTGTGTGCGTCTCCACAATGGTTGACAGAAACAAGCCAGCTGAATTGGGGGGGCAGAAAGCATTGGATGGCACCGCACCAAAGTCCAATGATGACTCCTTGTGAGTCCTCCTATCAGGTGAGCAGTCCTCATTCTTACTGACAGACAGAAAAGCCCTCACAGCCTGACTAAACCAGACTGGTCATAGCTGAAATCAGTGGCTTTGGGGCCATCCAAAGGACATGGGGTCTGTCCAGAAAATGCATCAATGGCCTTTTAAGATCTGCAAGTGTGAGTGAGGCTCCATTATGGAGATGTACCTACACAGAAGCTCTTGGGAAGCCTCCACTAGGGCATTCTCTTGTGTACTGCTCAAGAGTGTGAGGCATCATGATGCCCAGTACATACATAGAGTATACATACGAATTAAGAGCATGAGTAGGTAATGCGGCCCCCCGAGCCTGCTCCACCATTCAATAAGACAAGATTAGACAGGACCAATTCAGAAAGAATGTTCCCGATGGTGGGGGAGTCCAGAACTAGGGTCATAGTTTGAGGATAAGGGGCAAACCTTTTAGGACTGAGGTGAAGAGAAATTTCTTCAACCAGAGAGTGGTGAATCTGTGGAATTCTCTAGCACAGAATGTAGTTGAGGCCAAAATGTTGTCTGATTTCAAGGAGAAATTAGATATAGCTCTTGGTGTTAAAGGGATTAAGGGATATGACGGGGCGGGGGGGGGGGGGGGGGGGGGGCGCGGAGGCAGGATCAGGATATTGAATTTGATGATCAGCCATGATCATAATGAATGGTGGAACAGGCTCAAAGGGCCGAATGGCCTACTCCTGTTTCTATTTTCTATGTTTCTAAGATCACGGTTCGTCTGCTTGTAACTTTAACCCCACATTCCTGATTACCCCGATAACCTTTCACCCCCTTGTTGATCAAGAATCTATCTAGCTCTGCCTTAAATATATTCAAAGACTCTGCTTCAACTGGCTTTTGAGGAATAGAGTTCCAGAGACTCACGACCCTCAGCGAAAAAGGTTCTCCTCATCTGTCTTAAATGACCACAAGCAACTGGAGGAAAGTTCAAAACAGCTAAGTGCTTTTCAGTTCCTCTTTTGTGTAAACATTGCAGTTAGGTCCAATGTGGGTACTTGAGATGCATTCAAGCATGAAGGGAAAGGTAAATAAATGCAGCTGACTGCATGCTGAGTAAAAATCATTAAGTTGTCAATCAAAGGAGAGTTAAAAAGACTAGACTGAAACTGAATGGAAACAAAGATTTTTCAAAGTGTTTGAAGGAATCTCAAAGGCTCTTAGCTCTCTATGAAGGCTCAGAGACTTGAAATGAATGCTGTATTAAAATAATGGGGCTGAGTGAACAGCTATGGAGAAGGGAATTCCCCTCCCCACCCCAGTGAAAGTGAGTGACTTCTATCAGTCAGAGGACTTGAAAGGGATCGTCTCACGCCTGCAGTTTCCTAAAGAGAATGAAGAGTGGCGATGATTTGGAAGCCTCCAGCTATCCAGTGGGCATGGAGATTAAGGTGACCAGGGAACATCAGGAGTTTTAGAGGACAGAAACAATAATTAATATCTTACCCCAGGATGATGTCTGAATTCACCATCCTGAAACTGAACAGTACCTTTCCAAGGCTAGAAGGAGCAATCCAGCCACAAGACCCCCATCCTGAGGGAGTGTGCTGTGGTCACCCTCTTGCCCCCAGCCCAAGCCCACCCAAACCCCAGGACCTTTGGGGGTCTTCCCTCTGCAGCCTGGTAGAGGCAGAGGGAGACATGAACCCTGGACCTACCTTCATGACCCCACTTGGGGTCCAAGGCACCAGGCCAGGGTGTCAATGCCTGGGTACCAGGGGCCTTGGGGGAGTGGGGTTCGTCTGAGGGGGGGTTGTATCCCCCTTGTCAGCACAGGTGGTCACCATTTCAGTTTTTGTGGGTTGGGGGACTTGTCCGTGAACACAATAGCAGTTAATTTTCCCACATTATACTCCATTTGCCAGAATTCTGTCCACCTACTTAACCTATGTCCTTTTGTAGCCTCCTTATGCCCGCTTCACAATTTACTTTTCAAGCTACCTTTGTGTCACGAGCAAATTTATCAACCATACCTTCAGTCTCTTCACCCAAGTCATTTATATAAATTGTAAAAAGTTGAGGCCTCAGCACTGATCCCTGTGACACATCACTTGTCACATACTGCCATCCAGAAAAAGACCCATTTATGCCAACTCTGTTTCCTGTTAGTTAGTCAATCATCATTCTTGCTAATATGTTACCCCCACACCAGTGTATTATGACATCTGGGCCGTATTTTTGAGGTTCATTGGATTGTTAACAGATTTAAACTATTGTTAATTGTTAATTTCAAAATGGTAGACAGGCTCCCGACTTTGGAGCTTACCCACCTACCATTTTATTGCTGACTGGCATGATGATGTCAGGTTTGTGACCCAGTATCATCACGCTGGATATTATGCTTCCCCCAGATTGAAACAGTCCCATTTTTGGATATAAAATTCTGTGGGATTTGCTGACGATGCACCCCCCCCCGCCCCGCATGTTTCCCGGTGGCGTTGGGCAGGAAAGCCTATCGATAGCAATGGGCCCAGAAGTCCCACCGCCGGCCAATGATGTGCACTTCCCACCAAGAAAAACAGAGCGGGGAGGCCAGAGAATCTTGGTGAAAATAATCAATACAATTTTAAAGATGTGTAACAACAGAGAAATATGTGGGCTTATCTGCCAAATCGTGGAAGGCGGAACGGCAGGTTTAAAGCGCATTTGTAGAAGCACACAACGGAAAGGAAATGATGATGAACCTTTAAAAAACACTGGTTCAGCCTCAACTGGAGTACTGTGTCCATTCTGGACACCTCACTTTTTAGTAAGGATGTGAAGGCTTTAGAAGATGCAGAAAAAGATTGAGAATTGTTGTAGGAATAAGGGACTTCACTTAGGAAGATAGATTGGAGAAGATGGAGTTTTTTTTTTCCTGGAGAAGGTTGAGAGGAGATTTGACGAAGTGTTCAAAATTACAAGGCATCTAGACAGGCAGAAAGAGAAATTGTTCCCATTGGCAGACGGGTTGAGAACTAGAGGCATCTGATCAAAGATGATTGGCTAAAGAACTAATGGTGACACGTTGCGAGTTAGATTCTGGGATGTACTGCCTTAAAGAATGGTGGAGGCAGATTCAATCATGGCTTTCAAAGGGAATTAATAAGTACATGAAGATAAAATATTTGCAAGGCTGAAGGGAAAAGCTGGTTAAATGAGGCTAGCTAAACTGCTCTTGTAGAGTACTGGTGCTGGTTCAAACAATACTTAAAAACTTACTTGACTGTTGCTCTCTTAGAAACATTCTTACAAATTATTTTCAGAGGCCATATATTGCCTCCCCACTTCTTTCAGTGTAAAGATTGAATTTTTGTGAGTCACCCGATTCTGCTATAACGTTGATATGTTTGTGGTTTCTCCAGATATTTCACAAATCCAGTGTAAAAGTATTGTAATGTTTTGTGAACCTCATAATGGAGGCTTATGTGTATACCTGCTCGGTATTATAATCACTCCCCTCTGGTTTTGCAAAAGATTGCATTTTTTCCTGACAAATATATAACGACTTAAAATATTACTTGTACAAATTTTCCTTCATAGTTGCAACCTGTTCCTGGAATGATACAATTCTAAATTACCCACTGGGACTCAAAAACCTTTTGCATTCCCAACACAATTTTCACTGGAATTATTAACTAAATTGAAGTAAAGCATATAGGTTGTGTGCATATCCCTCGCCTCATCAATCTATGCATTACATTCTGTATGTTTAGAGAATGGGGCAAAAGAGAAATGATGTGGAGATGCCGGCGTTGGACTGGGGTAAACACAGTAAGAAGTTTAACAACACCAGGTTAAAGTCCAACAGGTTTATTTGGTAGCAAATACCATAAGCTTTCGGAGCGCTGCTCCTTCGTCACATTTCCACTCCATCTGATGATATGGTATTTGCTACCAAATAAACCTGTTGGACTTTAACCTGGTGTTGTGAGACTTCTTACTATGAAAGAGAAACACAGACAGCAGGAAGTATCAAGAAAACACATGTACTATTGTCCACAGACACACAGAAATTGTGTTTGCTCCCATAAAGGCAAATCTGAAGTGAAATGGTTAAAATATAAATGGAATAAATGTATAATGGTGGTAGCTACCCGTTCAGCAAACAATCATAACAAAAACAGAAAATGCTGGATAAACTCAGCAGGTCTGGCAGTATCTGGGAGAGAGAAACAGAGTTAACAACCAAGAGTTTGCACCCACAAACATCGAAGTGACTACAAACTCCTGTGAGAATACCCCTGGCACTACCCCCTGGCTCTATCTCCTCTGGTTAAAGTCCAACAGGTTTATTTGGTAGCAAAAGCCACAAGCTTTCGGAGCCTTAAGCTCCTTCTTCAGGTGAAGAAGGAGCTTCACCTGAAGAAGGAGCTTAAGGCTCCGAAAGCTTGTGGCTTTTGCTACCAAATAAACCTGTTGGACTTTAACCTGGTGTTGTTAAACTTCTTACTGTGTTTACCCCAGTCCAACGCTGGCATCTCCACATCTGTCTCCTCTGGCAGCTCCATTGCCAGGGGAGAGGTTTCCCCGTGCTCACTAGAGTTTTGGTTACCCGGGCGTGGGGGAGCTCTCCATGATGTGGTGTGGGGCGGGGTTTGGTCCTGTTTATTAGAAAGGATGCTCCGATCTCAGGATTCCAAGCGTTGCCGCCCTTTTCCAACCCCAAGAGCCCAGCCTGATGGTGTGGGCCACAACTCAATTTTCCTGCTGCCAAATGTGGCGAGAAAAGCCGGCTGTGGAGCCAGTGAACTGTACTCCAGTTTTCTCACCTCAGTCAGTAGTCTGTGCAGAAATGGAAAAATCCCACCCAATGTTTCAAGTCCATATTATTCATCTTCAGAGGGTAGAAATGTAATGGATTATAAAGGGAAATAAGTTGTGAGTACAATGTTGAAAGACATTTTAGGATAGAATAAGTAAAGTTTAAATTTCTAACGTTTATTTATTAGTCACAAGTCGGCTTACATTAACACTGCAATGAAGTTACTGTGAAAATCCTCTAGTCGCCGCACTCACTCCAGTGCCTGTTTGGGAACACTGAGCGAGAGTTTTTAACATGGCCAATGCACCTAACCAGCACATCTTTCGGACTGTGGAGGGATACCGGAGCACCCAGAGGAAACCCAGGCAGACACGGGGAGAAAATATAGACCCCACCTCCCCCAAAGCCAGGAATCAAATCTGGGTCCCTGGTGCTGTGAGGCAGCAGTGCCAATCACTATGCCACCTTATATTGCATATCAACCGAGACAACTAACAAGCAGAGTATAATCTTTGTATGTTAAGGAATTCCGGGTGTGTTGACATATAACTATAGCATAGAATAACCATACAGAATTAGGCCATTTAGCCCAACTGCTTTATGTCAGTATTCATGTTCCAGACTGCCTAGCACTCTACCTATTTAATCCAATTGCCATATCTTTCAAAATGTAGTGAAACAAAGTCAAAATGTACTGAATTCCAAGGGAAGGAAGCAGTAGATGAAACACCCAAATAACAAGGGAAAATCTGAAGGATATTATTGAATAAACTGAAACATGTGTCCATTGTTCTTAGAGCTACCTACTTATATTCAGAAAACCCACCCTGTTTATTCAGCCTTTTTCCTTTTCATCTGCACAGCCTTGAGGCCAACTGCTAATCCCACTTATTCTGAGGTAATAGATTAACAAATGTTCCTTTCAACAGGAAGATGCACAAGTCACATCTTCCACTAACTGTTGATGGGAAAGGTTCACCTAAGAGTTTTGTACATTCATGTCAAGTGATTCTACAAGGAAACATTACCTCCTCCACAAGAAGCTGAGCATTCAGAACGAACAATAGCCCATGTGTAATTGTGCTTTGGACCTGTTTTATTCTCAGGCGATGATTTTGGCAAGGCATATTCCCATCCGATCCCTGGATTTTTGCCCTGTAGTAGTATCTGGATAAACAAAATAAAGGTTGGAAAAAATGTTCTCGTCACTTTATTTTCTATCACATTAAGAATGACTACACTACAGCTTAATCAAACAAATGACCTTATTTAACAGTCGCCAAAAATTGATTTAACTTTTTCCGTTTATCAATGTTTTGAAGCTTGCCTTAGAGCAGCAACCCTTAATTAAATTAAAACATATCCAAATGCAACAAATCCTTTTCTAATACTAGTTTACATCCTGGTTTTACAACGCAGTGAAACAGATGTAGGTCTTTTTAAGAGTAGCAAGTAATTGTACATATTATTCAGTACTTTGTGCGATTAAAAAAATGTTTCTTTCAATGCTGACCAAAGGTGATGGGGTCTTGTGGCCTGCCCCTTCACCCCTAAAAGGCTGAAAGAAATTCTAAAGCTCAATTTAATGCAGTTTCACTCCTTTTATTCCATTCAATTCCAAAATTGATTCATTAGAAGTGCATCTGACCTCAACCTACAAGGTGTTGGAAGAATGGAATTCAGGGCAACATTTGAGGCAGGAGCAGTTTTCTTCAGAGCGGGAAAATTATTTGCTGGCTTGCTAGTCCTGTTTACTGCCATTGCTTTTCTAAATGGTTGGTCTAATGTAAGACTGGTGGCTGCTTCCTGAAGAAGGGGCTTGGGGCTCCGAAAGCTTGTGTGGCTTTTGCTACCAAATAAACCTGTTGGACTTTAACCTGGTGTTGTTAAACTTCTTACTGTGCCCACCATTCCATACAGCACAAGTTCCATGACTGAGTTGTGAAACCACAGGGAAGGTACAGGTCAGGTCAGAACTTCTCTTGGATCGAGTACTATTAAGCATTAAATCGTCTCAGTAAACATACAGCCCTGGACATGTATTTGTTTTAGCAGTTCCCCAACAAGTGAGCTTCTGGTAGTCTGATATGAAGCTGCAAATGCTTCTCTCTATTTCGGCATGTTTGAATGCAAAACCCGGATATTTCTAATGAGTCCAAAAGAGAAAATGTTGGAAAATCTCAGCAGGTCTGGCAGCATCTGTAAGGAGAGAAAAGAGCTAACTTTTCAAGTCCAGATGACCCTTTGTCAAAGCTCTTTTGGTTTCAGATTCCAGCATCCACAGTAATTTGCTTTTATATTTCTAATGAATATAAAAGCATTAATCATTAATGCTTTTCTCGAGGTTTTATCCATAGATTCGGCTCCTCCTTGATTGGATGACATTTTCGTTCCCAACTGATGTGGCATTGTATTGATTGCTTTTTGTATGGGATACTCCAATGTTCAAGCACTTTAGTTGACCATATGCTCAAAATCAACATATCATCTGCAGCTTTAAATTCTTATGTTTTTTTCGTAAGTTTGGAAATGTTACAATGTTGAGTTTTGCTTCAGCACGAATGGAGACACAGCTAGCATGGTGAATAATAAACCCCAGAAAATTCAGGAAATACTCAGGAGATCTGGCAGCATTAGTGGGAAGAAAGAAACAGGTACAAAAAGATTGTATTTATAAAGTGCCTTTCACAATGGCTGGATGTCCCAGTGTGCTTTATATCTAGTTAAGCACTTCTGAATTATAGGCAGCCAACTTGCACACAGCAAGATCCCACAAACAGAATGTGTCAGTGGCCGGATCATCCACTTTTGTTATGATGATCAAGGGATAAATACTTGCCAGGGTGCCAAGGAGAAGGGCAGCCCGTTGTTTGGTTTAATCTCTCATCCCAGTGAGTGCACCCCTGACAGCACTTTGTCAGTACTGCACTGGAGTGTCAGCCTTCATTTTGATGCTCAACACTTGGAGTGGGACTCAGAGCAGAGGCGAGAGTCATTGCTGACAAAAGATTAAGCACCTTTTGGCAGAATGTTAACTTCATCTCTCCACAGATACTGCCTGAAATGTTTTCAGCATTTTCTGATTTTATTTCAGATTTCCAGTATCTGCAGCCTTTTTGTTGTGGCATAACAATTTTACCCTTGATCTAAAATTTGTGTGAATCCAAAGGCTCATTTTTATTGACCAGATTTTTCTTGAGTGCACATGGTCCCAAAAACATTCAATTA
Source organism: Mustelus asterias (assembly GCF_964213995.1). Lineage (NCBI taxonomy): Eukaryota > Metazoa > Chordata > Chondrichthyes > Carcharhiniformes > Triakidae > Mustelus > Mustelus asterias. The sequence continues at coordinate 112,661,913 of NC_135802.1, forward strand.
GATTTATACCTCACAAATAGGGCTACACTTGGCTGCTGCACACACTTGTGGAATGAGGATGAATACTTTTGACAAGCTGTGTATGATTTGTTCTTTTCATTTAAATATACTAATTCTAATAGATTGAATCAATGGTAGCATTCTCATCCTGCGGTGTGAAGGTCATGGGGTCAAGCCTTTGTAACAGCAACCTTTTCATTTTATTGTGAACCTAATCCATAAAAATAGCTGCTTTTTAACTGATTAAGAGTGTTAATCTCTGCATATTTGCAGATAACTGTAAAAATTGTGAAGGAATTAGCCAGTTAAGAAAGCAGTAGAGTGCCGAAATGATTGCTGAAACATTCTCTATTCTGCTAAGTGCAAATAGAGTTTGAAAAAATTGCCAGCTATTCAACGACCATCTACAATTGAATAAATCACCTCCACTACTGTGAATGCAACCAATCCCCCAAACTCATCCATCAGGCAGTCTCTGAAGAAAGAGATAGTAGATGGCAGTGATGATGGCACTATTAAAGAAGCCATCTCTGTAATGCAGAGCTTCCCAGAGAAAGTAGGAATAAGAACATAAGAACTAGGAGCAGGAGTAGGCCATCTGGCCCCTCGAGCCTGCTCCGCTTTCAATAAGATCATGGCTGATTTTTTCGTGGACTCAGCTCCACGTACCTGCCCTCTCACCATAACCCTTAATTCCTTTACTGTTCAAAAACGTATCTATCCTTGCCTTAAAAACATTCAAAGAGATAGCCTCAACTGCTTCACTGGGCAGGGAATTCCTTTGTGTGAAGAAGTTCCTCCTCTACTCAGTCCTAAATCTGCTCCCCCTTATTTTGAGGCCATGCTCCCTAGTTCTATTTTCACCTGCCAGTGGAAACAACTTCCCTGCTTCTATCTTACCTATTCCCTTCATAATCTTATATGTTTCTATAAGATTCCCCCCTCATTCTTCTGAATTCCAATGAGTATAGCCCCAGTCTACTCAGTCTCTCCTCATAAGCCAACCCTCTCAACTCCGGAATCAAGCTAATGAATCTCCTCTGCACCCCCTCCAGTGCCAATATATCCTTTCTCAAGTAAGGAGACCAAAACTGTACACAGTATTCCAGGTGTGGCCTCACCAGGACCTTATACAGCTGCAACATAACCTCGCTGTTTTTAAACTCATCCCTCAAGCAATGAAGGACAAAATTCCATGTGCCTTCTTAATTACCACTGCACCTGCAAACCAACTTTTTGTGATTCGTGCACAAGGACACCCAGGTCCCGCTGCACAGCAGCATGTTGCAATTTTTTACCATTTTAATAATAGTCCATTTTGCTGTTATTCCTACCAAAATGGATGACCTCACATGTACCAACATTGTACTCCATCTGCCAGACCCTCGCCCACTCACTTAGACGATCTACATCCCTTTGCAGACTTTCAGTTTCCTCTGCACACTTTGCTCTGCCATTCATCTTAGTGTCATCTGCAAATTTTGACACACTACACTTGGTCTCCAACTCCAAATCATCTATGTAAATCGTAAACAATTGCGGCTGCAACACTGGTCCCTGAGGCACACCACTAGTCACTGATCGCCAACCAGAAAACCCCCCATTTACTCCCACTCTTTGCTTTCTGTTAGTTAATCAATCCTCTATCCATGCTAATATATTACCCGTAACACTGTACACCTTTATCTTATGCGGAATCTTATCTTATCTTATGCCTTTGGTGCGGCACCTTGTTAAATGCTTTCCAGAAATCCAGATACACCACATCCACAGGTTCCCCATTGTCCACTGCACACATAATGTTCTCAAAGAATTCCACCAAATTAGTTAAACATAACCTTTCCTTCATGAACCCATGCTGCGTCTTTCCAATGGGACAATTTAGATCCAGATGTTTCGCTATTTCTTCCTTGATGATAGATTCAAGCATTTTCCCTACTACAGAAATTAAGCTAACCGGCCTATAGTTACCCACCTTTTGTCTACCTCCTTTTTAAAAAAGTGGCGTCACTTTGCTGTTTTCCAATCTGCAGGAAGCACCCCAGAGTCCAATGAATTTAGGTAAATTACCACTAGTGCATTTGCTACTTCCCCTGCCATCTCTTTTAGTACCATGGGATGCATTCCATCAGGGCCAGGAGACTTGTCTACCTTTAGCCCATTAGCTTGCCCAACACTACCTCTTTCGTGATGATAGTTTCTAGGTCCTCACCTGCCATAGCCATCGTGTCATCAATTTTTGGCATGTTATTTGTGTCTTCCGCTGTGAAGACTGACACAAAATACCTGTTCAATGCCTCAGCCATTTTCTCATTTCCAGTTATTACATCCCCCATCTCATCCTCTAAAGGACCAATGTTTACTTTAGCCACTTTTTCTTTTTATAAATTTGCAGAAATTTTGCTATTTGTTTTTATATTCTGAGCTAGTTTACTCTCATAATCCATCTTACTTTTCTTTATAGCTTTTTTTGTGGCTTTCTGTTGACTTTTAAAGATTTCCCAATCCTGTAGTTTCCTACTAATCTTTGTCACTTTGTACGCATTTTCTTTCAATTTGATACCCTCCTTTATTTCCTTAGATATCTGTGGCTGATTATCTCTTTTTCTACAGTCCTTCCTTATCACTGGTATATACTTTTGCTGAGCACTGTGAAGATCGCTTTGAAGGTCCTCCACTGTTCCTCAACTGTCCCACCATAAAGTCTTTACTCCCAGTCTACCTTAGCCAAATCCTTCCTCATCCCATTGTAGTCTCCTTTGCTTAAGCACAAGACACTGATATTGGATTTTATCTTCTCACGCTCCATCTGTATTTAAAATTTTACCATACTGTGATCGCTTCTTCCGAGAGGATCCCTAACTGCAAGATCGTTCATTATTCCTGTCTCATTTCACAGGACCAGATCTAGGATAGCTTGCTCCCTCGTAGGTTATATTACATACTGTTCAAGGAAGCTATCGCGGATACATTCTATGAACTCCTCCTCAAGGCTGCCTTGACTGACCTGGTTTGACCAATTGATATGTAGATTAAAATCCCCCATAATAATTGCTGTACCAGTTTTACATGCTTCAGTTATTTCTTTGTTTATTTCTCGCCCCATCATGCCTATCAGTGACTTTTTCTCCTTACTATTTCTAATTTCCACTCAAATTGATTCAATCTTTATTTTCCATAGAACCTATATCATCTCTCACTACCGCCCTGATGTCATCCTTAAGTATCAGAGTTACACCATCTCCCTTACCTTCCTGACTGTCCCTCCGAACAGTCTGATACCCCTGGATATCTAACTCCCAGTCGTGACCATCCTGCAACCATGTCTCTGTAATGGCCACCAAATCATACTCATTCGCAATGATTGGTACCGTCAATTCATTTACCTTGTTTCAAATGCTACGAGCATTTAAATAAAGTGCCCTTATGCTAGTTTTTGTACCTTCTTTTTGAATTCTAATACTTCCATTAATAACATCTCCTGAGTTCTCCTTCCTTTTAACTTTTTTCCTGATTTTTGATGTAGTTGGAACCTTCTTCCCACATGCTAACTTGCTGCTTTGTTTTCTATTAACCGTTATATTTCCTGTAGTTTTACTCTTCCCTTCCCTCACATAACTAAAAACACCCGCCATGGTAGAGACCCCTCGACTAATATCTCCATTAACGTATGAAAGAATGATCATCTGGGGCCATATAACCTGCTGGTTGGGAATCTGTAGAAGTTTCTAGATCTCCTGTACAGCTGCCTACTGATTCTGGCTTCCTGGGCTGCTTACTGTTCTTCCTCCTCTATGAATAAATGTAAAGATTGGAATTCCTATGGGGTGAAACATTTTCCACTTCAATCAGGAAAGATTCCCCAAACACAAAACGGCCTAAGGCAGACTTCCAACTAAAACTAAGTACCATGAAAATAAATAGAGAAAATCAGGTCGATCCCAAATGAAGTTATGATGCTTCCCCGGAGCAATTTGCAGCTAGTGTGGAGGGGTGGGTTTATTAATGACTACATCAGTCGCCACTAATCCCACAACATTCCCAGGGACAGGCTCCAATTGGGGGTGCGAAGGGGAGTCCTTGAGGCTTCAGTGGTGGGGTGGGGGGAGGATTATTGCAGTTCTGATCGGGGCACCCTTTAACGATGGCACCCCAATCTCTGAGCAGCTGTGCTTTGCCAGTGTGTTTAAGCAGCCCCCACCTCTATGATGCCGTGATTCATGCCCCCTTGTTTTTTTTTGGCAGAGTGTAGTAGAACTTGGAGAAAAAACCGACCTGTTTACTGGAGAGGAACACGTCGGTTTTCTCACCAGAAACAACACTCTGACATTTTGTGGTAAGATTTTGCCCTGTAGTGTTACACATTTCTGTGTTGATTGTACTCCCTACAGGAATGATCCATGGACAGATCCACAGGACACACTTCTTGTACCAACCCTAGATACCAGTTGTGGGCAGGCATCTTGGTGCCCACCCTCCCTGGCAGCGCTCAGCCTTTCACAGAGCGTGTCTCATGCTGGAATATCGCGGTAACAACACTACCTTGGATGGAAACAGGTTTTACACCCGCTCTTGCCTGCGTCAACTTCAAACATAAAATTTTGACCATAATCTTAAAGTTAGAGGTCTTCTAAAGCAAACGTAGGGAAAACTTCTTACATTGTCTGTGAGAAGGAATCTCATTCTGTGGTAAATTTTTGTCTTCTCTGCCTGGGTAGCAGAGTAAAGCAGAGTACTTGCCTGTTGTAGAACCTGCGCAATTTCAATAGCTTAAATATGGTCTGTTCTGCCGGATAATTGCTCATGCAATAAAGATGAACATTCAACCTATCGTTCTATCAGGCCAAATTTGTCAAATCAATTGAGATGCTTGAAAGGGACATTGATACTTGCTTGGGAAGCAAAGGTATTAAAAGACATGCAATAATGGTAAGGATTTATGATTAAAAAACAGTAGTCACCTCGTCAAAAAATTTAGCATAGGATATAATGCTGTTGAAATGTTCTCAGTTAGAACTGAAATACGGTGACTTCACTTCAGAAATCAGCATTACATTGACAGGAATGAAGTCTGTCTATAAAGATCTCAAGTGAAGAAAGTTTTGGCAGGTTTAGCTTTTTGATAGCAATCGTAAGCACCACACCAAACTGGTAGTCTCACTTGTGGAGGTTGTATGAACAGCTAGTGTGTGAATTTATAAACTATCACTCAAGATGCCAAAGGGCAAACTATTATTTGAAGCATACCGGATGGAGTGTGAGTTTACCAGGAGTGTTCGATTCTGATATCAGCTGCAAACAGCAGAATAAATTACTATTCCCAATTGTAGACATCTTTCCCTTTATCAAATAATCCCAAAATATAAAAAAGTGAAAAAGGTCTTGCCAATTTTCAACATTATAATATCATTATTAAGGTATGGTTTATCAGGACTAACTCAAAAAGGCATGTACAAGAGAAAACAAAGCTACAAGATTAAAGGAAGTAACCTGGACTCTTTCTTAATTTGAATGTAATCTCAGTTATTGATAGTAATCTCAGTTATTAATCTCCTCATTGATGCTGCAACCAGTTATTTGCATTGCTGGTTGCAGCATCAATGAGGAATTTAAGGACTTTGATCAGACTGGGAATTACTTTGGACTTTTTCATTTTCTATTTTAAAGTATATCTGGATCAAGTTCTACATTCTTAAAATTATGTAAATTCTTCCTCAAGGCAGGGCTGGCTGTTCAAGATATATAAAAATGCAAATAGATCTCACTTTACTTAGGTGCATTCAAATTTATTCTGTAAAGCTTCAAGTTTGTTAAAGATTTAACATGAATAGATGGAATGTCTAAAACCAAGTCAACTATGACAAAAAGCTGTTGTTTGATTCGCTTATTTTAAAAATAAGAAGCTTGAATTGATGCTGTGTGATACTAATATGCGAATAATGCATTTGTCAAATTCCTCTCTCACTCTATTTTAAGCAGAATGTTAAGTCATTTGAATAAATCAAATGCTGTCTCGCCTAACATAAAAGAGAGAGAACTTGCAGAAGAAAACATGAAACAAACACATCCTTTTCTCTCACAACACAAAAGTAGTGGGCAGGACAATGTCTCGTGTTATTTATATGGACTTTCAGAAGGCATTGATAAAATCCCTCTTAAGATATTGTTAACTAAAGGTGAAACTTATGGAATTGAAGGAAAATTATTGATTTGGTAAGGAATATGACTGAGCAAGCAGCAGGAGACAGAGAGTATGGATAATGAGCAGAGACATTGCTCATTAAGTGAAGAACTGCAAGGATCTGTACTGGGGTCTTAACTATGGCATGGTACTTAATGTCTTTGATGATGGAATAGAAAGCTATATATCTAAGCTTACAAATGAACACAAAGATAGTCACCGTTATAAGCAGTATATGTGAAAGTATAAAATTACTAAGAGATATTGATAGATCAAGTGAAAGGGCAATAACTGGCAAATGGATTTCAATGTAGGCAAATTTAAAGACCTATAGATTATAGAGCAGGCTATTTTCTAAATGGGGAAAAGGTAGAAAAGATGAAAATTCAAAAGTGTGAAGGTTCTGGGACATTGATCATTAAAATGTTATAAACAGATACAAAAAAAAAATGAAGAAAAGGTTACTGGAATGCTGGCTTTTACATCTAGAGTGCAAGAGGCAGAATTCACGCTACAAAGCTCTGGAAGACCATGCCTGGAGTACTGTGAGCATTTCTCTCTTTTCTCGAACCTTTCATTAATGGAAATAACTTGTCCCCAAGGACTAATCTGTCTAGACGCCACATGACTTTGAGAACCTCCATCAAATAGTCACTCAATCTGCTCTTGTTTAAGGAGAATGATCTGAGTTTCCCCAATCCACTGATGTAACTGAAGTCCTTCAACCTGGAATCTTTTTTGTGCCCACTCAAAAGCCTTCACGTCCTTCCTAAAAGGCAGTGTTCAGAATTAGACACAACGAACAGAATCTTCCCGGCCCAGCAGAGGCTGGTTTGGAGGCAGAACTGGGAGAAAAATATGAATGTTTTGTGTAAGATCAGCTTTTGGCAAGAGACCTTGCTGAAGGCGGTGTTGATGTGGAAACGTTTAACCTCCTGGCGGCAGTGGGTGGTCAATTAGTGTCAGGTAAGTAGCATAGAGAGGGCACTATGAGAGGAAGCAGCCCCACAGCAGAAGGTCACAATCTTGTCACTGGTGAGACTGTTGGAACAACTCTCTGGCAGCAAATGGCAAGGCTGTAGTCTGCCCTTATCGCAGGTTGATTTCAGCTGGACTGGAAGATTCCACCAATGGGAAGGGCTGGAAAATTCTGCCCTCCATTTATAAAGCCCAGGATACAGTATGCCATTTTTTTAAACCACTGTCAGCTGCAAATATTTATGCACATATATTGCTAGGTCACTCTGCTCCTGCAGCCTGTTTAGAATTGTATCCATTATTTTATATCGTCATTCCTCAGTATTTCTACTGGTATGAATCACTTGATATTTTTCTGCATTAATTTCACCTGCCATGTGTCATGCATTCCTCCAGCCTACATCCCCTTATCATTACCTGCCTCATAGTTCACAGTACTTCTAAGTTTTGTGTCATCTGCAACTTTTGAAATTGTATCTTATACACCAAAGTCTCGGTCCTTAATTGTATCTCAAGAAAACCAGTGGTCCTTGTACTGTCCCCACTGTTTACCCTCCTCCAGTTCGAAAACAAAATCACCACTAGTCTCTGTTTTCTATCATACAGTCAACCTTGTATCCATGTTTATGGTCCCTTTTATTTTAAGAGCTTCAACATTGCCTATTATGTGGCACCTTTAAAAATCCTTTTGGAATTTCATGTATGTGACAAAAACTACATTACCCTCATCAACTCTCTCTGATACCCCATCAAAGAACAGCCAGAACATTGCTCACCTTTCCAGTGCTTTGCAGAGAACTCATACAGAAGCTCACACTTTTACATTTACTGTTTTAAACTTGAAGGTTCATATGTGGACTTAAGTAATTTGGTATCTTAGGATCCCTTAAAGAATAGCAAATAACTAAGGATTTTTGGCAACATTAATTAGAGTTTCTGTCTTAAGACAACAATCACACAAAGGTTGTTCGTGCAAAATTACCACACTAAATTTTATAATCGTCCCATGTCGCTACTAAACCTTTTTCTAAAACATGCCTGTTGTGAAGCACATTATGGGTTACTGAGAACGCTACATTATGAAAGCTCTTGGCAATTTACCACTACATTCCATATTCTACATCCTTGGTCTCAAGAGATTCTACAGGCCTGATATGTTTTCAATCAAGAACAATATTATCTTGATTATAATCTTAAAGGTTTGTGTGGACTTAAGGTGTTCCAAATATTATTATTAGGTTAGATCATACTTCAGCGTTACACCCATCCATTCGACAGAAACACATCATTTAATTTTCAATCTTGGCGTGCTAGTGGCAATGCCGGCACTTGAAACAGACAATTGGATATTTCCTTCATTAAACTGTACACTTGCGGAGTATCATGTAAGATTTGCTTCAACCAATTTATAACACTGCAGCACTTTCACTGCCTGTTCAGGTTTGACAACATCCTCAGGCGGTCTGGTGATATTGTCACTGGACCAATAATCCAGACACCCAGGGTAAGGTTCTGGAGACCCCAGGTTCAAATCCCCGCCACAGCAGATGGTGAAATTTGAATTTAAAAAAATCTAATGATGACCCTGAAACTGCCCTTTAAAGAAGGAAATCTGCTGATGTGGTCTACGTGATTCCAGATCCACAGTAATGCCTTCTGAAACAGCCACGCAAGCCACTCACTTCAAGGGCGATTAGGGATGAGCAATAAATGATGTCCAGTCGGCGATGCCCACAACCCATGAATGACCCTGGACAAAAACTCAGGGCAGCGGAGAAATTGTCTATGGCTCATTACCCTTTGTAGTTTATAACAGAAATGTTCATGAACATAGATAGGAAGATTGTTTCATATTGCAACTCGATTTGCTTACAGTAGTACTATTTCAAGAATGATTCATCAAATGAGATACTTATTGCAAATTGTTACAATCCTGAGCCCTGATTTGTTCAAATGCTACTTCACAAAACTATCATTGAGCAGCTCTATAAATTATAAAGCTTTTGTTTTAAACTATCTCTTTGATACACATGTACGTGTACCGCAAAGGGGACAGGTTCAGGTCCACAGCAACCAGAACCAATACCACTGAAGAAGATTGCCAGCAGGTAGATAAGCAAGGCAGGGTTTGGTGCTGAGGGGTGGAAGTGGATTATGTAATGAGCCCCTCTGGAACAAGACACTTTTGTACATTATGGCAGAAGTTCTCATTTTTTTTCCTCGAATTGGTTCTTACCATTTCAAATTCCAAGTTGATCCGACCAACAGTTTCACCTCAATCTACTGAAGTTACTGGTGCTCCTAAAATCTGCAGCTTTCTCGATCTTCTTTCTGTCTCTCTTTCCATCCCCTTCTTCATTTTGTTTCCTCTATCTCTCTTCCTCCGCATATCATCCTCAATTTCCTTACCTTTCGTTTTCTTGTTTCCTTTTTCTCTGTTCCTTTGTCTTTTGTTCTTTCTCTTTCTCTGTATCCATTTTTATCCTTCTTTAGTTCTATTGCACTCCTCTTTCTCTCATGCATTTGTTTTCATCTTTATTTATCTCTCTACCTTCCTGTTCCTCGGCTTCCTTTCTCTCAGCTTAACTTTATTTTTCCTATTTTTTACTTTTCTGTTTTTGTCCTTCTCACCTGCAAAGTCTATTTTTCCCTTTGCCAAATGGGAAATCTGTGGAAGTTCAGAGGGAATGAGGAGGAAAAATAAAGTTAAAAGGCAAGTTCCCCATCAATCAGTGGCAACTTTGACTCCTGTGGGATGAAATTGGTCTTCAGTGGTGTAGGGGGATACAAGGGGGGTAATGAAGAATTTGCCCATTTTCACTCCATTGGTCTGTATTAAATCAGGTAATCTCAGAATTAGGATGGAATTTTACTGCTCCGCCCACCACAGGAATTGGAGCAAGCGAGGGGCAGACAATGGGAAGGCCTGTTGACCTCGGGTGGGATTTTACGGTTTTGGGGTGAGCGAGGCGTAAAATCCTGCCCTTGGAGAGAAGACATTTTTCATGCGATCTGCTTCTGAATCCTATGTAGACTGCCTTGCTGGAGAGCATTAAGCTCAGCAATATTTCCTCAAAGGCAATTACAACTATTGTCAAGATTTGGAAATAAACAATGACCACTTGGGCTAGTTAAGGGAGGGTAATCAATGCTTAGGGAATGATTGGAATAAACATTTTTCAGGTCAGGCAGAGTGGAAAATTGGTAAGAAGAAACCCACAAAGATTTTCAGTAGGAAAGTCGAAAAACCACATTGGCATCTAGACATTAAGACTTGAAAGGGTTTTTGCAACTAACTTTCTGTGACTGACTAAATTAAACTTCAAAAATATATTTCTATCCCAAGAATAGAAGGATCTCGAGACTTAAAGGCAGAGAAAAAAATTGATGGTTATCAATCCAGAGACACCTGCAGCAAGTTGTGACCCAGCTAAAGAAAGCTGCATGTCATGGTATAATTGTATTTACATTTATTCCTGCCTTTTATCTCAAAACAGTGCTTCTATTTGATAATAGCAATTCAGCGGATTGAAATTTGATCTATTACAGTTTATGAGGCATCAATAATGTACTTCCCTTCGGGTCAGACTCATAGTACATAAAGCAGAAGTAAAATATTTATTATAGACTATGCTAATCACGAGGTAATTCAGTGCTTGGACTTGTACTGAATTATACAGGCAACAAAGGTTGCCCTTTTGTTTTCTGATCTGTGTTAACCTTAATAAGGTACTGACTGCGGTGCTGAAATGTTCCTGGCTTAGATCATGAAGGAAAATGTTAGCAAGGGATCCTGCCTTTCATCATCGCTCAGTAACTATTGTCATGAAATTCACATATAAATCTTTCATCTCTCTTGATAATATCCATAAGCATCTTTCAGCTGATAGGACACGAGACATTTGGTCATAAATTTCACGGGTCGTGCTTTTGCCTCAGTGGACAGAAGACATTTATTGCAGACAATATAGGTTCTCTTCCCTGACAGCCTCACCACACTGAAATGTTAATACTTCTTGAAACCATGCCAGCGAAGACTAGTAAAACTGTATATTGCACAATAGTGGTTATCAAAGCTTGTATGATGGCATAACATCTCAAGAAACGTGTTGCATTTTACTGAGAGAATGGACTAACATACCTCTATGACTAATGTTTCATTAGTAGGGCCCATGGCAGAGAGACTTTCCTGTCGATTGTATGGCCTTTTATAGTCAAACACTGTGCCAGAAAATTTGTGCCGTCCTGGCCAATCCAAAGTCCAATGGCCATTGAGATAGTATTTCTGCTGCTGATTTCTAATGGCAATGTAAGCGTTGGAGATGTTTAATTCATAAACACGAATGCTATATGCTCCTGCGGGAATAGCAACGACTGTGTAATATTCTGATGGAGAAAAAGGATATTCAATTCAATACACACTGCATACATTTTTCGCATACAAACATTTCGGAGCTCTACGTCAAAAGATAAGAAATAGAATAGCAAGTGCTGTGTTCAGACTCCCAGAAACACATTCTTCCAGTGTAGTATTGAACCATAGAAAACAGATGGTGAAAGTTGTGTTACTTTGTTCTTGCTGGGAAGCCTTGCCTGACAGGAATGGAGATTTGAGAATCTGGCAGGGAGGTCCGTGTGGGCCAAATTTGAGCTGCCTCTGATTTTGCGGAAATGAATTCTATGGATTGGATAAATTGGGACTGCCATGAAGATGTGCCAAGCATGAGTTAGTACCTTCATGCATGGAGAAGAAAATTGCATGCATAGTCAACCCATTCATAGTACAGATGTGAAATTATGGCCTGAAGGCCATTTGTAATCCTTCCGACCTGCCAATTGGTCTGACTTCCAGAAAATGTAATGTTACTTGTTTATATATTATTTTTCTCACTGTATTGTCCTGGGGGGAGGAAGTCCTTTAAGTAAACTTAGAAATCTCAGATTCCCAGTGGCATTGCCACTGTTCTTAGGCCCCGCCCCTCCAGGTGTGTGACCCTTACCAGCACCCTGAAATTGCACAGAGTGCCGGTTAATCAGGCAAGAGAAGGCAGCTGTGAAGCTGGAAAATTGCACACGGCTTCTCATGCCTGATCCAACATTCTGTGCAATTATGGGACAATTCCGTGCTAGATGTTGAAGAAACTTCTGGAAACATAGGGCCATGAGACCGGAAATTCCCAGCCGAGGTGAACAGACTGGACTTTTACATGGTCCGCCAGATTTTCTGTCCAGCCCGCTACAACTCCTGTGGCGAGTGGGACGGGAAAACTCCACATAATGTTTTGGATCTTCCCGTTCCATAGATTAAATGGGTGTCATGAGTCACATGCGGAGAGATACAATACCATTACACGAATCATAACATACGGTTGACATAGTGCTGTTTGCTGTAATGGCCCTTGTAGAGTTTACATGTCGAGTTGTTTCCTTTGCAGACCCCACATGCATCTGGCACAGCGTTAGAACCCAGTACACGGTCACATCCAACTGCCTGTGAGCAATGGAAACAGTTAAAAGCACATCAGCAAGATATTACACTTCATAATTTACATCTAATTTCGACTGGATTACACAAATAGCAGGGCGTCTCTGGGTTGAATTTATCACTGTGAACACAATTTACATACATCTATTTAAAAATCGTTAGAAACCATGATATAACTATGCTCAGTGAGCATTCCAACAATGGGCATCATTTTCATTGAAAATATTACTTACGGGCTTTGGTAACATTGAAATGTCTCAATTACTGCTAATAGAATAATCTATCTTTACTCAGTTCCAATCACTTTTGGAGCAGTTTGACGAAGACTATTCCATGAGGATTTTGTAAAGCTAGTAAGACGGCTTACATCTTTATTATAAGTATAGTTTTGACTGCTTTTTCTACCTAGAACTTTGACAGACTCAGATAAACAACTCTAGCTAATAGGAGACTGCTTGAATACCTCAAATAATCTCTAATGAATAGTTCATTTTAAATTGAGCTGACAAGAATACATTATTTAAACAATTGCAGCAGGAATGCTGATATAGATTATGCTGGGCACTAGAGGCACAGGATATGTTACATCCAGTGGCTCCTTAGCACAAAGGATGGATGTTGTGTGTTCTTATTCGTTCTTAGTTGGAACAAGGTCACTTTGAGAGGCCGATCACATAAGATATTGATGACATCTTTGGACGTTTGAGCAGACAAATGGGCAGTCTATCCTAACAGCCTGTAGAATAAATATCTTTCCAATAAAACTTGTGTCTGTTTGTACCTTTGTGGTATGCAAGCCTATTCTTTAAAAATACCACAATGGGCTTCTAGCAAAAGACTGAAAGAAAGACTGGCAATATCAACGATGGGATCAGGAGGAGCTATACTTGGACGACCAATGCAGCCCCTAATTGGGTCCCATTAAAGGGATAGTATTGCTCCAAAGTAAGCCAGCCATCAGTTTTGTAGGCTTTGGTTGAAATAGATATAAAGATAGGTACTTAGAATCATGGAATATCTGCAGTGCAGAAGAGGCCACTCAGCCCATTGAGTCTGCACAACTTTCTGAGAGTATCTTACCCAGGCCCTATGCTCCACCTTATACCTATAACCCCACACATTTACCATGGCTGATCCAACTAACCGACATATCTTGAGACACTAACGAGCAATTTAGCATGGCCAATCCATCTAACCTGCATATCTTCGGACTGTGGGATGACACTGGGGCACCCGAAGGAAACCCAGGCAGACACAGGGAGAATGTGGAGACTCAATGCAGACACTTGGGGACTGAACTGGAATGAGAAGAGGCCTCTACTAGGCCATTCCCCCCAGCATAGAAATCAAAGCCATTTCTGATATTACCCCTGGTTTGTGGCTACCTTTCATCAGAGAGCTGTGACAGGAATGGTGGATAGGTGGGCAATGGGACAGAGAACCAGGTACTTCGCCCTTGCTGGCAATTGCACACAATGATTGTATCAAGCATTGTTGGCAGCAGTCCAGGGGGAAGGAAATGGAGCTGGAGTTGGTTGTCAGATCGTGGGGGTGGGGAGAGAATGGGGTTGTGGGTGGCAGTGATGTTTTGGAGTGCAACGTTAGGACTTTCCATCCAACATTGCCTCATTTTTCTCTGCGATCGCTATTGAAAAAAGGGTGGGACCACATAAGAAACAATTGCCAATGAGTTACCGGCTCCCTATAGTGTAATCACTGGATGATATATGTATAAAAACATATTCCCTCACTCAGGTAGTTATTTCCAGTAGGTTACTTCTGATACTGTCTTTTAAATTGAGAATGGAAGTTACTGTAATCGTATTGTGTTGATTAAAGTGCAAGTACCTCACAATGAATTGGAATAATATTTTGAAACAAGTGCAATTGTAATTATAAGTGTACCTTGACATAGTTTAGGCCTTGGCATTTTATTAGAGGAGTTTCCTCTTCATTTTGGAACAGAACATTGTGGGTTAAAAATTCCATGGGGGACATGGAGGTTGCCTCTTAGAGTAAATGCCAGAAATGCCAGATTGCACCCAGCAAGGACATTAGCAGTTGACTCCAGCATTTTCAGGATTGGTGGGGTCCATTAATTGTTCATTTTTAGGGGAGGCAATGGCCTAGTGATATTATCGCTGGACTATTAATCCAGAAAATCAGCTAATGTTCTGGGGGCCCAGATGCAGATGGTGGAATTTGAATTCAATAAAAATGATCTGGAATTAAGAATCTACGGATGACCATGACATCATTGTCCATTGTTGAAAAGACCCATCTGGTTCATTCATGTCCTTTAGGGAAGGAAATCTGCCATCCTTACCTGGTCTGACCTACATGTGACTCCAGAGCCACAGCAATGTGGTTGACTCTCAACTTCCCTTGGGCAACTAGGGATGTGCAATAAATGCTGGCCAGCCAGCGATGCCCATATCAATGGCAGGCACTCACACCACTAGGGGTGCAGATGGTGTGCCCAATCAGCAGAGGCGCCACAAACTGTAGCAACATTGGCTGGCTGAAAAGGAAATGAATGTAAAGGACCTTTAGTCCTTCAGGAAGAATTGTAGATCTTCCTCTGCAGTCCTTCTTTGTAAGTAGGCTGCATAAACATGAACAACATTTGCTTGATCTTTGGGTAACCAAGTCATAATCCCAGCTGGGCCCACGTGCACTCTTTAGTTGGTGAAATGCCCCCAGGTTCCTCCAAAGGGCAGAGATGTGGGTACTTGAAGTGTTGGAAATCTCTGCTTCTGGCCTGACTTTTTTCTGCATCACTCGCTTTGTAATGGAGACATCAAAATCCTGATACTCGGCTGGGAACCAACAGTTTCAATGCCACTGTTTAATTTTTAGATATTTGGCACGCCTGCACCAATATGATGGTACGGGAGGCCTCAATATTTCCTTAGGACTGTGAAGAGGGTAGGGGGAGAATTTCCAGGTAGGAAATATCTTTAAAATTACATGAGCAGGTTTTGTGCCAATAGCCAACCAAATTGACAGGTCTCCCAGACTGGAAAACAGTTAGAGCTCAATGGGAGGTAAGTAAGAGATTGAGACTGAGCCCTTGGCCATTACAGGTGGGTTGGAACAGCGCCTTGCGGGAGTTGGTGATCCCCAATCTTTGCTCCCTTCATTGTGAGGGATCTGTAAAGAGGCAATTTTGTAAGCTTAAGCAGTAGAAAATAATGGAAATACTGAGCAGGTCAAGCAGCATCTGTGACGAGGGAAACATATTGAAAGCTTGTTGGGCCTGGAGGAAGCTTTGTGCTCCTCTTGACCCACATGCAGTGGTTTAAATTATACTTACCATGTGGCTCTGGTTACTTTCACCTCCTTTTACCTGCCCCAACTCTCCTGCACTGGGAAACCTAGCACCGGGGGTCAAAACTAAAAGATTTCAGTGAGCGACCCATTGTTTGAGAGCAGATTCGTTGCCCATGTTAACTGAAGTGATCCGCTTCAGTTAAAAGAGGCAGGAAGTAGATATGTTTGAAGTGTATTTGATACTTGGTAATCTTTTCCCTCCCACCTGCCCCCAACCATCCACCCTCGGATGTCAGAATGGCTGCGGATTTATGATCTGACTTATCTTTTAATTACTCTAGAGTAGAATACCAGCAGCATAATAAATCTATTGTTCTGTCTTTGAAATTGACCTTACATATGTCACATATTGACTTCCTGCTCTTTGGAAGGAAGGATATTAAAACTAAGCAGCATATATTGTATAGTGTTCAGCTGTACTGTTGCACAGATTTTACAATGGTATCAATCTATGCAATCTGTGGCAGGCTGCTTGTGGGAATTGTCATAACCAATCCATTTTACCTCACATACACCATCTATGCACACATCAGCTCTTTCCTCAGAACATGGTGTTCCATCTTTGACTTTACTTGAAAGAGCGAAAAAGAAGTCAAAATCCTCTGCTGCACAATAGAGTTTGCAAAGATCATGGTCTGTAAAGGACGAATGGATACATGATTAGATTTCGTGTCGATATGAGAATAAATATACAGATCACAATATACTCTGAAACACATTGAAAGAAGGATAAGTCTTAGATGCAATAAAAGCACAAGCTTAAAATATCCAAGACATAGTGGGGGCAGTTTTGCATCCATGTTCATTGTACTGAGTTTATACATCATTAAATGGCCTTCATACCACGTGATCCCCCCTCACTGGATATTCAAATGGTAGCGAGGTTCACAACAGCTTCATGAAGACAGGAAACAGTCGAGGGGATCTGCTGGGGACACCAAGGCCACTATAGCTCTCGGGGGTGAGAGGACATACCCGAGCACTGCCCCGTTACAGGTTGGCACTGCCAGTCTGGTGGTGCCAACCTGGCAGTGCCAGAATCTGCCGGGGTGGGCCCTCTGGGGATCCCAACAGGGGGTTATTATGTGGGTTGAAGGGGGAAAGTGCCAATGCCTTTGAAGGGCAGCCTTGACAGTAATGGGGGAAGCGGGCAATGAGGCAGTGTTGGGGAGGGATGGGGGGGGGGGGGCATGGCGGTGATACTGCTGTGGTGATTGTGGATAGGGGGAGCCTCCATTAATTTTGCAGTGGACAGGGGAGGGGGAACACCCCTCCAATAATTGTGCCATGGGAGAAGGATGGGAGAGTTCCCAATACCTTTGTGGTTGGATGGCAGGGGAGCGATGGGTACTGCTGAGGGGAGTTCAACATCAATTCTGATGCCTGTGGAGCCAGCCTTACCAGGTCCTGCCCCATCAAACTGATGACATAAATCACATCCCGATTTTGTTTTTGTCAGAGTGGCTCAAGATCTGGTCTGAAACCCAGCAGTGCCTCTGGAGAGATACACACTGGCTTTGAGTCAGAGCCTGACACTGTCAAATTATCGGAAAATTCCACAGAACGTGTCATTTATCCTCTAAAGAAACAATGATCCTTTTGTTGGACCATAATGAGTGATGTGTCAATCGGTTTACTAAGGCTTGATGTATTCAGAATAAATTTATTTGATAATCTACAGACAGCAGTTGTGGATTCTGAAATTTAGATTGTAGCTCTTATCACTTTATTTGACAGTCATCCTGTTCTTTTAGGGCAGGGATCTGATTTTAAATTGAGCACAGACCTATGTGATCAATGGATCCTCTCTCTTTGATGTAGTTGCATGTGAAATAAATCTCTATATATGGACATATTTAGGATATAATGGGCAGCCTCTCTTGACAGGCATGATTCTGAACACAAAAGTGACCACCAATTGGCAATTTTATTTGGAGATTATAAGAATGGTTGTTTAGGAATTTGAAAACAGTTTTCGCTGTTGCAATAAAGAATGTGATAAGGTTGTGATTAAAGTCTGTTTGTGAAGGAATGAAGCTATAAATACGGAGTTATGAGGGAATCCAGCTATAAATATGAAGTTATGAAATTAAAAATAACAATTTTCCTATGAAATAGGGATTAAACATTAAAAGCATAGCTCATCTGCTGATCAAAGGTTTAGAAGTTTATAAACATGCCCGGCATCATTGTGTGCTCAAGGGTGCCAACATACTGCAGTGCTGCAGCCTAGGATATGGTATATCCTCCGACACAAGGCAGTTTGAAATAAAAATAAACCAGCCTCTACATCACCTCAGCAAGGCATTGATAAATAGTAAGAAACCACAATCTAACAATGGATAACTTAAAAAATGCCCCTAAAACACTTGTTAACTGAATCCCTGGAAACTGAATGTAATGACCACCATATGAATCTTTCAGTATCTTGTTTGCTTGAAGAATGTTGACTAAAATGAAGGATGTTAACAAAAACAATGGATGTTATCCAGCATGTTGGTTCAACATGCTTCCCGCTGGTCGAGCTCTTTTATGGTATAAATATTGGAATCACACAGTTGGGCTTTTAGATGCATTACATTCACTGCAGTGACTCTCAAAGTAAAGGTATGGCTGTTGTACTGTAGGAATGATAGTTTTCCCCTTGAGGTATCTCATTACACTCTGTAGCTTTCTACTCAGGATTCGATATAAATACTACTTTAAATGTCGATGGAGATCCTATATCCTATTTAGAAAATATAGTGTCTCATGTTCTGTATCCAAACTTGAAAATCCATCTCTGTGCACTCTTCATTACAACATAGGAGATAGGGGTAGGAGGAGGCCATTTGGCCCTTCAAGCCTGCTCCACCATTCATTACGATCATGGCTGATCATCCAACTCAATAACCTAATCCTACTTTCTCCCCATAACCTTTGATCCCATTCACCACAAGCACTATACCTAGCCGCCTCTTGAATACATTCAATGTTTTGGCATCAATTACTTCCTGTGGTAATAAATTCCACAAGTTCGCCACTCTTTGGGTGAAGAAATGTCTCCTCACCTCCATCCTACCCTGGTCTACCCTGAATCCTCAGACTGTGACCCCTGGTTCTGGACTCCCCCACCATCAGGAATATCCTCCCTGTCTAGTCCTGTTAGAATTTTATAAAGTCTCTAAGAGATCCCCCCCTCATTCGTCTGAACTCCAGCAAAAACAATCCTAAGCTAGTCAATCTCTCCTCATACATCAGTCCCACCGTCCCACCATCTCTGGAATCAGCCGGGTAAACCTTCCCTGCACTCCCTCGAGAGCAAGAACATCCTTCCTCAGAAAAGGAGACCAAAACTGCACACAATACTCTGGGCGTGGCCTCACCAAGGCCCTGTATAATTGCAACAACACATCCCTGCTCCTGTACTCGAAACCTCTCGCAATGAAGGCCAACATACCATTTGCCCTCTTTACCGCCTGCTGCACCTGCATGCTTACCTTCAGTGACTGGTGCACAAGGGCACCCAGATCCCGCTGCACACTCCCCTCTCCCAATTTACAGCCTTCAGTAGAGAGGTACACTGTTGAGGAGAGATGCCTCAATCCTTATAATATCCAGTTGTTCTAATCTGGCTAAAACTTGTTAAAAAGACTATCTGGAGGACGATAATATTCTCTGGTGGGTCGTTTCCTTTGGGGAGAGGTAGATCAGTTCTTCAGACCCATTTAAGTGTCTGTGACGTTTGTCTTTCTCAATCTTAAATGACAGTGATCATCTGAGGAATATACCTGATCCAAAAAGGGGCAAGGATTATCATTCACTTCATTGCATTCAGCAGGTTAGCTGGTTTTAAGCACATTGCGGGGTAGTGCCCGGACTTAGTTTCAAGTGTCCTTCTGCATTTCTTCTTCTGTCCACTTCAGTGCTGTCGCTGCAGTGACTGGCAAGCTACCAGCCAATCAGATTGGTTAGCAGCTCCCTAAGGCAAGACTTCCTCCCGAGTGAGAGGAATAAGTCCCTCGGTGGGAAATGAGGTTCCACCATCAGAGAAAAATAAAGCCAGAGCATTGGGGTAAAGGGACCATTTTCATATTGGCAAGCTGCAACTACTGCAGCACTCCAGAGATCAGTGTTAGAGCTGCAACTATTTACAATCGACATTAATGACTTAGACAAAAGGACCTACGCATTCTAGCTAAATTCGCTGATGAGACAAAGAAAGGTCAGAGAGCAAGTTGAGAGAGGAAACAGAGTCTGAAAAGGGATGCTGATAGGTTTAGTGAGGGGGCAAAAATTTAGCAGATGGAGTATAATGTGGGAAAATGTGAGATTGTCCACTTTGGCAGGAAGAACAGAACAGCAGAATCTTATTTAAATAGAGGGAGACTACAGAATACTGCTGTCCAAAAGGATTTGGGTGTCTTGTACTAGAACCACAAGGAAGTTAGAATGCAGGTACAGCAAGTAATTAGAAAGGCAAATGGAATGTCAGCCTTTACTGTGAGGAGGAAGGAGTTTACCCAACTGTACAGAGCACTGGAGAAACCATGGGCAGAATTCTCCCAAAATATTTCTAAATGTTGTTCCCAGTAGAAAGACCGGTGAGGTTCCCACTGGGAAGTTTGGTATGATTCAGTTCATAATTCTCCCATACTTAGAAAGTTTTTGGAGCTGGGACCTAAAGACACCAGCAAGGACTCCTCCTCCAGGGCACTCTGATCTTCAGACAATCCTGCACACTCCCCGCCACTCCCCCCCCTTGTCCTATTTGCTGGAAAAGAAACCGCCCACTGCACCCCCCCACCCCCACAACTTGACGGCACCAGACACCAGCACCCCCCAGCCCCCCTCCATCCCCCAAAGTGAGCAACATCCTGTTATGGGGTCGCCAAAGCCCCTCATGCTACCCCTTTCAGGTGCCCCCTCCCCCTCTTTGGCACTGCTAATCTGGCACCCTACCAAGGCATTGCCCAGCCATTGCTCCAACCACTTGGGGCTTCAATGGCTTCTGAGCTCCCTGACATGGCCATCACGGCTGGTCTCCATTTGTGGAGATCTGTAATGATGCACGCCGAGTTCCCACTGCGCCTGACGGTTGGAAAATTGCAGGAGCCGGGAAATTCTGGCTCAAAACTGACCCTGCATATTTAAATTATTACTTAGCTATGCTAATCGGTTCACGTCCTCCTTGGGAGAACTACGCCTCACATCTAGAGTACTGTGTATAGGTTTGGTCTTCTTACTTAAAGAGGGACTTCTTTACATTGGAAGCAGTTCAGAGAAGGTTTACTTGGCTGATTCCTGGCATGAAGGGTTTGTCTTATGAGGAAGGTTTGAATAGGTTCAGCCTACATTCATTGGAGTTTAGAAAAATGAGAAGTGATCTTATTGAAACTGTTAAAATTCTGAGGGTGCTGGAAAGGGTGGATGCTGAGGGGATATTTCTCCTCATGGTGGAATCTAGAACCAGGAGACAGTTTAAAAATAAGGGGTCACCCATTCAAGACTGGGAGGGATTTCTTCTCTCAGAGAAGTGTTAATCTTTGGAATTCACTTCCACAGTAAGCAGTGGAGTTTGGGATATTGAATTGTTTTGAGGCTGTGCTTGATGAACGTTTGATAGAAAATGGTGTCAAAGGTTATGATGGGCAGGCAGGAAAGTGAACTTAAAGCCACAATCAGGTCAACATGATCTTATTGAACAACAGAGCAGGTTCAATGGGCAGCAGCATCACCTACTCCCGCCTCTGTCTTACAATCTTATAGTAAGAAGTCTCACAACACCAGGTTAAAATCCAACAGGTCTATTTGAAATCATGAGCTTTCGGAGCGCTGCTCCTTCATCTCACCTGATGAAGGAGCAGTGCTTCTAAAGCTCGTGATTCCAAATAAACCTGTTGGATTTTAATCTGGCATTGTGAGACTTCTTATTGTGCCCATCTCAGTCCAATGCTAGCATCTCCACATCATTACAATCTTATGATCTGCTACCCAATCACATACACATTCACTTCTTCAAATACCAACAATTTGCATTCTGCACTGAGACTGCCTGAATCACATGATTGTGATTCTGATGCTTTGCCAATCCCTGTCCTCCCCAACATCTTCACTACATTTAATATAAGGGACTACTTCCACCTTCTCCATCTTATGTCCCCTGTGGGGTTTGGGGTTTGTCATGCTCAGTTTCACTCTGATTTAATCCAATGTAGTCAACACATCTTCATCAATGATTTCTTCCCTCATGCTGCATAGTCACCTCAAGAGCAACCCAAAGTTCTAGCTGCTGCTTCTTTAGGATATGCATTTTTGGCAGATCAGCCACTTTGCCAGGGGTCCAAGGCATTATCTGGGCAAATTCCCCAGGGTGAGACTGGTGTGGGGGGTTACCATATGGTAAAATACTTGTGTGTCCTGAAATTCTGATCCGAGAAATTTTGGGTGCATTAGTTGAGGATATGGGATCATTTTTCACACTTGCCAATAATATGCAGTTTTTTCTGTCCACTATCACCACCCTCAAATCCAAGAGCTAGACTGTCTATCTGACATTAAGGACTGGATTTTCACCAAGTTGTTATGACTCAGACGCCCTTTAAAAATTACATAATTCTCAGATTCCTGAGACTTCTGGTTTCCAAAAGAACTTTTTAAGGGTGCGGGCTGGTTCAACTCGCTGGGCCAACACCCTGAACTCCTGACCTGGACAACTCAATTTTGGTAATAAGCATGTTCCAGCCCTCCATGATTTTCATGGAGTTTGGCCAGCATTTTAAAGAGTTGTGGCTTATGGCATCTTGGAGATATCATGAACCATAGTCTGCATGAAGGGACTTTTTAAAAGTGAGTTCAAAAGATTTGCCTCATGCCCTTTATGTCAAGATATGCCCTCCCATCCAAACAACCATTCACCCATGATACAGGGTGTGTAAAAAACAGCTTCAAAAAGGTAATTCATTGATAACGTTCCACTTACTTAAAGAAAAACTCCCTATTACTACAGCCCAATAAAAATGCCGATCATCCAGATCACTTAACTTTTTAATAGCTGAAATTGCAAGCACTTGAAGCCTCTATCTTGCATAAATAAACATTGTGAAATTGACAGGAAAGATCAGAAAGCGAGAACTGTAATTCAAAGAATGTTTTTGTTAGGGCTAAGGTGTGTTTGTACTCAAATGGATATCTGGGCTCTCAGCCAAGAATACTTAATGAGGCTTGCCTGAGTGTCCAGAAATCCATCAGCTGATTGAAAAACTCTCAGAGGATGGAGAAGTTCCCTCAAAATCCATGGATTCATCACCCAGCTGTTCTGATTTGCCCAGCCCTTGGAGTAGTGCCCTGATGACTGGATGCAGTGTGGTGCACGTATGCAACGGCCATCCCCCCTACCTACTGATCTTTTATGAGAGATTGTCCTGTTCAGGGACATTAAGGGGCGGCCCAGAGATTAACACTGCTGCCTCACAATGCTAGGTTGTCATATCCAACTTACACCCTGTCGGTTTTACAGCGCACTGACTTTTTCCAGTTTCTCTGGCTCCAAATTCTGGTGACTAAAAATGCTCAAACTTGCATTTTGGATAGCAGCCTTCAGTGGTTTATTTTAAGGTCTGTTGGTTTGGCTGCTCTATGCCTAAAGCATGCACACTGTCAAATTTTACCTATTCAAGGAGCCTAATGCCTATCTGCACGCTCGCTGGACAATTATAATGGAGCTTTCTTCAAAATGGTAACTCGTGCACTTCCAGCAAGGAAGAACCGTTGGTCCCCACTCACCATATTTAATCTTTCAATGCCCATTATATGCCTGTAAAATGGGGCAGAAAATCCAATCTTTAACCCTTTATACTTGCACCTACCTAACATTACTGAACTCCGCTCCACCTCACTCTCATGCTACGCAATATCTACATGTTTGTAATGTCAAGACTTCTTTCTGCAAAAGCTCCTCAGCAGTTTCTAAACACCTCACCTGCAACTTGTTCAAATGTCGGCTGGCTGCTTCCTTTTCCACATGTGTCCTGCTGGCCTACAGCCATGGCTGCTTATCAACATTCATAGATTCCCAGTCTCCCAAGGTTTCAAATTCAAAATGTTTGTCCTTATTCACAAATCATGCATTGTCTTACAACAACTTTAGGTTGCAAGTTATTCAGCCTTGCATCCCAGGTCAGTTTTACAATCCTTCAACCCTCCCTGAGCACATTTCTACCATCCCCCACTCCACATGATATTCTTTATTCTGTATCTCTTACCTATCCATGTCCCACCTTCTGAAATCCCATTCTCAAACATCTTTTTCAAGCCATTCACCTTGACTTTAAAAGCATTCTCCGACATATTTTTGATAATGCTTTTTGTCTTCTGATTGCCCTAATACTCAGACTATTCTCTCCAGGTAAAACTGCTCGAGACATTTATCATATTAGAGAATGCAAGTTGCTGTTATTCTTGTAAGCTTAGATAAAGTTACAAAGCTCATTTTCAAACTGAAATTACTTTTGTATTCACAAAATAAAACTATATTAGCATTTGACTACACAAGACACATAATATTGTTCGTGATTTGCAAATCAATTTGTTGCAACATTTTAAAAATATATATTTACCCTCAACATGAATATATGGCTTCCAGTTGTAGTACCAGCCTCGGAATGGCTTGCTGTTGTATTCTGCACATTGCTGTGATCTAAAATCAATGCTATTTTTTGGGCATTTTTGATTGTTGCAAAGCTTGTACGTACGATGAGTACCATCACAGAATTTTCCTCCATACTGTGGCCTATCAAAAAAAAATGCATCTTTCACCATTGTTATAAGGCACAAAGCATCAGAACGAACGTTATCAAGACACAGATGCGAGAGACCAATTGCGAACACCTTCATAAAACCCCCAAAGTCTGTCGAAGTTATGCTACTGGTTTGGTCAGACTATGCCAACAAAGATTAATACTGCATGGTTTTCAAAAACAGTCAAATTGTTTCTATCATCAGAATACAAAGTTTTCTTTGTATCATCCAATGATTACGGAATCTTTTGACCTTCTTTCTACCCAATGGCCCCCTTCCCTTTCCCCCTTAAAAGGGAAAAGCATCTTTAGTGTCCAAAAATGACTGTTGGGCTAGATTTTCCATCCCCTCCACATAATTAGTGGCACTAATCCACCAAGTCTCCTTCAACACCATCTTCCAAACACATAAGCTCTACTACCGTGCAGGACAAGGGCAACAGATACTAGGGAACACGACCATCTACAAGCTTCGCTCGAAGCCACACACCATCCTGACTTGGAACTATATCATTATTGCTTGGGAAATAGCCTGGAACTCCCTAACAGCACTGTGGGTGCACTTATACCACATGGACTGCAACAATTCAAGAAAGCAGCTCAGCACCACCTTCTCAAGGGCAATTAGGAATGGACAATATTTTCTGTCCTAGCCAATGACATCCACATCCCATGAAAGAATAACCAAATGATATTTTTCCTTTGGGGAAGGATGTGATTGCACCAGAAAGAGTGCAGAGAAGTTTCACCAGTATGTTCTCTCAGCTGGAGAGTTTAAGCCATGAAGAGAGACTGGCTAGGCTGGAGTTGTTTCTCTTAGAGCAGAGAAGGCTGAGAGGAAACCAGATTGTGGTGTACAAAATTATGAGGGACTTAAGATAGGGTAGATAGGAAGAAACTTTCCCCCCTCTCAGAAGGGTGAATAATCAGGCCACTTAAAAACTACAAAGAGTCGTGAATGAAGCCCAGTCCATCACTCAAACCAGCCTCCCAACCATTGACTTTGTCTACACTTCCTGCTGCCTCGGAAAAGCAGCCAGCATAATCGCAACCCGGACATACTCTCTTCCATCTTCTTCTGTTGGCAAAAAGATACAAAAGTCTGAGGTCAAGTACCAACCGACTCAAAAACAGCTTCTTCCCAGCTGCTGTCATCAGACTCTTCAATGGACCTTGCATTAAGTTGATCTTTCTCTACACCCCAGCTGTGACTGTGACACTACATTCTGCACTCTCTCCTTTCCTTCTCTATAAACAAAACATACCATACATATAGTACGCAAGAATACCCTTTCACTGTATAATAATACATGTGACAATAATAAATCAAATCAAAAAGAGGTAAGGGGCAGGAGATTTAGAGGGGATTAGAGGAAAAACTTTTTAACCCAGAGGGTGGTGGGAATCTGGAACTCACTGCCTGAAGTGGGGTGGAGGCGGGAACCCTCACAACATTTAACAAGTATTTAGAATGCCATAGCATACAAGGTCATGGACCAAGTGTTGGAAAATGAGATTAGAATAGTTAAGTGCTTGATGGTCAGTGCAGACACGATGGGCTGAAGAGCCTCTTCCTGTGCTTTAAAACTCTATGACCGGAATCTTATCAACTTTCACGTGCAATGTGGTTGATTCTTAAATGCCTTCCGAAATGGCCTAGCAAGACACGCAGTTCGGGATAGGCAGTAAATGCTGGTCCAGCCAGCGATGCCGACATTCCATGAGAATGCACGCTGCAGCTGGGAATAAACTATAAAAAGAACCTCATGCAAATTGTGGCCCAATGATTGCTTCACATGGGCAACCGAGATGACTAAAGAGAATCTTAACTAATAAGGCGTGCAGTGCATTTTTGGTTTGGATTGAACATGTGTACATCACACCTCAAGAGGTGCAACACCTAGTTTTAAACTAAAAATGTGTTGTGGTATCAAAGTTCTAGACCATAAAAGATGATAACACTGTGTTCAGGTTTAGTCATCATATTACTCATTTTAGAAAAGGTGCAGTAAACAGAGGGGATGAGCTATGGGGAAACGTCAAAGAAAATTCAGCCGGCACTCTAGAAAGAAATTATTGAAGTCAAAATACCATCTTACTAAACAAAATATTAAATGGTATACGTGAGGTAGGCTTGAGCCAGTAGTAGATTAATAAGAGGTGGCTAAATTGCGAAGTACAAGGATATTTAGATCCAGAATATATTTTTTAAAAAGACAGTCACTGATTTATCACAGTGCACAGCTGGCAGAGTGCAATGCATTCTAGTGTGTCTAATCGTTTTAAAGGACCGGAAATTGACTCCAGCATCAAAAGGAAGGAAACATACATTTCTAAAAGTTATGTTTAATGATTTGTACTCCTGACATGGATTGTTTTGTAGAATTGATTAAGACTAAACATTCAAGCAATAAAAGGGCTTCAGCATTTTTACAGCAGAAACATCTCTCTACAGAAACACAAAATGTGCTCCTGGCCCCAGTGGTATTTGACAAAGCAGCACTGTTATTTCAATACATGACCATTAAGGCCTGTAATGGCAATCAATTACACAGGTGTGAATAGGTGCATTCCTTCTCCGACATTTCTACAAGCTACGGAAAACAATCATGCACCAGTTTTTCCTTTCACTGCCTACTGTGTATTTATTTTGCAACTAGTCTTATTCGGCTTAACCGACCACGATGAATCAACTTCATTAACAATTGAACAAGCATTTACATTCTTGTGATGTAAACTAAGTATTGCCCATGTGAAGCAATCATTGGGCCACAATTTGCAAGAGGTTCTTTTTATAGTTTATTCCCAGCTGCAGCGTGCATTCTCATGGAATGTGGGCATCGCTGGCTGGACCAGCATTTACTGCCTATCCTGAATTGCTCTTGAACTGCGTGGCTTGCTAGGCCATTTCAGAAGGCATTTAAGAGTCAATGACATTGCACGTGAAAGTTGATAAGATTCCGGTCGTACATATCCTCATGTATGTTAAAAATATCGTGTGGTTTTTAAATATGTCAAACTGTTTTTAACACCGACTACACAGCCTTACTTCATATCATGCATTGATTAAGGAATCTCTTCTTCCTATCCCATGTCGCATTTTCCCTACCCCTCTTAAAAGGGAAACACATCTTTACTGTTCCTTAGAAGCTTTTGGGCTAGGTCTTCGTTCTATCTCCTTCACATAACTAGTGGCACCAGCTTATAGCTGTCATACAGTCAACAGCATTCCTCAAGGTCAACTCGCCAATCTTTGAGCAGTTAAATGCAACTAAGCCCCTCTCTTTCACACATGTCTCAGCTTACCATCAGAGCAACAATTTCATCTTTTCACTTGTTAAATGCAGTGAATAAATTCAGTACATCAATGCAATTGTCTCCTGATGCAAAGTAGTGTCATGATGATAAGGTGAAAAAGATAGCAATAGACTCCAGGACAACATCAGCAAAAATGGGATAACAAATGGCAGATGGAATTTAATGCATTATGAAGTGATTTATTCTGTTGGGAATAATGAGGAGAGGTAATATTAACTATATGGTACAATTAAAAGGGATGCAATAACACAGAGATTAAGGGGTGGGGGTTTGATTTACCCAAGTCTTTCTGGATGGCATCATAAGTTGAGAAAGTTGTTTGTAAGTCTTTTGGAATATGTAGCTTTATAAATAGGTGGGTTTGGATCTGATGAGAAGTTAAAATGCTAAAAGCTTCAAATCCAAACACAAGGTGCCCATTTCCAGTTTCAATGGAGATGGAATGGGGCAGGGGGAGATGAGCCAAGCCATGCTGCACTCTTTGGCATTGGGTCAGTCACTAAATCCTTTTAAGGAGGCTGCAGCCTCCATTTTAACATGGTTTCCATATTTAAACTCACATTGAGGATGCTTCTCAGGCCCTGGGAAGACCAGCAGGGTTAACAAGAGGCATGATCAAGGGCTGGATCTATTAGGGAAGGGTCTTGTTAGCTAGGAAGAGCATGAGAGTTTCCTCCAGGCTCAACAAACTAACTTTGTAAAGCCAGCAACCACCCTACTGCATAATTTGTCCAATCCCCCTCCACAATCTCCTCCCGACTCCACATGATCACTGTTCCCTCCCCTCCAATAGCATCTCTGCTTCCCCTAATCCCCCACGGTCAACTCCAAGACATCTCCCACTCCCATGACCATTACTAGGGCTGGTGATGCGCGTTATCACACACGACGCTTGAGATGCTCAGGAAATAAAGGCTTTTATTTGCTGTTACAACGAAGCTACTAATTATATACACGATCCCAGACTGAGGGGTCCCAGACAGAGCAGTGACCTTTATACCTCTCCCAGGAGGCGGAGCCCGACTGGGATGTACCATAATAACTATAATACAAGGTGTAACAGCCCAACCCTAACCCCAACAGCAACAAGTAGAACAACCCATCCCTAACCCCAACAGCAACATATATACATACTTGTAGTACTGGCCAGACCCTGGCTCAGTACTATCTAGTGGGAACCAACGATGGTTCACCACAGCTGGTAATGCATAAAAACTCTAACAATGACCTGATTTAGGTCCTTACATGAAATACAATCTTGGAGGCTCAGAAAAGGAACAATGAAGCTGTGGAGTTTCATGTCTTATTGGCAGTAGCAAAATTAATCTGCATTTACAGTGTAAATCTAGCAATGAAATGACATGCTAATAAACGTTAGCAGAAAGTGTGCAATGGTGGAGTGGCACAAATCATCCACCTAAATCAGCGGTGAATTGATCCTAAAGGTTTTTAAAATTTTATTTTTAATCTGTCATTGTGATATTTTTGTATCAATTTTGATATTCACACACATTAGTATCGAACACAACAATTTCCAAAATGCGAAACTGTGTATAAAATTTATTTTGAGAAATAATTTTTGGGATATAGGAATAGGAATCTTTGTCCTTTTTGCACACCCACCCTTATATTCACTCATTGTTAAGTTCTCAAGGACCAATTCAACAATTCCCAAACAAAACTGGGTTCCTATATAATCTTTTTCTGCATGTTGTTCTTATTTTTTTCTTACTTTCCCTTTCTGTCTCTTTTCTCTCTTTCTGTCCATTCTTTCTTTCCTTCCCTCTATTTTTCTTTCTGTATCTAATTTGGCATAATTTACCCAATTTCTTTCTCCTTTGTTCAACCGGTCTCTTTTTCTGTTGTTAAATTTCATTGGTTAAGGTGATAGTCCATCGGACAAGACGTTCCTGAGCTTCCAGATGCTATGACATAGCTATACCATTGTCACTTGACATTTCCAGCAATTTGCGAAGCAAATAAGGTGCAATTTGAATGGTGAGGATAAAAATCCAATTAAGGTGATTTGAATCATAGAATCATACAGTGCAGAAGTGGCCCTTCGGCCCATCGTGTCTGCACTGACTTTTGTTTTCGAATTGTGCACATATTTGCTCCTCAATGTCTCTTTGACTATCCGTGGGTCTATAATAAACACCTAAAAATGTGGTTGTCCCTGTCTTATTCCTAAGCTCAACCACAAAGCTTCATTTGATGCCCTCTCCAAGATATCATCTCTCCTTACTGCAGTAACTGACTCCTTAACTAATAATGCAATGCCTCCTCCTCTGTCTGACCTGAAGATTCTATATCCCGGAAAGTTTAGTTGCCAATTGTGTCCTTCCTTCAATCATGTCTCTGTGATGGCTACTATATCACACTTCCACTTGTCAATCATCGCCCTCAACTCATCCATTTTACCTGCAATAATCCTTGCATTAAAGTAGAGGCCATCCAGACTGCCCTTACTTCATTGAGGTTTAATACAGCTGCGCTCCCTCTGGCTTGTTTGTTTTACTGTATGATTCTATGCCCTTATTTGCTAACAGTCTGCATCCCCTCCCCCTGCCAAATTAGTTTAAACTCCTCCCAACAGCACTAGCAAAATATCCCGCAAGAATGTTAGTCCCATTCTGGTTCAGATATAGACCGTACCACTTGTATAGGTCCCACCTTCTCCAGAAATGGTCCCAGTGATCCAGGAATCCAAAACCCTCCCTCCTGCACCAACTCTTAAGCCACGCCATTCATCTGCAGTCTTCTCCTATTTCTGTGCTCGCTAGCACATGGCACTGGGAGCAATCCAGAGAGGTCCTACTTTTTAGTCTACCGCCTAACTCCCTGAATTCTTGATGCAAGACCTCATCCCTCTTTCTATCTATGTCATTGGTACAAACATGTACTATGACCTCCGCTCATCACCCTCCTCCTTCAGGATGCCCTGCAGCCATTCAGTGACATCCCAGACCCTAGCACCAGGAGGCAACATATCATCGTGGAGTCGCGTTGACAGCCACAGTAGCATCTATTTGTATGCTTGATTATAGAATCCCCTATTACTATTGCCCTGTCTCTCTTCCCTCCCTGGACACACTGCTGGAAAAACTTCCTGCTGGCCCCCCGCACTGGAAATGTGCCCAGTCTTTCACATGGAGCAAGAGCAAACCACAGCTTCGAACTCTCCTGTCATGACTAAACCCTGCGAGATGTGGCCAATCCATCAATATTTTTGGCTGTTATAATTTCTGAAATTCTACCATTCAGAGAGGAGGCTACTGTGACTTGCGAACAAAACCTTCATTGCAGACTCAATCTGAGCTACAAAATGAAAAACGTGTCAGCAGACTCACTGGTTAACACCAAATTATTTACATAAACTATTTTAATTTCAATACTGTTGGGAAAATATACCAATAAAGAAGTTTCCACCACAAAATTTCTTCGGCTTTTCTAGTGAATAGTATAGATGAGAATCATAACTTGGAGATTTTTTTATGTACTGATTAGATTTCTATGGAAGAGTAACTAAGGTTCAGGAAAAAATGGCCATACTTTTTAGCAGTAATGGCCTTGCAGACAGAATGAACTTAACATGATACGGCAAATTGATATTATGAGATATTGCAATTAAATATTCTATATTGTAGTTTCAAGATGGTTTCCAATGATTTCTTAACATTTGAGATTCCTTGACTTGTTAAGTTGTCTTAGGGAAAAAACTGAAGGTTTATAGATATTCTGAGAATAATACCAAACCAATACAAGAGGTATTATTCAGTCAGCAGTGGAAACAATGAACTCATAGAGGTGCGTGTCTGAACAGAATATCAGTTCTTCTGTGATTATAACTTATGGGAGAAAGAAAATCTGGAGGAAGTAGTTTCTATTTAAAGTAATCGTATCACCTCCTTCTGGAAAAAGTATAAGAATACAGTGGAGCGATAACATTTTATGGACCCGAACCATCGCGTTACAACGGGGCTCCACTGTACATGCACATCTATTGCAATATTGAAATAATGCTGCACTTATCATTTCGCTGAGACCTGAGATTTCAGATATCCTTCTCTGTTTAATTCTGTTTGATGCTGGTTAGAAGTCGTCCAAATATTTTTATGGTTCCACTAGTCTCAATAGGACTCATTACTTTTGGGCAGTCAGGAAGCTTATCAGAAGTTCTCTGGCCTTGAAACACCACATTACTGCCTGGCTGCAATTGCACATTTGGACCTCAAATATCTTCCTGGCACTGGGCAACTCCAGATTGGTTCAATTTTGCCAGCCCTTATTGAAATAAACAAGGCTGCTTGAGGACGTAAATACTCCCTCCATAATTGCCATCATTAGTGGAAAGCAGATACAAAACTACACGCCCACATGAAAAAAAACAGAGAACTTACTCATGGTACTAGTTCTATTGATTCTCATCCAAACTGAGATTTATTCTTCCTATTCGGCTCAGCTCTAAAAAAGCCAAACGTTACTTTGATTTCAACTCCCCTTTTAGAACAGCTCAACTTTCCCTATGGTACATACGTTTGTCCTGGTTGTACTTGAACGATTTTCATTTTACAGTGAATAATAACCGGTCAGTCAAATTTAACATTTAATAGTTTTCCATATACTAAAGATACAGCAAACCTAATCACCGTCATCCATCAAATACTTCATGTCAAACATGTTTTGGAGCCTGTTAAAGGTCAATAACATTATTTAAGTGCTGCAAGAAATCTCAGAAGATTATAGGGTTGAAAGTCATTATGGATATTGAAGGGCAAGGCTATACAGGGATTTGGAAATAGGGTTGAGAATTTTAAACAGGTATGGGTTAGTTCAGTTGAAGTAACCTGAATGATGGAGAGCAGCTAGAACTGTTGGTAAAAAGTTAACTGGTACAATGTCAAGGTCAGGAGGAGAGAGCTTTTAAACAGTCTACTATGCTACATTCACTTGCACTTTAATCAGTGGAACAGTGCTGGGACTGGGCAGCTTAAACAGCTGAAAAATTTGACACAAGCCTCACCTGTACTGTTCCTTCTGCCCCATGGAGAATGGACTACCACATGCAATTGTTATTTAAATTCATCATTATAAATTCTAAAGACACTTGGTACTGATTAAACACAAAAATCAAATGCTTTTCTTTCTAATGCTTTCAAATGCCTAGAAACTGGGCATTTACTATGGATCTACAATGGAGCAGTGTTTCAATATTGGCTACGCTGATAAATTGGAGTGCGCAAGTTCACTCCTCTAAACTTCCTACAGTTTCCAGCTCTCTAGAGCTGGGTTAATTGCATTGTAACATTTCTTTTTCATTAGCTCTTACACCACTTGAGAGTAATTAACTGATTATTATTGCAGGAGAATCTTGATTGATTAGGTATCTTCCATGAAGCTAAAAGGATCCTATGGCTCTAACCCACCAAGTAAAAAACTGAAGTAAATAGCAATTCTGCTCATTACTGAAAACAAAGAAAAAGATGATCAGAGTAAGGTCTTGGTATTGATGAGTGGAAAATCCTAATAAGCTATTTTATAGGGTTCCTCCATCAGCTAGAAGTGAAATGCATGTCAGATCTTACTTGAGCTTTCCATGAAATAAAGAAAATGAGCATAGAACCAGATTAATTGGAAACAATTTATGGCTAAACCTACTAATTGAGAGTCTCATGTCTTAATCCTCACTGTTAAAAGGACTTCTGCTGTCAGAAAGGAAACACTTCAAACGAGTTTTGCAAGGCAGAGTGCTGTTCTTCATTAATTATTTGTCAATTCAATAAAATTCCATCATTAACTTTGCTAAGTTCAATAGACTTTCTGGATTCATGAACTACTGTACATCAAATGCCCTCAACCACTTGCATGTATCTTGTGATTTGCTTGTGAATGATTCACTGATCATTGATCAAAGGTCAATGTTCTGTCATAGGCTCGAGGATTATACACCTTACACTGGATGTTGTTTCTTAATCTGCTCATTCAGAAATTCAACCTACTCAAAAACAGAAAATACTGAACAAAAATTTCCAATTTATACTCCAGTTCAGGAGAAGCTCGGTAAGTATGAGATGGAAAGAAATAGGAGGATATGCTGACAGGGTTAGATGAAGTAGGGTGGGAGAAGGCTTGTGTGGAGATTAAATTATGGCACAGACCAGTTGTGTTAAGTGGCTTGTTGAATGCTGTGAACTGTACTGGCAGGATTTTTCTCCCATTCCGTGATGGCGGAAAGTGGCATGTGCTCACTGGTGGTGAGATGTTATGGTCCTGCCGTTGTCAACAAGGTTTCTTGGGAAACCCACAGCAGGGGTGTGCCATTGGCAGGACCATAAGATCCTGCCAGCATCAACGGCAGTGAGATTTCGGCTTGTATAATTCAATGTAAAATATTTTCTCTAAGGCGTCAAACAATTGATTTTCGCTACTCAAGAGTAAAATGAAAACCCCTACCTTCTGGAATCTTATTTTATGTTATGACTAAATTGCCCAGTCCAGGATATTAAGTGTACGATTTTTTCTTAACTAACAGTGAGCTCCCCAACCCCACATGCATCTCCTTTTAGAACCATAGAAAATTACAGCTCAGAAACAGGCCTTTTGGCCCTTCTTGTCTGTGCCGAACCATTTTTTGCCTAGTCCCACTGACCTGCACTTGGACCATATCCCTCCACACCCCTCTCATCCATGAACCCGTCCAAGTTTTTCTTAAATGTTAAAAGTGACCCCGCATTTACCACTTTATCCGGCAGCTCATTCCACACTCCCACCACTCTCTGCATGAAGAAGCTCCCCCTAATATTCCCTTTAAACTTTTCTCCTTTCACCCTTAACCCATGCCCTCTGGTTTTTTTCTCCCCTACCCTCAGCGGAAAAAGCCTGCTTGCATTCACTCTATCTATACCCATCAAAATCTTATACACCTCCATCAAATCTCCCCTCAATCTTCTATGCTCCAGGGAATAAAGTCCCAACCTATTCAATCTCTCTCTGTAACTCAGCTTCTCAAGTCCCGGCAACATCCTTGTGAACCTTCTCTGCACTCTTTCAACCTTATTTACATCCTTCCTGTAACTAGGTGACCAAAACTGTACACAATACTCCAAATTCGGCCTCACCAATGCCTTATATAACCTTACCATAACACTCCAACTTTTATACTTGATACTCCGATTTATAAAGGCCAATGTACCAAAGGCACTCTTTACGATCCTATCCACCTGCGACGTCACTTTTAGGGAATTCTGTACCTGTATTCCCAGATCCCTCTGTTCAACTGCACTCTTCAGAGTCCTACCATTTACCCTGTACGTTCGACTTTGGTTTGTCCTTCCAATGTGCAATATCTCACACTTCTCTGCGTTAAATTCCATTTGCCGTTTTTCAGCCCATTTTTCTAGTTGGTCCAAATCCCTCTGCAAGCTTTGAAAACCTTCCTCACTGTCCACTACACCTCCAATCTTTGTATCATCAGCAAACTTGCTGATCCAATTTACCACATTATCATCCAGATCATTGATATAGATGACAAACAACAATGGACCCAACACCGATCCCTGCGGCACACCACTAGTCACAGGCCTCCACTCAGAGAAGCAATCCTCCACAACCACTCTCTGGCTTCTTCCTGTTGTGAGACTTCTTACTGTTCTTCCATTGAGCCAGTGTCTAATCCAATTTACTACCTCCCCATGTATACCTAGCGACTTTTGTGTCACATTGAAAGCAATCTTTAAATTCACTTGTTATTTGAAAAAATGAATCAGGTACTGCTATGTCACATACTATTTCTCAAACATTTTCATAACAATTCTGCAAGTTTCAATAAATACCCAGCACATATTGTGAGAGAATTATATAGTTTAAAACAAAGTAAGGTTTGACCTTTTTCTCATGGTCCAAAATGTCCCAGGTGCTGAGTTTGCAGACAAAGACAATCAAGTATTGTACTCTTACAAAGAAGAATGAATAAAAACAGGAATGTTAGAGCCCCAAATAGCTTTATCTGTTCTCCCATCTAAAAATTGGAGTATTCTTCTAACTGCTCATAGTGAAACTCACTGTCTTCGGACAAATCAACAGTACCGTTGCCTAGGCAGGCGATTTGGGAAATGCCATAATGTTCTTAGCTTTCTCTTATCAAAAGTGTGATAAAACATCATCATTGTAGGGAACACTAGAGTAGCCACCTTAACAAAACTGTCAAATATTTTATATGATGTGGAGATGCCGGTGTTGGACTGGGGTAAACACAGTAAGAAGTCTCACAACACCAGGTTAAAGGCCAACAGGTTTATTTGGTAGCAAACTTTGGTATAAAATATTTTATATGGCAGAAGAAAAGATGCCAAATAATTCCTTCAGAAGTTTGAAATTTTAATCTGCATCATACTGTTATGTTTGCTGGACAAGCTACAAGGTTTAGCAGCCACATCTCATTCCACTAGAGTGTTAGTTTCAACTGGAATTGCATGTGGTGTGAGACTTGTGACAGTTGTGTTAAGCAGTGGATATGACTGCAGTTAAGGCGGGGAAAACAGTGCCTGAAAGTCAATTTAAGACTTGGTTGGAAGTTGCGTCAGTCAGCTTCACACCCATCTGACAATGCTGAGGCTCAGCAGATTTCTACCTAAAGTTGGAAAGACTGCATGAGTTGTCAAGGATCTTAACACGTTATCTCATGCCGTATGTGTCAGCTGTGAATGTTGCCTGACCAGTGCACCTTTCTAGGATTGGCCTGAAGTGTGCTTCCTACTTAAACTTGCTCACCCGGAGGCATGCATTTCTTAAAGCCTGCTTGTGAACAGACTTACTCCCTGATCAAGGCAAATTGAAATCTTAGGACTAATTCTCAACTTTATAGACAAGTAAAGCATTAAACTTCGACTTACTAGATCACTGAAACATGATTGTAAAAACAAAATTAAAGGCAGGCTCAGCTTCCAACAACATGCCAGTAGGCATGCAATGGTTTTAATTAATATCATTGCTATAATTTAGAAAATGTACAAAATAAGATTGTAATCTACTTAATTATTGTTCCAATAAAATGTTAGAAATATCCGCATTAATTAGTATAATTATCTTTTTTGATTGTTACTAGACACTGCACGGAGACGAGATTGCTCTCAGTAAACAGCAAAATCACTGAACTCCTTCACAACATTTAACTTAACATTCCACGGACTAGTTTAGATTACATTATGGATTTTAATTCATGAATTCAGATTAAACTTATTTTTCATTTTTGAAAGCTTTCAGAATTTGTGTTAAACACCTGAATTGCTCAGTTAAGTTGGGGATATTTTTGATCACACCCAGACATAGGGCCCACACTCACTGGAAATCATTTAATTTCCTTAAACAGCTGGAAATGATTCGCAGTTTTTGAAGAAACTAGAGCAGCTACAGGGACAACTGTTCTTCTAGTTCTCCTTTTAATCGCCAAGATATTTTACATGTATGCTGAACTGGTCACAAAGAAGTTTAAGATCTGTATTACTTTGTTAAGTAAAACATCAAACGCCTGAAAATATTTCTCACGAGCGAATGATTGTGGGTAACCAGAATCAGGGTTGAGTTTTAAGCTACAAATGTTTCACTTGTCAGTTTGCACTAACCTTTGCAATGTTGCACGAGAGGGTGCTCCCCACCTTCTGCCATAACTCCACTTTCAGCTACTTATGCTGATTCTCCAGAGGCTCCTGCATAACTTGCAGCAAACAATTTGAGATCCACTTGGGATTTTCAGACCAAATTCTCAAGATTGAATCATAGAATCCCGACAGTGGAGAAGGAGGCCATTTGGCCTATCGAGTCTGCACCAACCACAATCCCACCCAGGCCCTATTCCCTTAACCCCTCATTTATTCTGCTAATCCCCCTGACACTTGGATCAATTTATCATAGGCAATCAATTGAACCCACACATCTTTGGACTGTGGGAAGAAACCAGAGTACTCGGAGGAAATCCACGCAGACACGGGGAGAATGTGCAAACTCCACACAGACAGTGACCCGAGGCCGGAACTGAACCCGGGTCCCTGGCGCTGTGAGGCAGCAGTGCTAACTACTACTGTGCCAGCATGCCGCCAGATAGCATGGGGGAAAGAAAATTGACAATATAGAGCATTCCTTTACCTCGGATTTGTACACTGACGTTCTCTGTTGGTTACTCCTCCCCCACAGGTCCTTGAACAAGGTGACCACATCGACCAGCTTGACCAACGACCATTGATAGGTTTTGGTCCCGAGTCGCCATGTTTCACACATTGCCCACGACGGCACCACTGTATCACAAAACAAAAAGGTAAAATTGAAAACTGACTAAATAATTACATTGTTAGCATATTTAGCGATAAGTTCTGATTATTTAATGTATTATCCAAGCTATCCACACTAAATAATGTGTTATTTAATGTACTATCAAATCTCCTGCAACTTTCCTTGTGCAAGTCAAAGATATGGCTTAGAAATTGGATCTTGTGTTCATTTCACGGGTGTGAAATGGGCATTTAACAGCCCAATACGGTGGCTGAACATGCTTTGGCTGCTATAATGCTTAGGGCTCCTCTGTATGCTTGCAGGGTCCATTCCAAAAGAAGGCTTTAGGCTCTCTATTTGCATAAACAAAGCTTAATGGTTGCTCACAGGCCCTGCCTTTGTAAACCTGATTGTACATAATCACAGCATGTGCCTGCACACAGTGATAATTTTCATCAGGTTCTTGCCAGCTAAGCGGACAGTTCTTAAAGAGGTTGAAAAAGAAACTACCTTGTCATGGAGCCAGGAGTAGTAGAAATATTTCCCAAACCCATCCACTCCTGATTTTTTCCTTCTCCGCCTGAATTTTAAGAACATAGACTGATATCAGAGTGTGTCAATTTTGATCCCTCCCAGGACTGCTGAGCTGGCTCTGAGACAGTGAATGTCAATTTGAGCCAGTAATAATGAATGAGGTCAGTGGAACAATTTGCTGCAGTCCTGTGGCCTCCTCATTAGTAGCGTGCAATGTCTGCTGCATTAGGATCGTGCTCCAATTTGGGCACAATCCAAATTCTAGGCCATGTTTTCTATGGATAGCAAAAATTTCATTGAGTTATGCATTGCACCCCCTTCATCTGATCTCCTATCACCTTCCCTCACCTTTTTACCATCCCTTTCGACATATTCATATCTGCATGTGTTATGATGGTGTGAATTGAGCATGAATGATATTAGTCTTTAATTTCATTGGCTGATCAAATATATATTGAACTGCCTAATGGGGACTTTTAACAAGCAGACTCAAGCTGGCTGCCACAAGTCACCTGACATCTGGTATTACAAGTGGAACTGTTTCTGGAAGGTTCTAATGTGGATTCCAATTAAGAAATACCACATCATCCTTCTATGGCATTTTACGCCTGCTGATGTAAAAAACTAACTTAAAAAGATTTACAGACATTGCGCTGGCCCTCATGTTTGTACTTCTTCAAAGTTACCTCTCAAGTGGAGACAGAAAGTCTACCGGGACAACAGCTATATGGAAGGTGTTTTCCCTATCTCATCACGATAGATGATGGATCATTCAGGAGTTAATGGCTGGTGAAGGAACACAATCACTTAGATCCCAGGACAAAAGCTACTGGTCTGTCCAGATGTGAGCTACTCAATTACTTTCTGAACTCATTGTCGAAAGAGAAATCACGTGACTGGAGTAACCATTTTTGAGTGTTTTTTATTGCAAAATGCAAGCTGCTAAGCAGAAGTCTGGAAGAAGGCTGCCAATGGAGCAGTAACAATCTCTCTCCCCTCTCTCTCAAGGTCGAGACCATATCTCTATTACAGATTGAAATCCAGCACAGTGATAGAGAATTGTCATTAAAAAAATCAAACGCAAAAATCATCAACGTTTACAAAGAGACTGGATGGAAATTTCCATTCTCTGCAGGGTCCTGGCTGAGGTGAGAAAGCTGGCGTCCAGCTCACAGGCAGCATGATCAGCTTTTCTCTCCAGGTAACCCAGCATGCTATGCAGAAAACATCTGGAGGTGTGGCTTATGCTGCCATACTGGCAGGGCAGGACTGGAAAAAGTCGACAGCCAGGAAGCCAGATAGGAAAACAGGGAGCCCTCCTCACATGGAGACCAGCCCCCACAGACACAGGGGAGGACCTTGCCTCCCCCGCCCCTTGGATAAGGGGAACCCAGCCATCAATGAAGCTCCTGAGAGGGGCCCACTTGATAGGAGCCACTGCTAGGGTGCCTGGGGGCAATGCCAGGATGCCAGGGTACTCGGGCATGTCCCTCTTCTCCCAGGGGCTATACTTAGAGTGCCCCCAGTTCCCTTTTT
This sequence comes from Mustelus asterias, assembly GCF_964213995.1. Taxonomy (NCBI): domain Eukaryota; kingdom Metazoa; phylum Chordata; class Chondrichthyes; order Carcharhiniformes; family Triakidae; genus Mustelus; species Mustelus asterias. Next base: position 112,702,318 of record NC_135802.1, read on the forward strand.
AAAAAAAGGTGTTGGTTCCCGACAGGGAGAATGTCAAACGGGTGGGGGGGGGGGGTGAGAATTAGAAAATGAGATCTCACTGGCAAGATTTGCATCCTGAGTCTTGCAATATTTTGCGCCTTTGTCGCTGTTTTTGTTCTCTGTAAACGCTGACGCAAAGTCATGGCCAATGTCTCTAGAAATTGTAGTTTATCTGGGCTTTAATTCCACTGAAATTTCAAGACCACTGTGGAAAAGTTTTGTTTCAGCCATAGATATCAGTGAAGGACTCAAACAGTGAACTCTCTATTTTTGACCTTTTAGTTTTGAAGTTTTTAATTTGGCCAAAAACTAACTTCCTACTTCCTGCATAACATGTAATTTTGAATGCTTGTGTGTGTGTGTTTGTATGAAAATATGTTAGGATGGTCAGTATGTGGATTTTATCTTTGTAAATATCCTTTTTTTAACCTGGGTGGATTTTAATCTGAATGAAAACTAATTCCTTTGTGTTTTAAACTCAAGAATGCCTACCAGACTGATTTCTTTGCAATCAGCACCTAAATGGTTCGGCAGAGACATTTAGTAAATACCTTAACCCTAACAAATTACATAAAACCCTGTTATGGCCAGGCCTAGCGTGGTAGAACTGAGAGGTAATTTGTACCCCATCTCACAGAATGGTACCTCAATTCCCCAATCTCTTACATCATTGTACCATCTTGAACTCTGTGGCTGACCACCTCTTGTCCTTCATGACTGATACCTGACCCTCTCTGCTTGACCCCTATTGCACCATCTGGATGGCTGCCACAATGGAGCACTTTCTCCTGAGGTGCGCAGGCTGAGACACGAATTTCTCGATTCCTACTACCTGCCTCAAGGATGAAAATCCAAGCCTTGTCCTCCATGCCACACCTGCAGTTGTATTCCTCCACCACTAGATGGAACTTCACACTTTCCAATTCCCCAACTTGTTGGAAATTTTCAGAGGCTGCCCTCACCATTGTGCTTATTCTTTGGCCAAGTCCTTATGCTAAGTGGGGGCTTAACATTTTAATTTCTTCACTCTAGTTTTCAAAATAACATTCTCTCTCTCCATTTTAGGGATCTTGCTGTCTTTAGCCTCCTGCCTCTCCTCTCTGTAAAAATTTAAATTCCCCATATCTAGTCATGGTATCGATGTTATAGGGACCATCTCTCTTCTAAATGGTGGCTTGAAATTGCCGCCATTTTTAAATTCACCTTGTTGTTTTCAGTTTTTGGAAAATAAAGATTCCACAGTGGTTGGCACTGCTGCCTCACAGTGCCAGGGACATGGGTTTGATTCCTTCCTTGGGTCACTGCCTGTGTGGAGTCTGCACGTTTTTCCCGTGTCTGCGTGGGTTTCCTCCGGGTGCTCCGGTTTCCTCCCACAGTCTGAAAGACGTGCGGGTTAGGTGCATTGACCATGCTAAATTCTCCCTCAGTGTACCCGAACAGGTGCCGGAGTGTGGCGACAAAGGGACTTTCACAGTAACTTCATTGCAGTGTTAGTATAAGCTTACTTGTGGCACTAAAAAATTAAGTTTTTGATGTTTTTAAATGCCATTGAATGTCGTGCCTCAAGGATATCCTAGATAATTATCGTTCGGACTTGTCATTATTCCCAATTGCAACTGATCATTTAAAGAGCAGATGTGGCAAAAGTTGAACTCTAGAGCAATTGCGCTTAGACCATTAGCCAACTAGAAGAAAGCAGGGCGTTTGCTCATACTCAAATAATCCTGGGATGCCATTGATCCATCCCTGATCCAGCCCGACTTCAAGTAGTGCTGGCTTGCAAACACCATGAATAGTTCTGAAGACGACATTGTCTGGATAGATGTCCTGTGCAAGTGGGTGGAATCCCATGTGGTGTCATGGGGGTGCGGAGTACTGAGTGTATAATCAGTTGGTTACTGGTGTTGGGGGAGAGGGGTGCGGTTTGGATCTTTCATTTGTTTCCCAGAAGTTAGAAGTGCTTTTAATTCTTCTAACTAATTCCGGACATCTATCATAATACAGTTAGAACCGAAGTTTGCAATTTAGATCACATTTCGTGATGGTTCACAGCGCAAGGCAATTGCTCAGAGGAAGTTGGCACTTCTGGGCAATTGCCTTGCAAACCTTTACCTGCCAAGTTCCAAGAGGGATTCCCCAGCTCATCTTCAAGATCCGCCCCCACAGTCCAATGGGAATTACAGCCCGACAGCTTTTCAACTTCACTGTCAGTGCTTCACTGTCAGGCATTCAGTCCCTGATTGAGGGCCGCAGATTTGGGAAGTGGGGAATGCTAAAAATTATCCCCTGCCCCCAACACTCTTGAAACCCCCTCCACACCCCGAACCACTCCCTCATCCAGCTCCAGTCACTCTTGTATCCAGGGATCCAGCAGTAATTTTTGGCTGGGCCTTACCAGCAGAAACCACTGTCCCCAGTGATGCCAATGGAGAACTGTCAGTCTCTGACCTGGAAAAGAATGGTTCAATCAAGCAGACGCAGCATGGATTCATGAAGGGAAAGTCATGTTTGACTAATTTACTGGAATTTTTTGAGGATATAATGAGTGCGGTTGACAGAGGGGAACCGGTGGATGTGGTGTATTTAGATTTCCAGAAGGCATTCGATAAGGTGCCTCACAAAAGGTTGCTGCATAAGATATAGGTACACGGAGTTGGGGGTAAAGTGTTAGTGTGGATTGAGGATTGGCTATCTAACAGAAAGCAGAGAGTCGGAATAAATGGGTTGACAATCAGTGACTAGTGGCGTGCCGCAGGGATCGGTGGTAGGGCCTCAATTATTTCCCATATACATAGATGATCTGGAGGAGGGGACCGAGTGTAGGGTAACAAAGTTTGCGGATGACACAAAGATGAGTGGGAAAGCAAATTGCGTGGAGGACACAGAGTCTGCAGAGAGATTTGGATAGGCTAAGTGAGTGGGCAAGGATCTGGCAGATGGAGTATAACGTTGGTAAGTGTGAGGTTACCCACTCTGGAAGGAATAATAGTAAAATGGACTATTATTTAAACGGTGAAAAATTACAACATGCTACAGTGCAGAGGGACCTGGGGGTCCTTGTGCATGAATCACAAAAACTCAGTTTGCAGGTGCAGCAGGTAATCAAGAAGGCAAATGGAATGTTGGCCTTTATCGCGAGAGGGATGGAGTATAAAAGCAGGGAGGTCATGCTGCAACTGTACAGGGTACTGGTGAGGCCGCACCTAGAGTACTGTGTACAATTTTGGTCTCCATATTTAAGAAAGGATATATTAGATTTGGAGGGAGTACAGAGAAGGTTCACCAGGTTGATTCCGGAGATGAGGGGGTTAGCTTATGAGGAGAGATTGAGTAGGTTGGGCCTGTACTCATGGGAGTTTAGAAGGTTGAGGGGAGATCTTATAGAGACATATAAGATAATGAAGGGGCTAGACAGGGTAGAAGCAGTGAGGTTATTTCCACTTACAATGGAAACAAGAACTAGGGGGCATAGCCTCAAAATACGGGAGAGTCAATTTAGAACAGAGTTGAGGAGGAACTTCTTCTCCCAGAGGGTAGTGAATCTTTGGAATTCTCTGCCCAATGAAGCAGTAGAGGCTACCTCGTTAAATGTGTTTAAGTCACAGATAGACAGATTTTTAACCATTAAGGGAGTTAAGAGTTATGGGGAGCGAGCGGGTAAGTGGAGCTGAACCCACTATCAGATCAGCCATGATCTTATTGAATGGCGGAGCAGGCTTGAGGGGCTAGATGGCCTACTCCTGCTCCTATCTCTTATGTTATGTTCTCTGACTGACCAACCTTTCTTGGGGAAAATTTTAACCCCACTGGGGCTTAGTTGCGTGGAAGGCCCAACACTGGCCAAGTAAGTGCCTCAGACCACTTAAAGCTCATTGGACCTCCCCCATGGAAAAGAAACAGAGCTCCCACCTGTACGGGCGGCACGGTGGCACAATGGTTAGCACTGCTGCCTCACAGCGCCAGGGACCCAGGTTCAATTCCGGCCTTGGGTCACTGTCTGTGTGGAGTTTGCACACTCTCTCTGTGTCTGCGTGGGTTTCCTCCGGGTGCTCCGGTTTCCTCCCACAGTCCAAAGATGTGTGGGTTAGATGGATTGGCCATGCTAAATTAATCCTAGTGTCAGGGGGGTTAGCAAGGTAAATATGAGAAGTTACGGGGACAGGTGCTTGGGTGGGATTGTAGTCAGTGCAGACTTGATGGGCCGAATGGTCTCCTTCCACAATGTAGGGATTCTATGATCCTACAACACTCCAACCGGTGCAGCAGGGGGAAAAAACCCTATTTGTTAGCACTTGATACCGGCCCATGTCCTAGTTATTGCTTATTTTACATTTATCTAATTTTATTCCTCTTAAGACGCTCACACATTTATCACAATCTTTTCACAATGCTGAATTTCACAGAAAGCAGTTCCTTCACACTTGGAAACTCTAATAGAAAATGAGTATTTTAGGAAATGCATGTGGAAGGTTGGAAAACCACAAATTTACTTCAGCCTGGTATAAAAACGGAAGCCAACACTAATATTTACTTCTTTTCTAATGCTTTTCTAATAACACAAAGATATTCTTACCCATAATACTACTTTATTTAAGTTTACCAGGAGAGAATAGGTTAAAGAAAAACCTTCATGTCTCAACAGATGCTTTACATATTTATCAGTCACGGTCCACATGGTCTCATACATCAGCTGTATTGGCATCAGTTCACAGTGTATTTTGTTGAAAGCCAAGTTGTGAAATTTCCAAGTTAATACAGTGTACAAATTTCTCATCAGATCACAGAATAATGCAACGTTCACAGAATCAAACAGCACAGGAGACAGTTCAACCTACTCTGTGTTGTTCTCTTTTTCAATAAATAGGCAAGAACAAATATGAGGTAATGCTCAGAGGTTACCATTTATGCCAAATGTTAAAAATAATATGACCGCTTTGGCCAAAGAGAGAACAGATATTCATAAACCAAGTGTAATGTATCCAAGTTTGCTGATGACACCAAGTTAAGTGGGAAAGTAAGTTGTGAAGCGTTTGCAAAGGATTTCAATAGGTTAATGGGCAAGAACATGGCAGGTAGAATAGAATATGGGGGGGGGGGGGGGGGGGGTGTGAACTTGTCCAGTTTGGAAGGAAAAATATAAAAGTATATTTTTTTCATGGAGAAATGTTGGTTTTCATCTGGGTGTCCTTGAACTTGAATCACAAATTTAATATGCAGTCCAGCAAGCAATCAATAAAAGCAAATTGTATGTTGGACTTTATTACCAAGGGAGTAAGGTATAAAAGTGAAGCAGTCTCACTGCAATTGTCTGGGGCCTTGCTGAGACTACCCTGAGAATACTGTGTATAGTTTTGGTCTCATTAGTGGAGGAAAGATTTATTTGTCATTGACTCAATGCAACAAATGTTTACTCAACTGATTTCTGGGATGAAGGGATTGCCCTATGAGGTGAGATTGAGTAGACTCAGCCCTGGAATTCGGACGACTGAGAGGTGATTTTATTGAAGCATGTAACATTCTTAAAGGGCTTGATAGGCTAGATGCTGGAAGTCAAGTAACCCCTGTTTTGGGAAATCTAGGACACAGGGTCACAGTGTCAGAATAAGGGGTTGGCCACTTACAACCAAGATGAGGAGAAATCTCATTGAGAGAACTGCAAATCTTGCATTCTAGATGGAGAAAGCTTTTTTTATACAGAGAGAAATTGGTTCTTAGTGATGCGCAGAGCAAAAGCAAAGGGTGGGATTTTCCGGCTGCACGCGCTCCAAGGTTGGAAAATCCCACCTGAGGTCAATGGACCTTTGCATGATTCATGTCCCACCCACTACAATTCCTGTGGCAGACGGGACAGCAATATTCCGCCCAAAGAGTCAAATGGTTCACTCTTGTTCAAATTCCTTCTGCTCTTATCTACAATCAAGCCATACAAATCACTGTTTGTCATTGTTCATATCTCCCCTTAGATTGTAAATGTTGCCCTTCTCGTGTCCCCCACCTCATCGCCCACCTCCACCTTTCCTCCTGCTCACATCCTGCCAGTCACTCACTCTCCTGGTCAACAACGATTTCCAGTCACTGTGTCCACACCTTCCCTTACCACCGAGTCACTTTAAACATTCAGTGGAGGACGGCTGTCAATCTTGGAAGCCTCTTCTCCAATAAGCTGCCAAGGGGCATCCATTAGGTGTGCACAACTTGCAGATCTATTGATAATGAAGCTGATGCCAGATATTAGGTTTTCCTCAGGTTTATCCATTCAGATGGACGAATTGCTCTGCGTGCCCACCTTTAGCGCAAACAAAATCCCGCACCACAATTGTCTTCCCGTCAAGTTTCACTTTGGGAAGACTGTGTTCTGCATGTCTGTGGGCTGGAAAATGGCACAATACCCTAATGTCAGGCAACATTCCACGCACTTCACAAGCCTAACTGGAAGGTTTAGCAGCAATCGGATATCACTGAATCTCGACTGACTTCTCAATCTTTACTCCATGTGGATGACTAAATTTGACATTGTGTAACATTTCCATTAAAAGATTACATAGAATGGAGCAGAAGCTAACATCAGAATACATTATGGAGCTGATACAGAAAAATCAAACTGACAATCACACCACCATTGGTGGCCATGCTAAAATCGAGGATGCTCAAGAGGCCAGAATTTGAGTGCAGATATCTTAGAGGGGTACAATATAGGGCTAGAGAGGATAGGAGGCTAGGGAGGGTGAGACCATGGAGGCATTTAAAAACAAGGATGAGAACTTTAAAACCTAGACATTGCTTGACCAGAAGCCAATGAAGGTCAGCAAGTTAGCTGGGGACCAAGGTTCAATTCTGGCCTTGGGTGACCGGCAGTGTGGAGTTTGCACATTCCCCCTGTGTCTGTGTGGGTTTCTTCCGGGTGCTCTAATTTCCTCCCAAAGTCCAAAGCTGTGTAGGTTAGGTGGATTAGCTTTGGTAAATGTGTAAATGGAGATCGGGGTGTGGGGGATGGGCCTGGGTAAGACGCTCTTTGGAGAGTTGGTGCACACTTGATGGGCTAAATGGCCTCTTCCTACACTGTAGGGATTCTGTGGTTCTATGATAGGTGAATGGGGCTTGGTGGGAGATAGAAAATGGTTAGCGAAGCTTTGGATGACCTCAAGTATATGGAGAGTACAACGTGGGAGACCAGTCAGTAGTACATTGGAATAAACAAGCCTTGAGGTAAAAAATGAGGGTTACAGCCCCAAATAAGCTGAGGCAGCATTGAATTTACAGAGATGGAAATAGGCAGTCTTAGTGGTGGCAGGAACATTAGGTTGGAAGTTCATCTCAGGGTCAACTCTGACAAAAAGGTCGCGAACAGTCTAGTTTAGTTTCAGACAGTCGGCAGAAAGAGGGATGGAGTCAGTAGCTAGGGAACAGAGTTTGGACAATGGCTTCAGTCTTCCCTGTATTTGACTGGAGGAAATTTCTGTTCATGCAGTACCATAACCATAAAATAAGTACTTCTGTATTTGTAGGAGTAAAATACCTCCAAGCAACCCTGGGACCACAGACGTACATCATATTTTGATAACCAGCCAACAAGTACTTGGCTCTACAAAGTGCTTAAAGTTTAAACCTGGCATAGATGGCTTACTAATTATACATCCATTTAGCTCATTTGTCTTTCATTTCATGCCAAGAAAAATCATTGCAGCTTTTGCATACAATTAACCTGTCACTTAAAAATTATAATCGTGTTGCTCGTAGCTAGAATTCTTATAAGTAATACAAGCACAGCAACACACACTTTGATGTTTTGGCAACCTACCATTTTTGAGCATGACATCTACTTTTAAACAGTTTCTCTCAGGAGAATCTTGATAAATATATTAAAATAAATTATTACCAATTCCTGTTCTTTTTTTTACATAAACATGACTTATTTGTAGATTGATTAATCTTTAAAAAATCCTCAGTTAAATATCTTTGAGTTGTGTTCCAGTCAATGGAGATATCCACTAAAGATGCCTCGTCTCAGATTCAACCTCTTCTAACTTTGGAGCTTTCGACCAAAAGATGAAAAACTAGAACCAAATTATCTACAGAGCAACAATTACAGCACACCAACATTGATTCATGAGCTGATGCCAGCAACCACCAGATTAATATATAATTACCACATAATCCCAATAGTTGGTGAAAACACAGGAAACTGGGATTAGCAGGGTCAGGGTCCACCTTTTCAAAAATATGTTGCGTGTGTCCAGTTACCATAGAAGCATGTGTCTGTACATTGCTAATAAGTTAAAATAAATTTTAAAGTTTCTTTATGTCTGTCATTAGACTGTAATTGTACAATGCAAGGAAGTCTAAAATGGATTTTAATAAACAGCTATAAACAGAAGTTGAATTCAAACACATTCAGAGAATCATAGAATCCCTATAGTGCAGAAGAGGCCATTCGCGTCTGCACCAACTCTCTGACAGAGTATCTTACCCAGGCCTTCTTCCCTGCCCTATCCCTGTAACCCCACACATTTCTCATGGCTAATCCATCTAACCCACACATCTTGGAACACTAAGGGGCAATTTAGCATGTCCCATCCACCTAATCTGGAAACGTTTTGGAGTGTGGGAGGAACTGGAGCACCCGGAGGAAACCCACTCAGACACAGGGAGAATGTGCAAAATCCATACAGTTACCCAAGGCTAGAATTGAACCCGGGTCCCTGGTGCTGTAAGGCAGCAGTGCTAAGTTATTTGGAACTAAAATAGAAAATGCTGGAAAATCTCAGAAGGTCTGACAGTATTGGTGGAGAGAGAATAGAGCTAATGTTTTGAGTCTGGATGACCCTTTGTCAAGCTGGCATAGCTCTGACAAAGGACCATCCAGACCCAAAGCGTTGGCTCTATTCTCTCTCTCTACAGATGCTCTCGGACTGCTGAGATTTTTCAGTTTTTTTGTTTCAGATTCCAGCGTCCACAGTAATTTGCTTTTATATCAGTTATTTGGAGTTAGTTAGACACATTAAAAATTTGCGTTACTTTGCATTTTCAAGCAGTCACATAAATAGCAGAAGTAAAAAACTAACTTTAGCATAGGCACAAAACAGACAGCAGTGGGTTTTGTCGCCCAATATATATTGGGATACAAAAGCCCAACTTGACTTTTACCATCAACAGTTCTGTAGCGGCTTATAATGGTGAGAAAACTAAAAAGCCGTAGGTGAAAACATCCTTTGCTATAAATATGCCGCAGGGTTTCCCCTGGTCTCCTTAATTTCACTTGTGACACCCTGGACTAAATTTTGCAAGACACTGCTCCAAGTGTAAAACCCTACTCCACAGCAGATCAAAGAATCCAGCTTGCTACTCTCCAGACCAAACTTTCCAATCTCCTTCGCTGTCCATTACACAATTTATCTTTATTCACATTTGGCTCTTGTGTCATATTCATAAAACATCTCCTGATCTCTTTATGGTTCCAATACACACTCCAGCCAGCTTACAATGCCCATCAGGTCCTACTTTTTTCAACCAATCGAAAGCTCTGCATATGCCTAAGCATATCAACACTAATTTAATGCCATTAAGATAAAACTCATTTCATATATTCAACTCACTGAGAAAACGTTCCATGAAAAAAAAAATCCCACCAATCAAATTCAATAATACTGTTAATTGCAAGCTCTTCAAATTCATTAAAACAATAATTTTGTTTTTGGAAATCATGAAGCATCTTAAAAACATATGGCCATTTCATACAACTGCAGGAAACTGAAGAGGTGAACAATTTTCTGTACAATAAATAATGCAGTTTGTTTCAAATTAACGTTGATTAATCTGCATGAGTATCAAGATACCGATCAAACCGAACTAGCAACTCAAGATTGGGTATCCATGAGGTGCAGTGGGCCATCAACAGCAGCGGAATCGTACCCCAGCACAATCTACAACCTCATGACCAGGCATATCCCCCACTCAACCATTACCATCAATCCAGGGGATCAACTCTGGTTCAATGGAGTGCAGGAGGGCATGGCAGCATCAGGCATACCTAAAAATGTGTCAACCTGGTGAAGCTACCAAACAAGACTACTTGCATGCCGAATAGCAAAAACAGCAAGTGATAGACAGAGCTACGCGATCCCATAACCAACGGATCAGATCTAAGCTCTGCAGTCCTTCCACATCCAGTCAAGAATGATGGTGGATGGTTAAACAACTCTCAAATATCCCCATCCTCAATGATGGAGGAGCCCAGCACATCAGTGCAAAAAATAAGGCTGAAGTATTCGCAGCAATCTTCAGCCAGAAATGCCGAGTGAATGATCCATCTCGGCCTCCTCCAGTGGTCCCCAGCATCTTAGATGCCAGTCTTCAGCCAATGCGATTCACTCTACATGATATCAAGAAATGGTTGGAGGCACTGGATACTGCAAAGGCAATGGGCCCCGATAGCATTCCGGCAATAGTACTGAAGACTTGTGCTCCAGAACTTGCCACTCCCCTAGCCAAGCTCTTCCAGCATAGTTACAACACTGGACACTGGATCTACCCAACAATGTGGAAAATTGCCCAGGTATGTCCTGTGCACAAAAAGCAGGACAAATCCAACCCGGCCAATTACTGTCCAATCAGTCTACTCTCGATCATCAGTAAAGTGATGAAAGGGGTCATCAACAGTGCTATCAAGCAGCACCTGCTCAGCAATAACTTGCTCAGTGACGCCCAGTTTGTGTTTTACCAGGGTCACTCAGCTCCTGGCCTCATTACAGCCTTGGTTCAAACATGGACAAAAGAGCTGAATTCCAGAGGTGAGGTGAGAGAGTGACATCAAGGCCACATTTGACAGTGTGGCATCAAGGAGCCCTAGTGAAACTGGAATCAATGGGTGTCAGGGGGCAAACATTCCACTGGTTGGGGTCATACCTGGTACATAGGAAGATGGTTGTGGTTGTGGAGGGTCAGTCATCTCGGCTCCAGGACATCTCTGCAGGATTCCCTCAGGGTAGTGTCCTAGGCCCAACCATCTTCAGCTGCTTCATCAATGATCTCCCCACCATCATAAGGTCAGAAGTGGGGTTGTTCACTGATTATTGCATAATGTTCAGCACCACTCGCAACTCCTCAGATACTGAAGCAGTCCATGTTCAAATGCAACAAGATCTGGACAATATCTAGGCTTGGGCTGGCAAGTAACATTCGTGCCATATAAATGCCAGGCAACGACAATCACCAATAAAAAACACTCTAACCACTGCCCCTTGACATTCAATGGTATAACCATCACTGAATCCCCCACTGTCAACATCCTTGGGGTTACCATTGACCAGAAACTGAACTGGATTCACCACATAAACATAGTGGCTACAAGAGCAGGTCAGAGGCTAGGAATACTGTGGTGAGTAACTCACCTCCTGACTCCCCAGAGCCTATCCACTATCTACAAGGCACAAGTCAGGAGTGTGATGGAATACTCCCCAGTTGCCTGGATGGGTGCAGCTCCAACAACACTCAAGAAGCTTGACACCATCCAGGACAAAGCAGCCCGCTTAATTGGCACCACATCTACAAACATTCAATCCCTCCACCACCGACGCTCAGTAGCAGCAGTGTGCACTATCTACAAGATGCACTGCAGCACTTTCCAAACCCACAACCACCTCCATCTAGAAGGACGAGGGCAGCAGATACATAGGAATACCATGACCTGCAAGTTCCCCTCCAAGCCACTCACCATCCTGACTTGGAAATATATCGCCATTCCTTCACAGCCGATGGGTCAAAATCCTGGAATTCCCTTCCTAAAGGCATTGTGAGTCAAACCACAGAACATGGACTGCAGCGATTCAAGAACGCAGCTCACCACCACCTTCTCAAAGGCAACTAGGGATGGGCAATAAATGCTGGCCAGCCTGCGATGCCCATGTCCCACAAATGAAAAAATATATATATATCCCGGTGTCATAACATTTTGTATTGCTTCATGTTGAATTTGACCAGAGATGCAGGTTAAATGCTACAATTAAGGGTGGTCATATTGATAAAAATTTTTCATGATTTCCAAATACAAAATTATTTTAGTTACTGGTATACCTACAAAAATTCAAAGAACATTGACCAACCAGTTTTCTTGTAAATCACATAATAAATTAATGAACAGTAGGTCTGGAATTCTCCACTGTTCAGGCCCTGCCGACACTGCCAGAGAGGACAGAGAATTTGGCGCTCAGCCAATTCTCTGTTCACTGTGGCAGAACAGGAGAATCCCACTGGCATGAATGGCCAGCAAATCCTATCCGACATTTTAAAAGGTACAATTCAGAAGCTATTTATCATTGAAAACAGCAAAGGGTTACCTTACCCTGTTGAGCCCACAGACAGTGCCCTCAGCAGCTGGCATGAATTTTGTTTCACATCTTCGGCCAACTCTATGACACCACAGTGCTTTACAGATATCCTGAGGGATAGAAAATCAATTTGATTACAAGGATTTCTGTCAGATCAATCACTGATAGTGAGTTATCGTTTTAAATTTGTAGCTAAGGAGTAACAAATGCATTTTGGTATCAGCATTGCCAATGAACGCCAGTACTTTTGGAGCAGGGAGAAGCCAATTAAGGCCATCCATTTTTGTTGGATCAGCTCGAGCTTCCCATCTTGTCACTTTATCTGTCAGCCACTTTTCTGCTCAAATGTATCCAAAAGTCTCTAAACTCGTGTACTCAAGACTCATAGAATGGCTTCAGCATAGAAAGAGGCCATTTGGCTAGTCAAGCCCATGCTGACACTTTGTAAGAGTAATTTAGCTCGTCCCACTTCCTGCAAACTTCCACATCAACTTCAAGACAATAATAAAGACACCAGTCTAGATTTTCTGCTACTGTATAGCTTAGATCAAACATCTAGGGGGCGATTCTCCCATCCCGCTGCGCTGCTTTTGTAGATTTTTGCACTTATTTATGCTAGTGCACTCAGCAGTGCACAGATTGTGGCAGATTTTTTTTTAAACTCATGATCAAAAAAACAGTGGGATTTACTCCAGTTTTTATGCAAATTCGAAACTTAGAATTTTTTTGGGAGAATGACCTACCTATTGGTTTGCTGCAGATACACAAATGGTAGAATAAAATGTTTGCATCCAAGTTTCACTGGGGAGTTTCCTTTTAATATTGAAAGAGTAGCATCTGGTGCTGCTTTTGTTCCTAACTGCAATGTTATAAACATTCTGCCTTTGATTGACAGGTTGGATCAATTACCCAGTCGCCATGAGGTTTCAGTTCCTCTTTTCTAAGCATTTGGGATGCATTCAACCACAGAGAGAAAGAAAACAAACAAAGCTCCTTGCTATTGGGTAAGTGATCCAACCTGTCAACCAAAGCACTTCAAACGGGCCAGACACCAAATGCTAACTTTTGTAACCTAAAAAGGGGACTCCCCAGTGAAACTCAATCCCTGCAGCTGGGCCTTGTGAGAGAAAGCATGGGGTTCTCCCTGGTAAAACTGACACATCCTTTCTATAAGAGCACTTTAAAAGAGGTCAATTAATACTTGGAGCTTGTGACATTAACCACGTCCAATCCCTAGCATGGAATGGAATGCTAAAGTGATTATGAAGGCTTCCAGGTGCCAGTGGGGCATGGATATCAAAGTGACCAGGGCACTTCAAAGGTTTTAAAGGACAGAGGCAATAATGAATATCTTATCCCAGAATGGCGTCTGAAATCACCATCCCGAAAGTGAACACCATCTTCTCCAGGGCAACAAGTACTAATGCAGCCTTGAGACCAGAATCCCAGGAGAGAGTCCCTTCCACCCAGCCCGAGCCTACTCAACCTTCAGGTCCTTTGAAGGATCCTTCCTCTGCAGCCTGATAGTGGCAGAGGGGATCATGAGCACTGGATGTATCTCCCTGCCCCCCAGCTATCACCCTCCCCGCCACTCCACCAGAGTCCAAGGTTCCAGGTCAGGCTGTCACTGCCAAGGGGCAGGGCCTGACGGGGTGACTGAGGAGGGCAGGGCCTGAAGGGATGACTGAGGAGGGCAAGGCCTGAGGGGACCCCAACTCGGAGTGTCTCTGGGAGGGGGGTTGAGAGCTCTGGCTGGAGGGCGGAGGAGGGGTTGGGTCACCTTCATGGCTGCGTGATGTGGGGGGATGTGGGCGGGGGGACAGGTAACCTGTTCTTTCAGTGGTGGTGGGGGGGGGGGAAGGATGCCCCTGTGCTGAGGGGTTGGGGGTACACCCCTTGCCAGCGGGCATTGCCACATTCATTGTGGGGGATGGGGGCCTGTCTCTCAGCATGGAGATCAGGGTGCCCTTTAAAAATGACATTTTGATGTCTGCAAAGCCAGGCTGGCTGGTGTATTTTAAGCTATGCATACTTCTAAATGCTAAAGATAGGTGAAGCCCATGTGAAAGGCGCTGCTAACGCCAGCGGGAAACACTCAGGTTTCGCTGATAATACATCTGGAGCCCCAGGAACGGTGGACATCTGCACCCATCCATGGCACAATTCCTCTCACCTATATATGCCAGTCCTATACTATATGGTAACTGCAGAAGTCTTTGCAACACATGGCATCTTTAGCACCTGGCCGTGAGCGGACCCAGGTTTTTTTGTAGACAGTTTTTCCACGGTCATTGCCTGCTTAGTGTTAGTTTGGTAAATGCACCCAATTAGGAGACAATGGCAGTTGGTCATCATGGTATGCTTTCTTTCACAAGTGCCAATATTTTGATTGGGATGCTTCTGAGAAAGCATCCCATAGGACAATTAGTGAAGCATTCACAGATCTTAGTGTTGCTATCTGGTTTGGTGTTCCAGCTTAATTTGGAATACGATCTTAGTCTGCACAAATCTATTACAAACACAATATGCAGGTACCAGCAGATCGTCACAGAGTGCCCCTTCTACACTCTGAAAAGCCTGCTATCAGTCATTTGGTCTTCTTGTAAATATGTCATAAAGGGAGATACCCATTAGAAAGCTCATTAAGATTATAGAGTCAATTTTGAAAGAACAAATAATGTAATTTACACCAATGGATACAAAGGCTTAAGACATCCCAAGTACGAGCAGGACAAACTTAAGGAAGGAAAGTAAGTAATAAATGGCTGAAATATATTCACCTTGCCATTACTCTGTCCTTTCCGTAATATTGCATATACTTACCTCTGCTTGGCATCCCTGAATGAGCATTTCCTATATGCTGGATTTAGATCCGACACCCTACACACCCGAATGGAGCACATAAGACCAAGAGGAGTTTTAGAGGGACTTGATCATGATGTGAACATGGACCATTTCTATGGTTCAAAAATTGCGTTGATTTTGTGTTGATTTGGGGATTTAGGAATGGTACAGTACAGCTGTTAATTGATGTGATTGGAGCCCTACTGTAGTTAAGTCAGAAAACCTGACTTCGCAGCACCATCAATAGGTGAAATATTAATGGCTGTTAGGGTCACCCAATATTTTTAACACAGAATAAGTAAGAGAAGCTGCGACATGAAGTGTCATGCATTATAAAAATTATTGATTTATAGTAACTGAATAACCTTTTCTCTTACACAGTATTCTACTACATTTTGCCAGTGAGATGAAACACTACATGAAAACCATAAATAATTTTCCTTAATTATTATATATTCTTTTATCAACATATCTGACTCATCTTTTACGTTGGTTAAAGCTCAGGTTACACAAGGAAATGGCAGGCAATGAGTAACAGATTAGTGACAAATATGTGGGGTTATGAACTTTTTGCAGCAGTGGGGAGGTTGGTGGATGTGCTTTTGATTAATAAGCATTTAGTTGATCAGATATCTGACTGGCAACTTAACAGAATAGGCTTCATTTCAGCCAACCATTGGACAATCTGTTGCTAGATACTTTCAGGTGTGGATGGGCCAACAGCATTGCTTGTCCAATGATATCATCCAGAGGCACAAATCCCTTTCACATTCATGCTTCATTCTGTTACTCGATGGATGAACTGTCAACATGACTCAGACTGGCGCGTGGACATTTCATGCAGCAATGAGGACTGAGGGATTTTGAGAGATATGCATGACATTGGCTTCCAGTTTCTAGCAGCCTGCACCTCTTAATGGGAGGTGAACTGTTTATTGTGGAACACAACTGAAAGCTGCTTGTGTACAGCAAGGCAAAAAGTGTTGACTGAAGAAACACTCCGATTTTCTAACAATGCCCTGGGAGCTTAAGTAGAGAATTGGGAAGGAAAGATATCTTGTTTCTAGATGTCACACAGCGATGGAGAGATTGTCAGAGGTAGCAGAGAGTGTATATACCAGAAGTTTAGACCTTCTGACCCATATGGAGTGTAAAAAAGAGGTGAATGGCTATACACAGACTACGTTAAAGTCCAACAGGTTTATTTGGCAGCACTAGCTTTCGGAGCCTCAAGCTCCTTCTTCAGGTGAGTGAGGACTTGTGTTCACAAACAGGGCATATAAACAGGGCGTTGAACACAAGTCCTCACTCACCTGAAGGAGAAGCTTGAGGCTCCGAAAGCTAGTGCTGCCAAATAAACCTGTTGGACTTTAACCTGGTGTTGAGACTTCTTACTGTGTCTACCCCAGTCCAATGCTGGCATCTCCACATCATATACACAGACTACCAGACCTATTCATTATTGCTGTCCTTTATCAGTCTCCTCTAGCAGTATCAGTGAAAAGATTGGCACCACCCACTTCACATTCGTCTCATCCAATCCTTCGGTGGCCCTACTTCTACTGCTGTTTGCATACTCTGCCAGTGCTTTCTTAAGCAATGCCTTTTCTTGCACATAATTGATACTTCTTCATAACATCAAGCTTTCATAGAATCACGTACAGATCTTCAGATCTCTTCAATTTACAACACACACCAACACAATCACCATTTCTTTGGCAGAACAAACTAGCACATAATTCCAGACAGAACACCTGCACCGGAGGAGGTTCTCCTCTATTTTCCTATACTGTCTGCTGCTAAAAAGGCTTCTATGGATATCCTGGGCAGAGAGAGTAGGTATTTTTGTACAGAACAAGGCAAGCGGATTCATGCCATAGGACATTGGCTCTGCAATCATCAATCATTATCAGTTAACTATCCACCTCTGTCAATTAACTGGTGTTCCATTGAGAAACACCCGTTTTGCAATAAAATACGATTGCCTCCAGGTACTAACCACTTTCTCTATTCTCTCTTTCCAGATCCTGAAGAAGCCCAGGGACCAATGTCATAAGTGGAGAAGAAGGAAGAATTTGCAAGTGAAGATGCACCATCACACACACTTCTCTTGCAAGCACCAATTCAGAAATTGGCATCGTTTTAGAACTTGACTGAGAGTGGTCAGAATTGAATGAGGCAGAACATCGAACCTAAAATGTTGCTAGCTTCTAGCTGACCTATGCATCAATTTACCCAATGCTTAGTGAACATAAGTGCAGGTTCCCTGTAGGCTAAAAGGGATTGCCCATATGTATCCTATAACTCTGAAATGGAGAGACTCCAGGGGATTGAAATTGGCATGCATTCCACCCATTTGTTGGGTATAAAACAACTTCAATGTTGACAAACTTCACAGTGGAAACTTCATAGCCTGCATCTCAATCTGCACATGCATTAAGGCCAATCCTAAACTCTCAGACACATTTTCCAAGCATTCCTGGTTGATGGTGAGCAGAGTAGGAGCTGGATTTGTTTAACATTCTTTATCTGATCCTGTACCTGCCAACAAAAGGCAACTTTATTCATTTTTTAACAAATTCAGAAGACAGTGCTGTGAAGCTGCGGCATTTTTTTGTCAAAAAGTATCTTGAAGGATTTAGTTGTTTCATAGTTATTTTGAAACGGATTAGATTTTCGACCTCATTCAGGATTGCTTATGGGTTTTGCCTTTCCTGCTGGCTATTTTCATAAGTCCTTAGTGGCATTCTCCAGACAGTTTTCTAACCATATTTCATGTGTGTGTGTCTTCGATCTCTTCAATTCTTATTTGTGTTGCTGTTTTATTTTGGGTCAGTTAGTAAAAATGTCACAGTGAAATGTGATGGCAGAAATGTAACAAGCAGAGTGTGTAAAGTAGATGTAACATACAATTTAGATACATATTCTCAAGGAAACTTGATGCTACAGATTTCAACATGCATTAAGTTTCTGTGAATTCAGAAGCCATCAATTCAGGAAAATAGTGAAAATTTACTGTTTGAACAATGTTTAATTTTAAACAAGCGGTAACAATAATTTCAGGCTGGTTTGATTTTTTTTCTAATAATCCTTACTGATTCATTCTGGATTACATACTAAATCTTGCGCATCCAGCGGGTGATTAACAGAAAAGAAAGCAAAGCTTAATTCAGCTCAATGCCAACAATACAATTAAAATTCAAGAGCGTTTTCTTGCCTTTTTAAAATCTAGCCTGCAGAGTTTGGCCTTCTCCCCAAATTGCCACTTGCATTGTGTGTCGGCATCATAGAGTTCTCCTGGCAGCTTGTCCGGGTATCTGTACTCCTTTGCTGGCTTTGGTTCATCAACAAGACAAGTTGCCTGGGAAGTGCTGCGTACAAGTGGTTTAAAAAGGTTAAATGCAATATTTACAAAACACTAAAACTCTAACATTTTACCAGGAAAATCTTATTTTTGGAAGGGTAAACTGCACGACACTAAACATGAGATCATCTTGCTTTGTGAAGCACAGAAATAATGTTTAAAGAACCCATCGTTACAGTTTTAATTTCTCTATTCCCAAAATACTAAATTGTGCACAATATTTTAACTCATTAGAAAATTCACAATAACAGCAATCTTATGATATTACTATCTTTTAAATGGGCTGAGACTAAATTCAGCTGTATTTTAATTCTCTCCATTCCAAAAATTAAGCTAAATATCATGTTAGCAAGCAATCAACTGGGATATTTTTGCCTCTATTTGAAAGGCATCCATGTCATCTGCAACATTATATTCTGTACGACAAATGTGATAAAATATTGCAGCTCGGGACAACTGTAAGGTGGGCCTGGAAAATCTATTTTAAGACATCTTCATTGTATAACTATGCTGCACCTCAATGTAAGCACCAGAAGTGAGTGCAAGTGAGAGAGAGAGAGTGTGAGTGTGAGTGAGAGAGAGATCCACATGTGGATCTCATTCTGAGACAATTAGATATTGCCATTGATAAAAATCAAATTATGCCAGATATTTTACAATCGGCACATAGGATTAGAACAAATTTTGGACCCCAACTTAATAGATTATTCACGAAAACGTGCTCTTCACTTAGAATGCCCTACAATTTGTAATTGTAAACTAATGAAGATTAAATACATTGTTCAGCATATCACAAATCTGGTGAAATAGTTACACCCTTCATATGGAGATAATCCATCTGATAAATATGTGAACATGTGTCAAACAGGTTATTTGAATGGACAAGGTGGGGTTTTGTTTTGGACCCAAGATTCTTTTCATCTATGCTACCTTTTCATCATTAAACATGGGAATAACATACCTATAAGTATCGGGTTGAAGTTAAGTGGACATTCTTGGCACTATTTGGAAACTCATTAATTTAATCAGGAGACCCACTTCAACTATTAAAGGGACAAATTGCTCAGTTTTGTTAGTGGTAAGCATATAATAATTGAAGTGTATTAATAACAGATTTTTGAGTGTTTTGGTTATAGATTTGCATTTAATGACATGTATTTATATATCAAAAATTGCTAGAAAAGGAGGGGGGTGGAAACTGGCAACTCATTTCAGTGTTGAATGTGGACTATAAAATTCTGTCCAAGGTGATCGCCAATCGGGTCAGGTCTGCTCTGGAGTCGGGGATCCACCCTGACCAGACATGCACTGTACCCGGCAGGAAGATCTCTGATAGGCAATCGTGTCCCTGAATAGCACGAGGCTATGTCCAGACAGGGATGTGGTCACCTACCCTACCAGCCTAGACCAGGAGAAGGCCTTTGACAGAATATCGCACACCTACATGATGGATGTGCTCTCCAAAATAGGGTTTGGGGAGAGAATCCTCAATTGGATTCAACTACTCTACGCAAACATCAGTATCTTAGTGGTTATGACTCTCATCTTGGAATCAGAATGTTTTGGTTCACATTCCAAAGAACACAAACTCCAGGGTAATAATGAGGGAGTGCTGTACTGGTGGAGGTGCCATATTTTAGATAAGATATTAAACTGATGTCTGTTCTTTCAGGTGGGCATAAAATATCCCATTGCATTATTTTTAAGGGAGGGGTGTTATCTCCAGAGTCTTGGCCTATAATTATCCTTCAACCAACATCATTAAAAAATAAACAAGTTTGCACATTGCTGTTTGTGACAGTTTGCTATGTGCAGATTTGATGCGGTGTTCCCTACCTTAACACAGTGACTGCACTTCAAATGTACTTCATTGGTCATAAAGTGCTTTACTAATTCCTGAGGTGGTGAAAGATGCTATATTATTTTTCTTCTCCCCTCCTGCCCCCACCCCACTTCTGGCCTCTACATGTTTAAAAAACGGTACATCTCCAATTTCTTCCAGATCTAAAAATAGGTCATTGACCTGAAGTGTTAATTTGCTTTCTCTCTTCACAGATGCTGACTGGCTAAATATTTCCACATTTTCTGTTTTTTATTCTACATTCTAAAGATATGATTTAAAAACCTTTCAGAAAAATTGCTTCTGAATCACTGACCAGTATTCATACTAGTATCAAGTCCCACATAAATGCTTTTTTACACATAAATAGTGAGACTGTCTTATTCAGCATGTACAGACAGAGAGCACAAGGTGGAGAGAGGGTTCTTGTTTTGAATAATGCATAAATAGGCCATAAGCAAATCCTGTTCAACATGTGGCAACCTCCAGAGATAGTGGGTGCTTGGGTTGGTAAGTGTACATCAAGCCTGCAGTGTAATTACTACTATTTTGTTACACAGAGCACTTACTTTTTCACATAAATAAGTTTTACTCCAAAACTAAAGCGGACTTGTAACTAAGGTTTACATTTTAAATGGTGGCTATTTATGTCAACATGTCTCCAATTACTTCATACATAATGGGTAACGTTCTGACTTTGGCTCTCAGATAGGATCCTTGGCAGTCAGGAGTCTCAAGGTTTCCTGCGACAGTTCAAGATGAGACAATTACCACCATCTACGAATTACTGCAATTCTACACATGGACTGAATTAACTCAGGCTAATTCTTTGTCAAATACAAGGGTCTAGACATATTGTTTAAATGTATCAAGACATACAATAAGCCAAATTAAGTACCTCAGAAACTTATACAGATATTGACGACTGCAGGCTGACCATGAGAAGACCCCATTGTGGCCTGCAAGTGTTGGTGACATGATATTGCCCTCTGACTTCTTGCACACATTCCCTTCTCCATCATGAATCATACCAAAACTAGAGGGAAATTGGAAAGTTTAGTTCACGTAGAGAACATTTATTTTTCCAAAACCTTTGACATTCAGATACCCATAGTATATGTAACAGGTAAGAATACAAAGAACATGGGATAACTCTCTAAACACCAGAGGAAACATTTTCTGCAAAGAAGAAAATATATTAATTAGGAAATAAAAATGCTCAGTCGAAGGTTAAGTTTTACTCAATTTTAGACGAGAGGATATAAATGTTCAATTTCTAAAGGCATTTTAAGTTGTGTACTTTGTAAAGTATCAGATTTTATTTTGTTCCTTCAAATTAAAATACAAACACAAATTTAGCTCCAAAACAAAACAGTATAAACACCCAGTTATAACTATAGTGAATTGAAAATAATGGAGCCACATAACTATAATTAAATCATATCATCAAATCATGAATAGTTTATTTCAGACAAAATACAAATTAAAATAGATTTCTATGCTCATGCCCTATAAAACATATGGTACAAATTTGAAGAAACAGTGAACAATGCTGACTCCGCACAGTTAGATACATTAAAAATACTTACATTTACTAAAGATGAAGCAGATTTTCAGTTTCAGATGATGAGGTATAACTTAGGCTAGAGTTTTAGTGCATAATGCACTTCAACAAAATGACGCCATTTTGCTACTGCCCAAAATTAACATACTTTTTTGGGGGCATTTATTCTCTTGCCTTTTCTTGGATCTCACAAGAAAAAAAATCATTATGTATTATAGAGCTGAAAAGGGAAATCTCTGAACAGAAATAAGTTATCAAGCTGTTTTCTTTAAAAACATATTTTCAACCAGAACACTTAACCAGTGGATTGGAGTTTTCTAAATGAATGTTGACATGTTATGCAATTCTGTTCACTTTGTCATAATTTATTTTGGTGAATTAATAAATTTGCTTTTTTTTCCTCTTCAGGTTTTTAAAAATCTTTCCTAAAAGGAAAGGTTTTTTTTTAAAGCAATCTTGGCAAAGAATGTGAAAACAACAATTTTACTCTATGTACAAGATTCATTTGCAAGAGGCTATGTCCTTTTAGGTTTCCCAACAGCCCTTAATGATGAGTGGACTCTATGCATGCTATAACTACCATGGTTGACTCATAGCTGGTCAAGGGCATGGACCTGAATGGGGGGCACTATGCTCTAGCATAAGTGATGAGTAGTTGCAAAGTTCCTATTAATGTTACAAAATCATTATTCTGTCCAGAAATAATGACCTGCCTGCTTCTCGGAGCCACTCTTACAGAGATACAGCAGAAACATAGAAACAGGTTGTTTGCTGCACCTCCTACAAAGCAGGTCATGCTCCAAGGAAAATCCAGGCTTCGGACTCCATAATTACTTTGTGGCAGATAAACGAATAAATTTGAAGAATTAGTTGCCAATAAAATAGACAACACAGTAAACGTACACCATGGTGCAGTAATGAGCCATAAAGACCAGTAAGTCCAAAATTCTTTCACTGATATGTTGTCCTCAGTGCATCCGACAAGGGAGCGGGGAAAAACCTCAATCAGGAGTTTTGCTCCGTGTAGTCATTCTTGCTGCAAAGTGGGTATGTGGAAATGCAAAGGCAGGCGAGGATTGGGCTTGGCAGTGATTCTTTGCAAAGTAAATGGCTATATCTCAGGCACCGAAACCCAACAAGAATCTGAACTACGGGAGAGGAGAAAGGGAAAGAAAATGCATTGGTGGTCATCTTCCAAGATTCTATAGACTTTGGAACAGTTTCTACAGATTGGAGGGTAGCTAATGTAACCCCACTATTTAAAAAGGGAGGTAGAAAGAAAGCAGGGAATTATAGACCCATCAGCCTGACGTCGGTAGTGGGGAAAATGCTGGAGTCCATTATAAAATGTTTAATCGCAGAATTCTTGGTAAAGTGTGGTAGAATCGGACAGAGTCAGTGTGGATTTATGAAAGAGAAATCATGTTTGACAAATCTACTGGAATTCTTCGACGATGTAACAAGTAGAGTTGATGATGGGGAGCCAGTGGATGTGATTTATTTGGATTTTCAGAAGGTTTTCGACAAGGTCCCACATAAGAGGTTGGTGTGTAAAATTAAAGCACATGGAATTAGGGGTGCTGTACTGAGATAGATAGAAAACTAGTTGATAGACAGGAAACAAAAATAAGGAATAAATGGTCTTTTTCCAAGCGTTAGGCAGTGACTAGTGGGGTATCGCAGGGATCGATGCTGGGACCCCCGCTATTCACTCTATATATTAATGATTTAGATGAGGGAACTAAAGGTAATATCTCCAGATTTGCAGATGACACAAAGCTGGGTGTGAAGGTAAGCTGTGAGGAGGATGCAGAGATGCTTCAATGTGATTTGGACAAGTTGAGTGAGTGGGCAAACACATGGCAGATGCAGTATAATGTAGATAGATGTAGACCATTTTGGTAGCGAAAACATGAAGGCAGATTATTATCTGCATAGCTATAGATTGAGAGGGGGGAATATGCAATGAGATCTGGGTGTCCTCGTACACCAGTTGCTGAAAGTAAGTGTGCAGGTGCAGCAGGCGATGAAGAAGGCAAGTGATATTTTGGCCTTCATAGCAAGAGGATTCAAGTACAGGAACAGGGAAGTCATGCTATAGTTATACAGGGCCTTGATGAGACCATATAGAAACATAAAAACATAGATACTAGAAGCAGGAATAGGCCATTCGGCCCTTCAAGCCTGCTCCGCCATTCATTTTGATCATGGCTGATCATCGAATTCAATATCCTGATCCCCCCTTTCCTCCATATCCCTTGATCCCTTTAGTCCCAAGAACTATATCTAATTTCCTCTTGAAATCACACGTTTTGGTTTCATCTACATTCTGAGGTAGTGAATTCCACATATTCACCACCTTCTGGGTGAAGGAATTTCTCCTCACCTCAGTCCTAAAAGATTTACCCCTTATCCTCAAACTATGACCCCTAGTTTTGAACTCCTCCACCATTGGGAACATTCGTTCTGAATCCACCCTGTTAGAATTTTACAAGTTTCTTAACCATCGTTAGCAAACATCCCTCAGCTGGCTCAGCATCAGTAGTGATCACATCTAGTGAAGTTCTCTGCTTCATAGCCAGTCTGTCGCATCAATGCCAAAGAACTGATCAACAAGTACAGAATGGAGAGCAGCTTTAAACTTGGTCGCTGCACCTGTGTTGGCATCCCCAGCACGTGCTGAATATCTCTGGCGCTGGTCCCGGTAACCCCAGTATCAACTTGGCAGATTCGTCAAGACCAGGTTGGCACAGTGTTTTCTTTTCCCCTTAAACGTTGACCTTGACAAATCCACACCTTTACTTTGGGGTCACTGCCAGCTTTGTAAGATGGGAGATGCCAGATCCAAACCAGTAAAGGGTAAAAAGGGGAAGAGACACCAAGCCAACAGAGGCCATCAATACCAAACTGAGATCTTTTTTAAAAAATGGCCTTGAAAAGGTGATGCAGCTAAAAATATTGCAAATACAATAATCCTCCTGATTAACTCACTCCTCTTGCATTTGGGGAAGCGTCTAAGTCACACAAGTTTCTACATACAAAATAGGCTGGATCCCTCCTCAAAGCTCTACCTCTAAGACACTTCATTGGTTTGGTTCTTTAACCAAGCTATTGGTCACTTGTCTTAATTCATCCAGAATTTGAGCTCGGTGTCAAATTTTATTTGATTACTTTCCTATAAAGTGCCTTGGGATGTTTCACTGTGTGCTACATAAATGCAAGTGGCTGTGGTGTCACGCACTGCTGGTGAGGGTGCTCGAGTCAGGTATGCATTCATGGGAGGTTCTCCAAGGCGGCCTTCACGACACACGACAGCGCAGAGTCGCTGAGCAGAAACTGATAGCCAAGTTCCGCACACATGAGGACGGCCTAAACCGGGATGTTGGATTTATGTCACATTATCAGTAACCCCCACAGCTTGCCTCCTGGGCTTGCAGAATCTCACTAGCTGTTCTGTCTGGAGACAATACACATCTCTTTAACCTGTGTTTAATGCTCCCTCCACCCACATTGTCTGTACCTTTAAGACCTGGCTGGCTGTAGGGATTCGCATTCTAATCAGTATTCTGTAACTTGATGTTGTGTCTCTGTGCACTGTTTGAGAGCACATTTCCACTCCATCTGACGAAGGAGCAGCGCTCCGAAAGCTTATGGTATTTGCTACCAAATAAACCTGTTGGACTTTAACCTGGTGTTGTGAGACTTCTTACTGTGTTCATGGGAGGAGGCAGAGGAAGCAGGTGGCACAGAGAGGGAGGCTGGTCAGGATAGGGTGGGAATGGGAAGGCCGGAGAATTGTGTCAGGTTGAAAACAAAAATGGTCGTGCTGAGAAGGAGAGGAGATGTGTGGCCTTGTGTTCCATTACAGAGAGCCAATCAGTCAAGGACAAAACTGGGGCCAATCCTTACTCACATTTTTACATTTATTTACAGAGTTACTCATTGCAAGCAGACATCTGCGAAACCAGCAACTACAGTTTTAGTCCCCAACCAAAAGAGAAAATGCTGGAAAATCTCAGCAGGTCTGGCAGCATCTTTAAGGAGAGAAAAGAGCTGATGTTTCGAGCCGAGATGACCCTTTGTCAAAACTAAAAGGCATAGAACATGGGAGATATTTATACTGTAGGGTGAGGGAATGAAAGATGAGTCATAGCCACAGAAACCAGAGGAAAAGACTGCTAATGGCGGTCCATAGAGAGAATAAAGGGTGTGAATGGCCAAACGGCAGAGAGAGGGGGGGGGGGGGAGAGGGGTAAAATTAGAAAAAGAGGGGGGAAGGGAAAGCAAAGGGGGAGAAAAGGTAAGGAAAGGGGGGATCAAGTGGGGGGGCAAGAAAAATGAAGAAAGACAATAAAGAAATAAAAGATAGAGAACAGTAAAATTTAAATAAAATGAAAACAAAGGGGTTGAGGTGAGGTACAGCTAATCATCTGAAGTTGTTGAATTCGATGTTGAGGCTGGAAGGCTGTAAAGTGCCTAGCTGGAAGATGAGATGCTGTTCCTCCAGTTTGGGTTGAGCTTCACTGGAACATTGCAGCAAGCCAAGGACACACATGTGGACATGGGAGCAGGATCATGTGTTAAAATGGCAAGCAACGGGAAGGTCAGGGTCCTGATTATGCGCAGACTGAAGGTGCTCAGCAAAGCGATCACCCAGTCTACGCTTGGTCTCTCTGATATAGAGGAGACCACATTGGGAGCAGCGAATGCAATACACCAACTTGAAAAAGGTGCAAGTGAAACGCTGCTTAACCTGGAATGAGTGTTTTGGACCTTGGATGGTGAGCATAGAAGAGGTAAAGGGGCAGGTGTTACACCTTCTGCGATTGCATAGGAAGGTGCCATGAGTGACGGGAGAGGTGTTGGGTATGGTGGAGGAGTGGACTAGGTTATCCCGGAGGGAACGGTCTCTGTGGAATGCTGACAGGAGTGAAAGTGAGATGTTTTTGGTGGTGGCATCACGCTGGAGGTGGCGAAAGTGGCGGAGGATTATGCTTTGCATGCGGAGACTGGTGGGGTGAAATGTGAGAACAAGGGAGACTCTATCCTTGTTCTGGGAGGGAGGGGAGGGGGTGAGGGTCATGGCGCAGGACATGGACCACATGCTGTTGAGGTCCCTGTCGGCAACTGTGGATGGGAATCCACGGTTGAGGAAAAAGGAGCACATATTAGAAGCACCAACAGAACAAATGCGATGGAGGTGAAGGAGCTGAAAGGAATGGAGTCCTTACAGGATGTAGGGTGCAAAGAGCTGCAGTCCAGATAGCTGTGGGAGTCAGTGGGCTTGTAATGGATATTGGTTGATAGTCTATTGCTGGAAATGGAGACAGAAAGGTCAAGGAAAGGAAGGGAAGTGTCTGAGGGCGATGGAGGGGTGGAAACTGGAAGCGAAGTTGATGAATTTTTTGAGGTATAGACGAGAGCATAAAGCGGCACCAAAATAGTCATTGATGTACTGGGAAAGGAGTTGTGGGAGGGGACCTGGGTTTGCCTGAACCAAGGAATGTTCCACATACCCCCAAAAAAACCAAGCGTAGCTAGGACCCATGTGGGTACCCATTGCTATTCCTTTGATTTGGAGAAAGTGGGATGAGTTAACGGAGAAGTTGTTGAGAGATAGAACAAGTTCAGCCAGGCGGAGGAGAGTGGTGGTGGATGGGAATTGTTCAGGCCTCTTTTCAAGAAAGAAGCGAAGAGTTCTCAGGCCATCCTGGTGTGGGATGGAGGTGTAGAGAGATTGCACATCCATGGCGAATAGGAGGCGGTTGGGGCCTGCGAACTGGAAGCTGCCAATATGACGCAGGGCATCAGAGGAATCCCGGACATAGGTGGGGAAGGAATGGACCAGTAAGTGAAGATGGAGTCAAGAGAAGAGGAAATAAGTTCAGTGGGGCAGGAGCATGTGGACACAACGGGCCTACCAGGACAGTCCTTTTTGTGAATTTTGGGAAGTAGGTAGAAGCGGGCTGTCCGGGGTTGGGAGACTATGAAGTTGGAAGCTGTGGGGAAAGGCATCCGGAGGAAATGAGGTCAGTGACGGTGTTGGAGATAATGGCTTGATGTTCAGTGGTGTGGTCATGGTCACAGTTTTAGTCTGTCTCTATTTATATCTCCTTCTCTCCAAGCAGACAATGGTCACAGACCCTTTGGAAGCGGACATAACTATTAACAAAAAACAGAAACCTTAAAGGAAACTTATCAAAATAAAGGTGATATTTCCCGGGATGATGATGTATTCCAGTTGTCTTGGTGGCCACTAGTTGGAGAAGGCCTCAGGCATACCCTCGAACATTGCATGTTCCCTCTCCCAGGTACACTCTGTATGGACAGTCAGTCTGCTTCTTGGGCCTGTTCTTGGCCATGTTGGCAATGCCCAGGAGCAGCCCCACGAGGAGGTCCTCCGATTTGCTTGCTTCCCTCCGTACCGGGTGCCCAAAGATCGAGAGATCAGAACTGAAGCGCAGCTAAATTTTGAGGGGAAACTCTCTCAGATAATGAAAGAGGGCCGACAACCTCAAACATTCCACACAAATCCCTCTTCCCGCCTCTCCCCCCGCCACAGAAACTACAGGAGGCCCAAGAGGCAAATCAACAACACACTTTAATCTGGAATAGTGTGTGCAGTTTTGGTCTCCTTGCCTAAGGAAGGATCGTTTTGCTTTGGAGGGAGTGCAGTGAAGGTTCACCAGACTGATTCCTGGGATAGTGACACTGATATATGAGGAGAGATTGAGTTGGTTAGGATTATCTTTGCTGGAGTTCAGAAGAATGAAAGATCTCATTAAAACCTATAAAATTCTAACAGGACTAGACAGGGTAGATGCAAGAGGGATGGTCCTGATAGTAGGGGAGTCCAGAACCAGGGGTCACAGTCGAAGGATACGGGATAAACCATTTAGGACTGAGATAGGAAAAATTTATTCACCTAGAGAATGCTGAGCTTGCTGAATTCTCTACCATAGAAAGCAGTTGAAGCCGAAACATTGTTTGTTTTCACGAAGGAGTTAGATATAGCTCTTGGGCCTAAATGGATGAAAGGATATAGGGGAAAAGTGGGAACAGGTTAGTTAGTTGGATGATCAGCCATGATTATAATGAATGACAAAACAGGCTTGAAGGGCCAAGAGGCTCCTATTTTCAATTCTTTTGACCAAAATGTATCATTTCTGTGTTGAATTTCACCTGCAACATGTCCACCCATTCCATCAGTTTGTCTGTGTTCTCTTGAAATCTATCGCCATCCTCAATACTTCCAGGTTTTGTGCCATCTGCAAATTTTGAAATTGTGTCCTATATATGCAAGTCATTAATATACATCAAGAAAAGTAGCATTCCCAATACTGACTTCCAGGGGATGCCATTGCATACCTTCCTGCAGACCAAAAGAGCATCTATTCAACACTACTCTCTATTTTCAATTACTTAGCCAACTTTGTATCCATACTGTCACTCTCTCTTTTAATCCATGGGCTTCAAATTTGCTGACAACCCCATTAGGTAGCACTTCATCTGATACCTTCTTGAAGTCCACTGACATCACATCAACGGCATTGCCCTCATTGAGCCATCACATCAAACAGTTCAATCCAATATAATTTGCCTTTAACAAATCTATGTGGGAGGAAACCAGAGCACCCAGAGGAAACCCATGCAGACATGGGGAGAATGTGAAAACGCCACACAGTCACCCAAGACTGGAATCGAACTCGGGTCCCTGGCACTGAGACCACTGTGCCACCCCATATGGATGAATGTCATACATAAATTCAACACCAGGATATTCTCCTATAGCCGCAGAAAGTTGCAAAACTGTAAACATCTCCTGCATGGGTTTTCTGGGAAAATAGGCAGAAGAATCAAAGTTAATAATCTTCCATGGGTGAAGTTCCGGTTTTGAGTAAGAGCAAGGGAATCCCAGAATTTTTCCATTATTAAATATCACTTATTCCCACAGTTTCCATTAAAAGAGGAATGTCAGACTTTTGTAAAATAGTAACCAGACAATTTAAAGTTGTTGCTCTTGGAAATAAATGTATTTTATAAACTACAGGTAGTTCCTGATATCTTGTGTATCAGTGCTAATTTGTTACTAAACATTTAAAGATATGACATATTGAATAATCTACAGATCGTCTTACTTGTGTCCAGACTCATGAGCGATCGTAAATGCCAGTCCTAATCCCGTGTCTTCATTAATAGTACAACTGCGATATTTGCTACACATCCCACTAATAGGTGCAAAACCTAGGGAGTAAAACAAGTACAATTTGGAATGATTTCATCAGTATTAGTATGTTGTACCCTCCTTGTTTTATTTTCTAACCTGATCACTAAAAATGATTCTAGGATTCATCAGCCAAGCCAATGTTAAAGTCAATAGTCTTTTTGTGCACATCATCAGTTAGCATTCTTTTAAAACTAATTTTATTAAAACTGTATTGTCCTTCCCAGCATTTTCTAAATGATTGTATATTTGCAAAGAAAATAACCAAATATTTCCAAGCAATTGTTAAAAATTTGTGCTTTGTTTCACAATGGTTTGTACGCTGTGCGTCATAATGCTAATCCCAATTGTAACAGCAGGGAAACTTGTCCAATTCATAAAACAAGCATTAATCTTCGTGTTCATGACTGGATGAAGATACTGTTTCGGCAATTGAATTACTGGGCTAATTTCATGAGTGCTTTATTTCTCAGACATCAAGTGAGCAGAGTGAGTAAAGTTCAAAGAAACTTACATTTCACTCATCTCAAGTTTACTCCTAAAAAAAATTAACATCCCTTTCATGAACTTACTTTTGGCTAATTTACTATTTTACTTACTTTTAGGGATGAATTTTCCCGAGCCGCCCGCCACAGGAATCGGAGCGGGTGAGGGGCAGATCATGGAAAGGTCCATTGACCTCAGGCAGAATTTTACTATTTCGGAATGCATGCTGTGGTAAAATCCTGCCCTTAAGGTCCTTCTCTGTAGATGGCTTTTACCTGGAAAAGCTGAACATTAGAAATCTCTGATGGCTTTATGCACCTCCAACCTCTTGTGCACCCTGAAATCCATTTGCCCCACTATTGGCTGCTGTGCCTTCAGCTGCCCAGGCCCAGTGTTTGGAAATTCATTTCCTAAACCTTGGGCCTTTCTGCTTCACTCTTCTTTCAAACCTTCCTTAAAGCCCACCTCTTCTACCAAGCCTTTAGTCACCTATTTCTTTAGTCACTTATGATCCTAAGCATCTCTTACTGCATGGCTTGTTCGTTTTGTCTGGTTGTATATCTTTGGGACTTTTTTTTACACTAAAGCTATTGGCTGGAATTTTCCAGCCGTTCACGCCAGCGGGATTTTCCAGTCCTGCTAACAGTACACCCCTGCCATGGGTTTCCCAGCAGCAAGGGTTGCATTCAATGGGAGACCTTGTTAACAACGGAGAGACCAGAAGATCCCGCCGGCCAATACCTTTAGTGCAAAAAACAATGTCCCAAAGATGTCCCAATGGTGGGCGGGCTGTCTCCCGCTGCCGCGAAACATGCAGTGGGTACCTGCCCATTATATAAATGCAAGTTCTTGCTATTCAGCTTCTGTGCTGACCTGAGAGACATTGAGATTATAAACTTCTCTTCACCGTATCTCATGAAGTAATTTACTCACCCACTATGGAATTGGCTCGATATTCATTCTATTGATTCCAATTGCTCTCCAGCCCAACACCTCAACAAGATTCCACCCAGTGTTTTAATTGATGGGTATGCCTACGCTCATGCATTCTTCTTGAAAGTCTAGAAAGTATGACCAAGTAGAATCTAATGGAATGTTGGCATTTATTGCAAGAGGAATGGGATATAAAAATGCGTAAATTTTACTGCAACCGTACTGCTGAGACCACATCTGGAGTGCTGTGTACAGTTTTGGCCGCTTTATTTGAAGAAAGAAAAAAATTACTTTAGAGGCTGTTCTGAGAATTTTCACTCAACTCATCCCTGGGATGATGGGCTTATCTTATGAAGACAGGTTGAACAGGTTGGACCTATGCCCTTGGTGTTTAAAAGAATGAGAGATGATCCTATTGAAACAAATAAGCTCTTGAGGGGACTGGACAGGGTGAATACTGGGGAGGATGTTTCCTCTTGCCGAGGAAACTAAAACTAGGGGACGTGGTTTAGAAGTAAGAGGTCCCCCCTTTGAAGATAGTGATGAAGAGAAGTCTTTTCTCTCAAGGGGGTCACTAGATTGTGGAATTCACTTCCTTAGAAGGTAGTGGAGGCTGGATCATTGAAATCATCCAGATTAGATAGATTTTTGTTAGACAAGGGAATCAAGTCCTTTCAGGCAGGCAGGAAAGTGAAGATGAAATCACAACCAATCAGCCATGGTATTATTGAATGGTGGAGCAGGCTCGAAGGGCCAAATGGCCTATTCCTGGTCCTAAGTCCCATATTCCTATGTAATCATGCTGTATTAATAACAGATTAGTTATCAAGTACAGGAAATTTTGACACAATGAAATCTTAGTACATGAATGAAATGGCATAATACTGCTGCTCTACCATCCCATGTGTAGATATAGGGTACAATTTCTTCATTGTGTGCCCATTTGAAACCTCAAGAGTGCTGCCCAGATGAAGAAACAACCGGCCTTTATTTTCCTCTCCACTACCATGCAGACAAAAGTTTGTTCCTGTCTGGGCCAAGTGCCTAAAAATAAACTGGAGAGGAATTGGAGCTCAACTTCCTGCAACTACACTTTCAGGTTCAGATATTGAAGTGAAGGACAGCATCCAGAAGGACTCAAATTGTCCTGGGGGAGGCTGGTTTAAACATTCCACCTCATCATCAGCCTGCCATCATGATTCTTGCACATTCTCTGATTGGGTGTTTGGGCCAGACGTTAGTTCTAGCTTCTGATTGGTTCTTCTGTTGAACCCAACATAAAACAAGGTGGAAGGGCATGAATGCCCTTTTCAGTCTTATATAAAATTAAAAACATTGGATCAGTGCCTACTACAGGCACAGAATTATTTCTGTTTGCAGCAAAGTCCCAGGAAATTCTAAGACAATGCAATGGGAAAAAACTGATCCCCACCCCTTTCCCTCCTCTCTGTGTTGATTAAATGCCAATTTACAGGCACAAAACTGAAGATTATCAACATGATACAGTCTCACAGAAACACAGCTAATGTGCTTTGGGTCCCCGTGTCAAAGAACAAAGAACAATACAGCACAGGAACAGGCCCTTTAGCCCTCCAAGCCTGCGCTGCTCATGTGCCCAACTAGACCATTCGTTTGTATCCCTCTATTCCCAGTCTGTTCATGTGGCTAAGTCTTAAATGATCCCAGCGTGTCCGCCTCAATCACCTTGCTTGGCAGTGCATTCCAGGCCCCCACCACCCTCTGTGCAAAATACGTCCCCCTGACATCTGTGTTGAACCTTGCCCCCCTCACCTTGAATCCGTGACCCCTTGTGTTCGCCACCTCCGACCTGGGAAAAAGGTTCCCACTGTTCACCCTATCTATGCCCTTCATAATTTTATACACCTCTATGAGGTCGCTCCTCATCCTCCGTTTTCCAGGGAGAACAACCCCAGTTTACCCAATCTCTCCTCATAGCTAAGACCCTCCATACCAGGCAACATCCTGGTAAACCTTTTCTGTACTCTCTCCAAAGCCTCCACCTCCTTCCGGTAGTGTGGCAACCAGAACTGGACGCAGTATTCCAAATGTGGCCTAACCAACATTCTATAGAGCTGCAACATCATATGCCAACTTTTATATTCTATGCCCCGTCCAATAAAGGCAAGCATGTCATAGGCCTTCTTGACCACCCTCTCCACCTGTGCTGCCACCTTTAAGGATCTGTGGACTTGTACACCCTCTCTAGTTGGACTGTCAACATATTGTTCCAAAGAATCTTCCTGTATGCATTTTATAAATTCTTCCCATCCAGGCCCCCCACCCTAAGCGATTTCCAGTCTATACAAGGGAAATTAAAGTCTCCCACTACAACAACACTATTTTTTCTGCACCTGTCCAGAATCTCCTTACATATCCGTTCCTCAACTTCCTGTGGGCTGTTGGGAGGCCTGTCGTATACCCCCAGCATAGTGACTGCACCCTTCCTGTTTCTGAGCTCCACACACAGTGACTCGTTACCTGACCCTTCCAAATTGTCCACCCTCTGTACCGCTGTAATATGCTCCCTAACCAGCATTGCTACTCCCCCACCTCTCCTAACCCCTCCTCTGTCTCGCCTAAAACACTTATACCCTGGGATATTCAGCTGCCAGTCCTGTCCTTTTAACCAAGTCTCCGTCACTGCAACCACATCCAAGTTCCGCACAAGTATTAAGGCTCTAAGCTCATCTGTCTTGCCCGTGACGCTCCTTGCATTGAAGCAGATGCACTCCAGACCTCCAGGCCCACTGAGGTCATCCTCCCCCAGAATGCTCTTCCTCTTAGATAGCCTTGCCTTGGCCCCAACCTCGTCCCCAGCCTCTATGCTTATTGACCTATTGTTCTGATCCCCACCCCCCCTGCCACATTAGTTTAAACCCACCCGAACCACACTAGCAAAACTCCCAGCTAGGATATTCGTGCCCCTCCAGTTTAGGTGTAACCCGTCCTTCTTGTACAGGTGCCATCCTCTCTTGAAGACTTCCCAGTGATCCACGAATTTAAAACCCTCCCTCCTGCACCAGTCCTTTAGCCACGCATTCAGCCGTACAATCTCCCTGTTCCTAGCCTCACTAGCTTCTCTGGGAGTAGTCCAGAGATCGCTACCCTAGAGGCCCTGCTTTTTAGCCTACTACCCAACTCCCTGAATTGCTCTCGCAGGACCTCCCTGCTCTTTCTGCCTACGTCATTTGCACCAATGTGGACAATGACGTCTGTCTGGTTACCCGCCCCTTTTAGGATGCTTCCTACCCACTCAGAGACATCCAGGAGCCCGGCACCAGGGAGGCAGACTACCATCCTGGAGTCTCATTCGTGCCCACAGAACCGCCTGTCTGTGCCTCTAACTATTGCGTCCCCCACTACTATTGCTCTCCTAGTCCCCCTCATAGTGCTTGTTGTAAATTGAGAACTAATCATTCGGATTACCTCTTGTTCCCTGCCAGTCCTTGGCCAGGATTTTAGAGGAATAGTTGTCGTGTCCACCGGATGGAAAATCAGGGGATAACCTGCCTTAGATGGTCATGGAAGCCCAAACTGCATGTTAAGTGCAGCAGGCAGTTAATTGCCTGATCTTAGGATTTCCATCCCTTTAAAGGGCACAGTCTCATCCTGTAGTGCTATTAGCTAATCAGAGGACCAGCAGCTTTACAGTGCCAGCAGCGCCACCAAGAGTGGTGACTACATCTGGAAGTGCAGCTGGCTAAAAGCAGTTACGTTGGAGAAGACTCGAGAATGGAAGTAAGTCAAGTTGCCTTTTCAGGCACCCCGGATGAGGGTGAGATTGGTGGTTTGTTTGTGAGGCCAATTCAGGGGAGCATCAGCAAAGATGGCACTCGACGCTGGGAGGGCCCCGCATTGCTTATAGGGTGCCCAATCAAGAGGCACCAAACACTCCGCCACCCCCCCCCCCCCCCCACCCCCCCACCCCCCCACACCCCCCAAAATCTGGCAGGGAATTCAGAGTATACAATGAGGTCTACCCAAGTGGCAAAGTGCTCACCCGCTGCTTGTAAAATACCAGCAGTAATGGTAATAAACTCTTATGTGGCCTTTAATTAAGGGTCTCAATTGGCCTAAGGGGCGGAAGGCAGTCCGCCACATTCCCCGTCAGTGGCAAAATACCAGTGTTGGTGGGAAAGCAATGGGCACACTCCTTCACCATCTCGCCTGATCTTAGTCGCCCACCAAACCCCCTCCTCCCCACATGCTCCCAGAGCTCAATAAAATCCAGACCTACGTATTCATTTATGCACAGTGCCATAGGCTGACCTGTCTTCCAGGTTGCATTTTGCACCTTCACATTACTTCCACTGCATTAACCCCAGTTTATTAAAAACATTGGAATTCAGCCCTGAAGTGAAGAAAGAAGTCTTGGAGATGAAGGAGATTTAAAGTGTTTTGATGACTACATAGAGTACAGTTATCTTCTGAAGAGCAACTATTATATATGCCTTTTCTGCTTTGAAGTCAAACTGAAATATTTTGGGACATATTTTAATTACATCTTAACAATCTCTTACCAAGCAGAAGAAATTAAGACAAGTCTAAGCACGAACATGCACTACACCTATTCACTCCAGGTAAAACTTAATGCGTGGGGGTAAAAATTAGAACCTCTATCTATGCTAACATATTAAATTACTGCATTTATATCAAGGCTGAGGATGAAATTCAGCTGTTCACAAAGTGAGGACAAATAAGACATTTAATGTGGTGAAAATTCAGACGGTTTGGACAATCCTGCAGGTTTTAAAAAATGTGGACAAACAGGTCAATACGAGTAGAAAGCAGATGTTTTTTTGCACCTAAATTTTCATTACTGTTAGCACATGCATGGTATTTACAGCAATTTTCGTTTTACTTTCCTCGCTTCATTGGTGTGATATCACTTCATTAGTTATGATCCTGGAATCTGCTGCACATGAAGCTGCTGGAAGCAGAGGTAATCACTGATTTCAAAAGGAAATTGGATGGCTGCTTTAAGGAAATAAACTTGCAGGGGGATGGAGCTAAAGGCCAGAGGGAAATGGGACAGGCTGGATTGTTTCAGAGTGGTCTCTTTCTGTACTGTAAATTATTTTGTGGTTTCAATGTCTGAAATAAAGGGTCAGAATTGAGAGCCATCTGCTCCCTTTACATTAGCAGCAATCTGTTATGCAGTCTAAACACATTCTTGTTTCATTTCTAACAGGTACAGCAATACAAGAATAGATTTATGAACAATAGCAGCAAAATAACAGGATCTTAAGCACGCAGGTATTTCTTGAATCTTGCATTTATGTGCCGCAAGGACACCAATGGTGGAATAATTAAAATCAAGTATGTTCAAAAACCAGAACCAGATGAGCACAGGTAGACCAATGTGGTTATGGGGCTGGAGGAGATTACAGAGAAAGGGAGGGGTACACCCATGGAGGGAGTTGAAAACAAAGATGAGAATTTTTAAAATCAAGGCATAGTTTAACTAGGAGCCAATACAAGTCAGCAAGAACAGGGGCAGGGTAGGGGTGGGAGGTGTTGC
This sequence comes from Mustelus asterias, assembly GCF_964213995.1. NCBI lineage: Eukaryota > Metazoa > Chordata > Chondrichthyes > Carcharhiniformes > Triakidae > Mustelus > Mustelus asterias. The sequence continues at coordinate 112,739,459 of NC_135802.1, forward strand.
TACAACATAAGAACATAAGAACATAAGAAATAGGAGCAGGAGTAGGCCATCTAGCCCCTCGAGCCTGCCCCGCCATTCAATAAGATCATGGCTGATCTGACGTGGATCAGTACCACTTACCCGCCTGATCCCCATAACCCTTAATTCCCTTACCGATCAGGAATCCATCCATCCGCGCTTTAAACATATTCAGCGAGGTAGCCTCCACCACCTCAGTGGGCAGAGAATTCCAGAGATTCACCACCCTCTGGGAGAAGAAGTTCCTCCTCAACTCTGTCTTAAACCGACCCCCCTTTATTTTGAGGCTGTGTCCTCTAGTTTTAACTTCCTTACTAAGTGGAAAGAATCTCTCCGCCTCCACCCTATCCAGCCCCCACATTATCTTATAAGTCTCCATAAGATCCCCCCTCATCCTTCTAAACTCCAACGAGTACAAACCCAATCTCCTCAGCCTCTCCTCATAATCCAAACCCCTCATCTCCGGTATCAACCTGGTGAACCTTCTCTGCACTCCCTCCAATGCCAATATATCCTTCCTCATATAAGGGGACCAATACTGCACACAGTATTCCAGCTGCGGCCTCACCAATGCCCTGTACAGGTGCATCAAGACATCCCTGCTTTTATATTCTATCCCCTTCGCAATATAGGCCAACATCCCATTTGCCTTCTTGATCACCTGTTGTACCTGCAGACTGGGCTTTTGCGTCTCATGCACAAGGACCCCCAGGTCTGTATTCTGTATTTAAAGCCTGCGATAGAATGAAGGATGGTGGTGCAAAACGGAACCATTTTACTGGGAAAGAATCAAAATTCATAAGTACATCACACAGAAGGGCATTACAATGCCTCTGCTTGGTGAAATGCCGGGATATCAATATTATCTGCAATGCAACTGTATCGTTTCACTGGGAGGAACAACTTATATTGTTTTTAGAAGAAAATGCAAAGCAGGAGCAGATGACTTCAGAGACAATCCAGAATATTGGGAATGTTTTGCTACTTTCTCTATAATGATGGGGATTAAGTGAGAATTTTCAGATTTGTAAGATTTTTATTTCAATGCTGTGCAGTAGCACTAGTGTGAATGCTACAGAAATATCAGTCACTAACATCAAATGATATGAAGCACAATATTTTGTGCAAGAAACAATGGATTGGGTAGAAATGGAATATCCAATTGAAAGACACCATTGTCAAAATGATTGAAGTTTGAGCTATTTTGCTAATGGCCTGAATGCAGATGGGATTTTTATTCATAATCCTCTCACCCTTCAAGGATTTTGTGGTTTCTTTTATTTGCTGCTACTCTCGCTGGTGTTCTGTCTTTCTCACATCTGTGCCAAAATCACTGCAGATAATACAAAGTGACACAAAACGCTTTGGGAAAATTGGTTCTGAAATGTAATGTCACACAACAGTTTGCAGAAGACTGGATTCCTTGAACTTGAGAATTATAAATAAATTCACCTTCGTCAATTTCACAATTTGCATTAAAATATTTTTCATAAGTTTTCACTTGTAATTTTAAAAACATTTTAATGAGTTCACCTAAAGTGTCACATGGTTCATTCTTCCAAGAACAAATGTCAAGGCCTGTCAGCAGAATGGCATGATCATGACGGTTACCGCTCTTGCCCATCAATCCCGATTGCCACTGACAGAAGCTGTTCAAGGTGCGGTCTGCGTGGTGATTTATTACAAGACCCGGCTGTAAAACCAAAAGACAAAGGAGAAAATAGAAAAAAAATTCAAAGGAGATCGCAAATTGGCCCTTGCGTTTTGGACTATTTTATGAAAACATTGTGAAAGATAAATAAATAATGACAAGAGGCAACAAGGAGCCTAGACAGTCGTTTATGGTTCAGTGCTTCATGAAAGGGTTGGTCATTCTGAGATTTTTAAGGCAAGTGCTGGATAATGCAAACTGGCCATGCCTGAAATTCTTAATGGCAATTGCAAAGACAACAAATTAAGACAACGTTAAATCCAGCACGCAATGCCCATAAGACAGTGGGCACATAATTGACTTTCTTCCATGAATGTAAAAAAAATAAACTTGAGGAATACAGGTGTAAGATTCTAAACCTTTAATGAAACGCACTGTTACTATGATCTAACTGAGTGGAAAGCAGAGTTTACTGTAACAATTTATATCCTTTTTGGTATTTAATGTAACAAAATGTCCCAAAGCACTTTGCAGGTGCATTATAAAACAACACATTTCAATAAGCCGCTTCGGAGATATTGGGTCAGATGACAAAAGCTTTGTTAAAGGGGTAAGATTTAAGGAGTGCTGTAAAGTAGGAAAGTGGGGTAGAGAGGCAGAGAGGTGCGGGAAGGGTATTCCAGAGATTAGTTCCTGAATGTGTGGTCACCAATGGTGGAGCAATTAAAATCAGGGATGCTCAGGAGGCCAGAGTTAGATGAGCACAGATATCTCAAGAAGGCTGTGTTGGAGAAAATTATAGAGGTAGGAAGGAGAGGGGTCATGGGGGGCGGGGGGGGGGGGGGGGGGGGATTTAAAAACAAGGATGAGGATTTTAAAATCAAGGACTTGCCCGACCAGGGGCCAATGTGGGTCAGTAAACACAGAGGTGATGGATGGACAGCATTTGCTGTAACTTAGGGTACAGGCAACCAAGTTTTTGATGACCTCTAGTTTACAGAGGATAGAATCTGGCAGACCAGCCAGGATTGTGTTGCAATAGTCAAGTGTAGAGGTAACATGGGGATGAATGAGGGGGCAATGTAACACAGCTACAAATAGACAATCTTCGTGATTTTGTGAATATATAGTCAGACATTTATGGAGTTCAATATGGCACCAAGTTTGCAAATAGATTGGTTTAGTCTCAGATTGCTTTCTATAAATCATCTAATTTGTATAATTTAATTGTACACCATCACTGATGTAGTGAAGTTCTATACGTCATATTATTTAATTTATTTGAAATGGATACCTGATCTTCTTCCAGCAGGACAATCCCAACTATTACGATATTTATGTTGCCTCCTATCGTGCCATCTTTAAACAGGGTGGACACCTTAAAAGAGGCAACAAATTATTTTCAGGTTTATCTTAGTTGTCAGGAAATACATACTTCATTGATGGAATGCTACAAGCACATATAAAAACTGTAAGCAATACTGGGCCGGAACTTCTGATGGAGTGGCAACTGAGTCAGATTGCCACTCTGCTCAATCCAGCCACTTCCATCTCGCCCAATTTTCCGACTCAGGCTGGTGGGTTTTGGGCAGTGCAGGGTGTCCCCAGGACCTAGCATCAAGGATTGTAGAATTGAAGATAAGTAAGCCACGTCCCCTTTTTAACAAGACTAGCTGCTGTAAACCCGTTAAGTTTAAAGTCTAGCCAGGTTTAAAGCTTGTTGACAGGTGTATGAGGTACGTGGGTGGCAGTGTGCGCATGCCCGCATGTCCATCCATCTGTGTCTGTACAATAGTCACCCAAAGGTGCTTTTCATTCTCCTAACTTTGCCTGGGTAACTATTGATAGAACACAGTCTGAAAGATGAGAAGTTTGTAATTATAAAATCACAATATTTGGATAGCTTCCAGAGCAGAGCAAATTCCTTTAAACAGGGTGGACACCTTAAAAGAGGCAACAAATTTAAGGCCAAAATTCTCCCGCCCCACCCTCCACGGAAATCGTAGTGGACAAGACAGAAAATGTGGTGGAACATTTACAGGCTCACTGAGTTCAGGTGGGAATTTCCAGTCTTGGGCATGCACAGCTGGAGAACCCTGCCCTAAATCTTGATAAAAAGTTAGTGAATGTGAATCATTGCAACACACAGATACCAAGAACAATTTTTTTAAAATGACAAAATCAACTGTTTTAAAAAAAACAGAATTTCGAAGCCGAAGTCAGGGTGTCTCCTCAGATAGGATTGATTGTCATCTTTAAATTATTGTGGGGAAACAATTTATGAATATTTGAAAGCTAGTATAAGCATTCCATTATAAAACTGCATCTAGATCTGCAGAATGTTCAGCTTTTAGTTACAGAAGCACAGATTTTCACACCACATCAGATGCAAGAAGTGAACCGTTTGATGTTACTTGCTCCACCAAGAATTTTCATTACATCAACATACCTTTAATCAAAGAAGATCACTATTACCACTGTCACAACTGCAGACATCGTGCTATTTTGTATTTTGAATGTCTAAAGTTGAAGAGTTGAAATGTTTTGATCCAATCACTCAAGCATTTTGCAGACAGTCAAAGTACTGGGTACTTGTTTGGTCATGTAAGATCTACTCAAATACAATGTCTAAAATTCAGAGTATACTACTGAGAAGCTCAAACCCTTTACAGACACAAATGTGAACACTTCCACCACTAAAATGTGACAGTCTGCTGGACAGCTATGCAACTACAGAAATGTTCTTATTGTGCGGTAGGATCCTTGCATTCTCTGTTTCCATTTCTGGGGATAGTCTATGAATAAATATTTTCTGCAAGTCCAATGACACCCAGCTCAACTGCACTTCCTCACACTCTGCTTCCTGTAAGGACTCCATTCCATTCTCCCAGTTTCTCCACCTCTGTTGCCCCTCGATGTGATGATGCAGCCTTCCATACCAGCACTTCTAATCCGTCCTTTTCCTTGATCAAGGATGCCCTACCATTGTGCACGAAAAGGATTTCAGCCATCTCTGCTCCCTTCCCCTCACCCCTCTTCCCAGCATCACCATAAGGTTATCCTCATCTTCACCTGTCACCCCACTCGGCTCCATATTTGATCCCAGAAAAAAATATAGTTCAAGCCAGTATTCTTATTTCCCTGTTTTACTGATGTTTCCTCTGGAATGGATCATTCTCCACCATTTCTGCTTTCTCCAATGAGATGCGACCACCAAACACATCTTCCCTCTCAGAATTCACAAAGGGAGCAAAACCTCGATGACAACCTGAGATTACCTCAATCACAAACAATACACCCTCTCCTTCCCATGGCACGCTCCATCTAAGTGCGGGAGATGCAGCACCTGCCTTTTTCACTCTCCCCTCCTCACTGTTCAAGGACCCAAACATTCCTTCCAGGTGAAAACAGTGGTTTACTTGTGCCTCTTCTGACTTAATACACCATATTCGCTGCTTACGATGTGATTTGCTCTACTTGAGGAGACCAAATCCTGATTTGGTGACCACTTTGCAGAGCACCTCCATTGAGCTTGTAAACATAACGCTGATTAATTCTACACCTTGCTCTCATGCTGATCTCTCTATGCTCAGCTTCCTGCAATGCTCTGATGAAGCTCAACATAAAGTCAAGGAACAGCACCTCACCATGCAACTAGACATTCAAAACAACAATTTTAGACCATAATCTCTGCTCCCAGTTTGTTTCCTTTTTCTTTTCAGGCTTTGGTTTTATGTATTTTTTAAGCCATCCATGGGATGTGGCATCGCTGGTTGGGATTGTATTTATTGCCCTTGAGATGGTGGTGGTGAGCTGCCTTCTTGAAACGCTACAGTCCCTGTGGTGTAGGTACACCTACAGTACTGTTAGGCAGGGAATTCCAGGATTTTGAGCCAGTGACAATGAAGGAACGGCGATATATTTCCAAGTTTGGAAGGCACTGTCGAAGGAGTTTTGGTAAGTTCCTGCTATTGACCCTCCCTTTGGCCTTGCACCACCAACACTTTTGTCATTTAATCCCTCCTGTCTTCCACCCTACTGTAGACCTTCCCTTTTGTTCTTTTTCCACACCCATCCCTTTCACTTGCTTAAAAACTATCACATTTCTAATCTTTTGCAGTTCTGATGAAAGATATTGACCTAAAATGTAGATTCTGTTTCTCTTCACACAGAAGCTACCTGACCTCCTGAACATTCTCTATCTTTAGTTCCAGTCGGTCAGTTCACTGCCTTAACAGTGAAGGTGAAAACATCTCCCTTTCACTGAAGGAACAGAACTTCTGTTTTGTTATTAGTATTCGATGCATTAAGCTTGAATTTGCAGGCACATGTAAATATAACTTCACACTACACTACAACTTCCTTAAAATACTATTCTCAAAATGTAAAGGAATGTTATGACAAAAATGTTGCACAGCCTTTTTTTGCCACTATAAACACGAGGGTAATTGGAGTTAAATAAGTGTTTCCTCAGCCTTACCATATTTAGTATAGTTAACACGTAAGTAGTGATGTTTTCGTTGCCATGGTTTTCAATCATTTTCTTGTCTACCACGACTAAGGTTTCCACATTAAGCTTTTCATTCTTTCGGGTCTTAAACAAGGAGCGTTTGTTTCTGGGCAAGAATCCATACTCATCTGGTAGAATATATATATCTGCTTCTGGAGGTTTAGGCATATCTACAAAGAGAAAACATTTGGTATTGTTAATAAACGAGGCACAGGATTTTTAAAAGAATAATTCCCATGCAGCAAGCATATATTGTCACGAGTGTTCTCCATTTAGATAGAAAGTGACATTGATTCAATTTGCTTCGCAAAAATAAAATTTATGTTTAAAAATGATATGATGGTACTCGAGAGGTTTTGCATTAATGCTCAGACTTTGGTAACCTCCTAATTGTTTTGTGCAAGTTAAGTGGCAAGTGTTGTATGTTTACATAGCAAAACTCAATACATTAACTCCTGCTCACTTGGTGTTGCCAATACACCATTTCCCTTGAAAATGAGATGGTTGTTAGAATGTAACCAGTGACAACTTTGTATTGGATGAAATGTGATCAATGGGAACAAGATGTAAGGATCGGCTGACCCAGTAAACCATGGAACCAATTACAGAGTGATGTAATAGTCAGCTGACCAGCTGATTCACTATAAATAAGGAACTATGTAGAATTGTGGGAACCTTGGAGTGGCCCAGGGTGAGGCCCCAAGTTTGGAGTATTGATGTTTCTTTATTAAACACTTTCTTTGATTTATAAGTTGAAGTAAGTTCTGTTATATTTTCATTAGCTGCATTTTGAAGAGTTCCTTCTGAAGGAAACATTGGTGACCAAGCTCCTGAAGCTCTGTGGAGGTTCTCTCGACCTGTTCAGAGATTGGGTGGGGGAATTGCTGTAACCTTCCAGAGAAACAATATAAATGTTTCGAATCCCCTGAAAACCTCAATCCCCTGCTTCCCCCATTCTTAAGTGCTTTGAAATTTAAACAGCATGCTCAATCTGTTAATTAATCACAAATAGTACAGAAATAGAGGGCTAGAAATTAATTTGCTGCAATTTGTGACCTGCACATATCCAATGGAAATGAGGTGTACCAACTTCATTTCCCTGAGTGTAGACATGAGCAGCTATTATTCTGTCCTGAACTTCACGGATCTGCCAGCTTCCTCTACACACCACTGGAGGCCAAGTAGCATTGCAAAGAAAGCATGTACCTTCTCTTTTCAAAGCTGCAGTGCCTCGCAAAGGGAGGTTGCAGCAGTATACTGCTGGATAATCTGATTTTGGCACTGAAGGAGGAGGATAGCACACCAGGAAAAGGAAAGGCCTTCCTGCTTCTGCGATGCTGCTCAGGGCACACTAGTCAGAGAAATGATAGCTAAGAAAGAGACCATGTCTATGCCAGTGGTGAGGATGCTGTTAAGACTGAGTCTCCACAGGGAATGGCTAATGCTTAGTGGGTCTCACAATACATGACAGCATTGGGGGAAAAAGTCTAATGGCTTCACCTGGGTGGTTAAGGTGAGTGAATGCATCTGCACATAGTTCACACCCACCACACTGTCCACTAAAACACACTCCCATCACTCAGGTTTCACCATGAAATTCCTTATACTGTAACTTGCCTAGCATTCATGCTCCCATCACTGCCGCTCTGCCAGTGCTCCTGTTGTTACCTCTCAGCCAGCAACTCAGACGACTGCCACCCATGCAAGATAGTGCAGTCCAAAGCTAGGCCCTTCGCTCAGACCCTGCTCGAGGAAATCCTGCTAAGCCATTTCCCATCTCCCGCAACCATGCACCAGCCACACTAGTCACTGGGGCAGCACTGTGTAGAGGGCACTAGGCCAAGCAAAAACACTTATAAGACACTGGATGCACAAGGATGAATAGGTTTTTTGTGTTATTGATGTAATGTTGATTGGGTGAAATTGTTGAGTGAAGGTTTTTCATAGAAATCATAGAAACCCTACAGTGCAGAAGGAGGCCATTCGGCCCATCAAGTCTGCACCGACCACAATCCCACCCAGGCCCTACCCCCACATATTTTACCCGCTAATCCCTCTAACGTACACATCCCAGGACTCTAAGGGGCAATTTTTAACCTGGCCAATCAACCTAACCCGCACATCTTTGGACTGTGGGAGGAAACCGGAACACCTGGAGGAAACCCACGCAGACGCGAGGAGAATGTGCAAACTCCACACAGACAGTGACCCGAGCCAGGAATCGAACCCGGGACCCTGGAGCTGTGAAGCAGCAGTGCTAACCACTGTGCTACCGTGCCGCCCTTTTTTGCCATTTATGAAGTGATGTAGGTCATGGGGAGTTGGTGATGGGATATCTGAAATGGATGTAGTATCATGGAATGGTAGATCCATATTGGGGAAAATGGAGAAGCTCCTTTCTACCAAAGCTAAGCCTCACAATGTGGTCCCTCTCACTCTGACCAGTAGCATCCAGCATGTGTAGTCTCCCCCTTCCCAGGCAGCCTCCAGTTCCCTGCGGTTAATTTCTTAGTACGGTATCACAACAGCTGCAAATCTACAGTGTTAGCCCTTACTGCTGCAGTATTGCTCTTCACTGAAGTCAGGAGAAACACAGAATTGTGTGCAACATTGATGGACTCTCTCCCCTCCCTTCTATGCAAGGTAAACTAACAATTTGCTGAAATCGGCTGCTCCTGCCTGGAAAGATCCTGAGTGAGAAATATAATGGTATAGAATGGTTACCTTCATGGCCTCTGGCATGACCATACTCTTCCCGATTGGAGGCTCCAGCTTCTGAGGCACTGCTCCTGGCTCATTGCAACGTAGGATCAGTGCTTCTCAAGATCCTTTCTGGGGAGGGCATTCAATGCAGAGCCCTCCTCCTCCTCCCAGAGGTTCCCCTGTCTGCATTTTCCTCTTATTGTCCTGCTCAGAGTAAGTGGCACTGCAACTACTGCCCCCATAGCAACACAAGACAATGTTATTTTCTGCCTTCCTAAACTACAGATTGTTCCATCAAAACGTGCCTGTGCACAAGTAAATCAGAAGCACCTCAGTTCAGTGGCCATTTAAATAGCTCTGGAATAGGGCTCATCTTATTTTATGATTCTTTTTGTTTCAGGAGTGAATGAGGAACAAAACTGCCTGTTCATTCATTGACCAATTTTGATACCCTGGCATTGCACCAGTCTGATCATGTCAATGATATCATGATCATGCACCTTCAATGTTTTTTTGGCACACACAAAAGGACATGACTGCATGTGCCACTTCAGTTCACCACAGTGTCAGAAGCTGATAACAGTGTTTTGCACTGTGAAACAATCAGTATTCATCTTTTCATGCTGCTAGAAGTGGCAGGGGAACAAAATATAATTTTGCAACCAGGGATGCAATGACAAGCTTGGTTTGCAGGAGTGGGGGGTGTCAGGACGAGAGGTGGAGAGAAGTCAGACAGCACTCCTGCTGTATGTAAGCAGTCATGTTTTAAATACAGTTTTTAATGGTGTACAATGATCTATGGTTAAATGTGCCGAGGTGATTGCCTCCAATCAGCAGCAAACAGCCACTAATGTTTTATATGTTGGTAATTAAGAGGTGGAAGTTGCCACTTTAACATACTTTTTAATCACAGCAGCTTGCATTTATAGAGCACCTTTAACATAGTATAATGTCTCAAGGCACTTCATAGGAATGTAATGAAACAAAAATTGTCACCGAGTCAGAGAAGGAGACAATAGGACAAGTGGTCAAATGTTTTGTCAGAGATGTAGGTTTTTAAGCAGAGTCTTAGAGGAAGAAAGAAGTATAGAGGTTTGGGGAAGGAATTCCAGATTTGTGCCTTCCAAGCAGTGTCACCAATGGTGGTGGTGGTGGGGGCGGGGGGTGCTGTTAGAATTACTGGCACGTGCCTGATCAGATTTATACATAAATTAATCATTTCAAACTAATGTTTAGAAGAATGTGCTTTTGCTGTCACCCTTGCCTTGAAAGTAAATTCAAATGGTAAAAATGCAACTAGATTCATTCACCAACTTAAAAATAAAGGGCAGAACAATGGGAATGAATTTCTTTGGAGGTTACACAGCTCCAATAAATGGGGTTTAAGGCTGAAATTACATTGGCAGTCTTCAGCAGCAGCTGCTATTGAAGACCACAGTAAGGAGAATTGGGGGAATGCAAAATGAATCATTATCAACTGTTTTACACAATCACACAAGATGAACTTCACTTTCATTTGATTTCTAACAATTACTTGAAATCTGATTGGTACTCTTTCATGACTTCTCCTGTCTCATTCCTATTTCTCATATATTCCCTCTCTTTCTCATAATTTATCCTCTTATTATGGGACATTCTATCAATCCCCCCCACTCCCCCTCACAATTGCTTCCTCTCCTGCAGCATCTTCCTCGCCTCTTTACTTCGTTATGGAGATTGTAAACTTGCTGCTTTTTGTATCATCTATTGCCATCTGAATTTCTAACTCTGCTGAAGTTGTTTTTATACTCCAGTTTCTACTGTCTTACTTCATATGGGTTGTCTGTATAAATTATACTCGTTTATTAGGAAAGTAGTGAAAGACTCAACCTTTTCTTTCCAGCTACTGTTAAACACTGTATTTTGGCAACATTACCATTCCATTCTTCAGCAGTTTTAAATGGAAGTTGTAATTTAGGTTGACTGCATTGGTAACATTTAAATCTTTTCAGCTTCAGGGTATTTAAGAATTACAGCATGCATTGACAAAATTGGAAGATTGTAGAAACTGTGATTAAAGCATTTACTGTAGCTTGCACAGATCAAGTGAAGCAATGTCAGACTCAGTATAAACAAAACATAAACTTGCATTATTAACAAGCTATCATTTCATATTTATTTGGTCTTTTCATGCTTTGTTTAGCTGTCCTGCTCACCCACTCAATCCTGGTGTAGCAGGTTGCATTCCTTATTATTTTGCATCTCTCATGAGGATGCAGGGTATGGACAGAGCTCCTACACAGAGCAAACGGAACATTTCCAGTTTCAGCTATTGACACTATAAAGGGTCTGGGTGGTTGACACTTTTATTGGGCTGTACTAAAAAAGTTTTTTTCTGTCACTGAAGGATTCATTTAACTGTGCCTTTAAGAAATGTATTTTTTTTAAATCATGTTTCTTGTAAAGGGTATGTTTTAAAGTCAACTCTGTTTTACACGGTGCCAATTTGTCTGGGCACCAGACAGTTCAAATGTTGAGAATGCAGGATAATGACTGATTTTAGCCAATGGTGTGTTTGTCTAAACTGAGTTAATGCATTTGAGTTTACTTAGGTTTCCTTTGGGGTCTACGAGTAGGGTTTTGATTAGGTTGATTAACAAGAGACAGTGTCATGTGCTAATGGCTGGAGCTAAGCTTCCAAGGAAGATGTATAGTTTCTCTTTTATTTTAAAAGTCAGTTTTTCTGCCTGGTCCTGAAAGATGCAAGAGGTGTCTTTCTGTCTCCCTCTCTCTCTGCAGGCTGCTTTTTGGGTCCTCAGAAGACCAGTGTCTCTCTGTCACTCTCTCTCCAGAGGTGTTTAAAATGCTCTGGGACTGTTATTAAGTACAAGCAGGTAAGTTGTGTGTTGCTAACTGATTTTAAAGAGGGGTTTTAAGTTTGTAAGAGGAATATTGTTTTAATTGGAACTCATAGGAATAAGTTAGCAGTTAAGAACTTTATCCTGTCATGTTTAAGTTTTGTTCAATTGGTAAATGTTAAGCTAATTCATTTGTTATAGTTAAATTGTGTTGTTAAATGAAGTTTGTTTTAATAAAAGTTTTCTAGTGTGTCAATAAAATCACACCTGGAGTGAAACACCTCATCTTCATATTAATGCCAAAATAGCAAATAGTTGAGGTCTATCTAACTTCATAATATACCTTAGGGTTTCTGATCTCGTACCATAATGCTATAAATGTATAGTGGGTGAATAGGCGTATAAGTATCATACCTTAGCATTGGGGCACGAGGAGAACCTTTTAAAAGGTTTCCTCAGACAGACTATAGTTCATGACACCTCTGAGTGGTAGAGAACTATGACGCACTGAAAACTTGCCCCACTCCATGAAAGTTGTGGAGGATTAAGATGTGTCTAAACCTTGGTGAGGTCGTGAGTGCAGAGTGAGGACTTTTGACCTGAATGAGCACGCACCCTTAAAAGGCACTTCCAAAAAGAGGAAACCACGAGAGACGTCAGGAATCCCAGAATTGGGTGCCAGACACCATTTTCAAATGGGCTCCTGAGTCATTCTGATTCAGTGAAAATCTAGGTCAACATTTTGAGAACAATATGACAGCATTAAAGCCCATTACATTTCTACCTCTCTTCAGTTATGAAGAGTGAGATTTGAATTGAACATTAACTCTGTTTCTCTCTCTCTACAAATGCTGAGTTTTTACAGCAGATTTTTAAATTTAAAGTTAGTCAATGTCTTGCTTTTGCCTTTCAGTTTGGTAAACACAGAGCTGAGGTTTTATTCACAAATTATTGTATTTTAGCAAGTCATGAGGTTAATCTCCAATGACAATGTATATTTGCTTCCTGAATTTCATAAAATAACTTTCTATAAAATGAATTAATAAAAATATAACAAGATTAACATCACTGTTATATCCCCTCCTCCATATGTTGCTTTATTATTCAAATTAAACATTCTATACTCAATATTCACATTTACAGCAGTTAAATGCAGTTATCTAGTTTTGAGTGTAAACCAGATTTTTCTGCGCATGTTCCCAATATTGGTTGCTAGAAAATAGAATTAATACATCATTGCTTTAATTTTCAGTATTGCAGCGAAGACCAAGTTATAATGGTTCCCATCCTCACAGACTTCAATTTGGAATGGAAACACCAGCCACAGCTTCCTAGATTTTTGCAATTTGATAACGTTAAGAAGTAGGTAGAAAAATAGTAGCGATGTGCTTTTAATGGCACTTGAGAATCAGAATGATCATCTTAGAACCCAATAATGCAACAATTTAAGGTATCAAATCTAAAATTACATTTCTTCTCCATATTGTACATCTAGTATTATTCATTATCTTCTATTTAGTTGCAAGCCAAATCAAACCACAACCAATTTGCATAACTCGCCTCTTGGCCTTTGTGCACAAGCTGACAGGTTGTCATTCTTCTAACCTTCTGGAACTGCAGTTACATTGAGATACTATCTTATACAACCTTAAAAAAATAAATGTTATTATTATAATGCTACAAAACAACAGAACAATTTCTCAGTGATAGTTGTTCTTAAACTGAAACTTTACAACTTCTATTTCAAGTGCAATTTCAGAAGGTGCTAAAGGAATTAATGGCCATTTTGTTATCTTCTCTTCACTGATATTATTAAGCTGTAAGCAACTCGGAGTGAAAAAAGTCACTGAGTTAGTCTTGCATTAGTGACTTTCTGGCTTTGTTACACTAAACTAAATGTATCCCTCCAATTTTTAAGTAACATCTGCATTTATCCACCTCCAAACCATTGACTTTCCTGGTGTATTCAATCCTTTGTGTCCTGTTAAGCACAGATATCAAAAAACTTGAGAAATTGAAAAGACTGACAACATGTTAGCTGCAACTTTATAAATACGAGGTGCAAAATTTTATGCCCTCCAATGGCTGGGTTGGAGACGGGAGGGATGGGCATTTAATTCGGTAGGAGAGTGCAGGCTGGGGACCCCGCCACTTTCCCAACTCCACTTGATTAAAACGGGGGTGGGAAGGTTTGTGGACAGACTTCCTGTCCAGACACTAATCGAGACCCTAACTGGCCAATTAATGCAACCAAATAATAGTTTGATCCTTGTCACCAACATTAAATTCTGCCTTCAGAGAGACTGATTGATAATTTAGTTTGGGTTCAGCTGATGATCACAAACCTTCCAATTTTATTATGAAATCATCTGAATTCTTCAGTAGAATTATTATATTGCCAGTGTTTAATTACTCGATACATTAAAACACCCAAAATGTGACTAAGAAAATACAATAATTCCCTTACATACATTTCTTGCGTCTTCCACAGTAGTGCTGCTTTTGAAGCTGTCCATGTTTGTAGTCATTGCGGCGCCGGTGTTGATGATGATATTTATAATCATAACGTCCAATTCCCATTGACCTCTGGTGCATGGTTACCTCATTATTTTGAAGATGCACTTTGGGCTCTGCAGATCTCTTATAGAGGACATGTGGATGGTGCCCTTCAGGTGCTGTGTAATTGTGCTTAAGTGCAAGGTGCTGAGGTAGCGGTGTCAAAAAGTAATCTGCTTCTTCTGTCCTTATCAAACCTGACTAGAGAGAGAGAAATACAAGAGATTTTTTTGAAAATTTGCACACCAAATTTACAGCTTGCCAAAAGCAAGATGTGGACACCTTAGATAAAGGATGATACATTGGATTAATACTTGCAAAAGTACAAAATAAGAACAAAGAACAGTACAGCACAGGAACAGGCCCTTCAAGCCTGTGCCGATCATGATGCCTGTGCAAACTAAAACCATATGCAATTACAGAGTCCATATCCTTCCATTCCCATCCTATTCATGCATTTGTCTAGTTGCCCCTTTCATGCCGCTATCGTACCTGCTCCCATCACCTCTCCAGGCAGCGCGTTCCAGACATTCACCACCCTCTGTGTAAAATCCTGCCTTGCACATCTCTTCTAAACTTTTCCCCAAGCACCTTAAACCTATGACCCCTAGTACTGGACTTTTCTACCCGAGGAAAGAGCATCTGACTATCCGCTCTGTCCATGCCACTCAATCTTGTAAACCTCTATCAGGTCACCCCTCAACTTCTGTCGTTCCAGTGAGACAAACTGAATTTATCCAACCTCTCCTCAGAGCTAGTACCCTCCAGACCAGGCAACATCCTGGTAAACCTCTTCTGTATCCTCTCCAAAGCATCCACATCCTTCTGGTAGTGTGATGACCAGAATTGTAAATAATATTCTAAATGAGGCCTAACTAAGGTTCTGTACAGCTGCAGCATGACCTGCCAATTTTTATATTCAATGCCCCAAGCAATGAAGGCAAGCATGCTGTATGCCTTCTTGACTACCTTATCCACTTTCAGTGATCGGTGGACATGTACGCCCAGATCTCTCTGCCTCTCAATACTCCTAAGGGTTCTACCATTTACTGTAGAATTCCTACATGCATTGGACCTTCTAAAATGCATTACCTCACACTTGTCCGGATTAAACTCCATCTGTTATTTCTCTGCCCAAGTCTCCAACCAGTCTATATCTTACTGTATCCTCTGACATCCTCTTCACTATCCGCAACTCAACCAATTTTTGTGTCATCTGCGAACTTACTCATCAGACCAGCTACATGTTCCTCCAAATCATTTATATATACTACAAACAACAAAGGTCCCAGAACGGATCCCTGTGGAACACCGCTAGTCACAGCCTTCCATTCAGAAAAGCACCTCTTTACTACTACCCTCTGTCTTCTATGGCCAATAAGAAGTTTAACAACACCAGGTTAAAGTCCAACAGGTTTATTTGGTAGCCAAATAAATGGCTACCAAATAAACCTGTTGGACTTTAACCTGGTGTTGTTAAACTTCTTACTGTGTTTACCCCAGTCCAACGCCGGCATCTCCACTTCTATGGCCAAGCCAGTTCTGTATCCATCTTGCCAGCTCTCCTCTGGTCCCGTGTGACTTCACCTTTCGTACCAGTCTACCATGAGGTACCTTATCAAAGGCTTTAGTGAAGTCCATGTACACAACATCCATTGCCTTTCCCTCATCTATCGTCTTCGTCACTCCCTCGAAAAACTCAATCAAGTTTGTGAGGCATGACCTCCCCTTCAGAAAACCATGCTGACTATCACTAATAAGTCCATTTGTTTCCAAACGTGAGTAAATCCTGTCCCCAAGGATCTTTTCCAATAATTTCCCTACCATTGACGTAAAGCTCACCGGCCTATAATTTCCTGGATTATCCCTGCTGCCCTTCTTAAACAATGGAACAAATCCTCCAGTCCTCTGAAACTTCACCTGTAGCCAATGAGGATACAAAGATATCTGTCAAGGCCCCAGCAATTTCCGCCCTTGCCTCCCTCAGTATTCTGGGTAGATTCCATCAGGTGCTGGGGACTTATCTACTTTAATGCTTTTTAGGACGCCCAACACCTCCTCTTTTTTGATAGCGACATGACCCAGAATATCTACACACCCTACCCTAGGCTCCTCATCCATCGAGTCCCTCTCTTTGGTGAATACTGAGGCAAGTATTCATTTAGTATCTCACCCATTCCCTCTGTGGCAGATGTAATAGTTTGTCTTGAAAGGTCAATGATATCATCAGGTTTAAATAATATATCCTGTAATAAGTGCAGTATGGGGTACACGAAAAGTAATTTTATCTGATGATCATCTGGAGTAATCCAATTCCCTGCTATATAACTGTTGTAACTTTTCTGGTATTATAACAAGAATCAAAATAATTTGAGTGGGATTTTTCGGCCTTGTTCGCCGGAAAACCGGAAAATCCTGCCTGAGGTCAACAGACCTTTCCATGGTCCGCCCCTCACCCGCTCCGATTCCTGTGGCAAGTGGGACGATAAAATTCACTGCTTCACAATGTGACTTCTGAATAACTACAGTGCAATTATTGTACATCAGCTATTATCCTATTTACTATTTACCTTGGCATCGTTATTGGAATGGGAAAGATTAGGCTGAGTTTCTTGAGCTGCAAGTGACATGCAAACGTTCTTCATTTCCAAAGCCTTTGAATTGCTTTCTTTTGTTTATTTTCACATTATATATTCATGGCCAAGTAATGTTTTGGAGATAGCACATTTAAAGGATTTCTGTTCACTTTAAAATGGGCCCTCCTCATTTCGGCAGCAGCAACAAAGGGTTTGCCTAGCTAACCACAACATCTCCTTCCTCTACAGTCTCAGTGAAGAGCAGAGATTTTACTGGGAGTCAGCAATGCAAAGTTAATTGACTCTGACCCAGGAAAACAGGTCACAGTGAAGCTGGGTTGGACCAATGGGAAAATGTCCGACCTAACTCACCTAACTTCCAGCAACAATCTCACCCTATCTTTAATTTCCTCAAATCTTTCTTCATAATTCAGTCCTTTGTCACAATACAGGGTGGAGGGGGAGGAGGGGATTTTCTGCCTGTTTTGGGTGGGCAGGAATGGTGAAAGGGGAGGGAAAAAGAGCAGGAGACCGAAAATGGCTTTTACGACAGTGGGATTTCCCCACTCAATCATTTTTGCTAGTGGCGTAACAGGGTTCATGTCTTTGTATGGTGGGAATCCCATTGTGATACATTTAAAGATAATTCGTGAGCTTCCTGCTACAAGATCCCCCAAGTAGAAAGTTATGCCCCAGGGGTCAGGTCCACTGTTTCTCTGCATGTTTACCAAAGCTTGGAGCACAGCCTTGATCAGAATTGAACAAAACCAGAACACCACACAACTACAGCATGGCCAAAATAAAATACACATGGACCTTTTAGATAGAAATACCTAGAAAGTATTAGAATCAGGAGTCACAAGGAGGTGGATGTCAATGACATTTAAGTATCAGTTATATTGGTTAAAGACGGCGGTAATGAAAAGCATTCAGCCCCTGTCTGAACTTGGCAGCCACCAGTGCATTTTGCAGCCACTCCATGGCATAACTGCATTGTTCCCTGACAGACCCATCATTCTCAACTCCCTCTTCGAATCTCTCCACTCAGGTGTCTGCTCCTCCCAAATCATCCTAACTAGATTCACAAACAACGTTCTCTGTGTGACCATGATCCATTCTTGTCTTCCTTGATTTCTCCACAGCTTTTGAGTTGATCAACCATTTCACTGATTATGTGCAGCAGGTTAGCCATTTTTCCAAAGTTAGTCATTTCTAAAAACTTACCATTTGTACTAGGAATGTGACTTGACACTATAAATTTTTAAAATATTACACAGTACAGTTAGGTACGTTATGAGTTGCACAGCACATGCCAAAAACAACACAGATGGTTGTTGGAACTATGCATGCCAGGGCTTCACGTTATGGAGATCACAAATTATCCAATTCTTTGCCATTCGCCATTAAAGCAGAAAATAAATCTGTATGTTATTACATCATCTAACAAACATACCTCTCCACTGTTTGAATATTTGCTTAACAATAAACAACGTTACATAGCGAATAGGACTTTTAAAATGTCAAATTTTCAAACATATTGGATACTCCGATATAACTTGGATACAGAACCTCAACTTTCAATTCCAGTAATGAGCACTTCCCTCCTGACTTATTATAAATCAATATAATAAATATAATTGTTAGCAATTCAGAGGGAAACTACAGATGTGCTTTCTGTGAACTTGCAGTGTACAAAGATCTCCATCACAAGACAAGTCTACCGGAAGTAGGGCCAGGAGAGGCCTGGGGAAGTTTTTGGAGGGTTTAAAAGCGCACCAAAGTATACAGCGGGCAGCATCGTAGCGGGCAGCAGAGTGAGTGGGAAGTTGAGTGAGCTGTCAGGGCTTTGGCTCACAGGGCTTGGACGAGCAGGGATGAGTTTTTGTTTCCTTACATTCTTATTAACTTTTCACTGTCTTACTTGACATAAAGTGTCCAGTATGAGTGTGAAACCAGTGTGTTGTTCCCAGTGTAGGATGTGGGAGGTCCTGGAGGCATCTGGCCTCCCGGACATCCACATTTGTGAGGGGTGTGTCGAGCTGCGGTTCCTGAGGGACCGTGTTAGGGAGCTGGAACTGCAGCTCGAGGATCTTAGGCTGATGAGGGAGAATGAGGAGGTGATAGACAAGAGCTATCATCAGGTGGTCACACCAGGGCCACGGGAGGAGGCCAAGTGGGTGACGGCCAGGAAGGGTAAGGCTAGGGTGGTTGAGAGCACCCCGGTGGATTTGCCCCTGCACAACAAGTACTCCTGCTTGAGTACTGCTGGGGGGGACAGCCCGCCTGGGGGAAGCAGCAGTGGCCGTGTCTCCGGAGTGGAGTCCAGCCCTGTAACTCAGAGGGCTAAGGAAAAGAGGAGGAAGGCGGTATTAATCGGGGACTCGATGGTGAAGGGGACAGACAGGCGTTTCTGCGGAGGTCGGCGGGAGTCTCGCATGGTGGTCTGCCTCCCTGGGGCCGGGATCCAGGATGTCGCTAGTCGCGTCCCGGAAATCCTGAGGTGGGAGGGAGAGGAGCCTGAGGTAGCGGTACATATTGGTACCGCTGATGTGGGTAGGAAGGGAGAAGGGGTCATGAAAAGGGAGTACAGGGAATTAGGGAGACAGCTGAGAAAGAGGAAAGCAAAGGTAGTAATCTCAGGATTACTGCCTGTGCCACGGGAAGGTGAGGGCAGGAATGGAGTGAGGTGGAAGATGAATGTGTGGCTGAGGGACTGGTGCAGGGGGCAGGGATTCAGGTTCCTGGACCATTGGGACCTCTTTAGGGGCAGGGGTGATCTGTATACAAAAAACGGGTGGAACTTGAATCACAGGGGGACCAATATCCTGGCCGGTAGGTTGGCTAAGGCTACAGGGGAGAATTTAAACTAGATAGGTTGGGGGGAGGGGAGCTAGAAGAGTTGACTGGGATCAAGGAACTAATTGATGGGGGGGAGGATGCAGGGGTAAGGGGAATTACAAAATTAATGGTAGAGGAGAGGGTGCAAGTGAATGAAGGCGGTAATTTAGATAAGGGAGTAGAGGGAGAGGGTGTTCGCGACTCATCAAAGCGGGTCCAGATAAAAGCTGGAATAAGGACACTTTGCCTGAATGCACGAAGCATTCGGAACAAGGTAAATGAGTTGATGGTGCAAATCAGCACAAGTGGGTACGATCTAGTGGCCATTACAGAAACGTGGCTGAAAGGTGACCAGGACTGGGAGATGAATATCCAGGGGTATCAAGCGTTTAGGAAGAATAGACAGGTAGGAAAAGGTGGTGGGGTCGCGCTATTAATAAGAGATAATATCAGGGTAGTACTGAGGGATGACATAGGCTCTGAGGAACAAAACGTGGAATCATTATGGGTAGAGATGAGGAATAGTAGAGGGAGAAAGACACTAGTAGGTGTGGTATATAGGCCCCCAAATAATAATGTTGAGGTAGGGAGGGCTATAAACAAGCAGATAAGGGATGCGTGTAAAAACGGAACGGCAATAATCATGGGGGACTTCAACATGCGCATTGACTGGCAGACTCAAGTCGGTAAGGGTGGAATGGAGGAAGAGTTCTTAGAATGCTGTCGGGATAGTTTCCTTGAACAGCATGTTACGGAACCGACGAAGGAACGAGCTATTTTGGATCTGGTATTGTGTAACAAGGTAGGTAGAATTAAGGATCTTATTGTGAAGGACCCTCTTGGGTCTAGTGACCACAATATGGTCGAATTTCTGTTTCAGATGGAAGAGGAGAAAGTTTGGTCCCAAACCAGTGTCCTCTGTTTGAACAGAGGGAAATATGATAGGATGAGGGATGAATTGGCTAAGGTAGACTGGGAGAGCAGGCTGGCAGGTAGGATAGCTGAGGAACAGTGGAGGATTTTTAAGGAGATCCTTTTCAGTTCTCAGCAAAAATATATTCCAGCAAAAAACAAGGATTGTAAGAAAAGGGAGAACCAGCCGTGGATTACGAAGGAAATAAAGGAGAGTATTAAAATAAAAACAGCTGCGTACAGAGTGGCCAAAAATAGTGGAGAAACAAGTGATTGGGAAAAATTTAAGAAACAACAAAGAGAGACTAAGAAAGCGATAAAGAAAGGAAGGATAGACTATGAAGCTAGGCTAGCAATTAATATAAAAAATGATAGTAAAAGTTTTTATAAATATATAAAAAGGAATAGAGTGGCTAGAGTGAATGTTGGACCCTTGGAGGACGAGAGGGGAGAGTTAATAGTGGGAAATGAGGATATGGCTGAGTCTTTAAATAAGTTTTTTGTGTCGGTCTTCACGGTGGAGGACACAAATAGTTTGCCAAATATTAACGATAGAGGGTTGGCAGCAGGAGAAATACTTAATACAATTAATGTTACCAGAGAGGCAGTGCTGGGTAGACTAATGGGACTGAAGGTGGACAAGTCCCCGGGTCCGGATGGAATGCATCCCAGGGTATTGAAAGAAATGTCAGAGGTAATAGTGGATGCGTTAGTGATTATTTATCAAAACTCGTTGCATTCTGGGGTAGTGCCGGTTGATTGGAAAACGGCTAATGTTACGCCGCTGTTTAAAAAAGGAAGGAGACAAAAGGCGGGTAACTATAGGCCGGTCAGCTTAACGTCTGTAGTAGGGAAAATGCTGGAATCCATTAGTAAAGAGGAGATAGCAGGGCATCTGGATAGAAATGGTTCGATCAATCAGACGCAGCATGGATTCATGAGGGGAAAGTCGTGCTTGACGAACATGTTGGATTTTTATGAAGATGTGACTAGGGCGGTTGATGGAGGAGAACCGGTGGATGCGGTGTTTTTGGATTTCCAAAAGGCGTTTGATAAGGTGCCCCATAAAAGGCTGCTGAAGAAGATTAGGGCACACGGAGTTGGGGGTAGTGTGTTAAAGTGGATTGGGGACTGGCTATCCGACAGGAAGCAAAGAGTCGGAATAAATGGGTGTTTTTCCGGTTGGAGGAAGGTAACTAGTGGCGTGCCGCAGGGATCGGTACTCGGGCCGCAGCTATTTACCATTTATATAGATGATCTGGAGGAGGGGACGGAGTGTAGGGTAACGAAGTTTGCAGACGACACAAAGATAAGTGGAAAAGTGAATCGTGTGGAGGACGGAGAAGATCTGCAGAGAGATTTGGACAGGCTGTGAGTGGGCGAGGATATGGCAAATGGAGTATAACGTTGATAAATGCGAGGTTATACACTTTGGAGGAAATAATAACAAATGGGATTACTATCTCAATGGAAACAAATTAAAACATGCTACCGTGCAAAGGGACCTGGGGGTCCTTGTGCATGAGACGCAAAAGCCCAGTCTGCAGGTACAAAAGGTGATCAAGAAGGCAAATGGGATGTTGGCCTATATTGCGAGGGGGATAGAATATAAAAGCAGGGATGACTTGATGCACCTGTACAGGGCATTGGTGAGGCCGCAGCTGGAATACTGTGTGCAGTATTGGTCCCCTTATATGAGGAAGGATATATTGGCATTGGAGGGAGTGCAGAGAAGGTTCACCAGGTTGATACCGGAGATGAGGGGTTTGGATTATGAGGAGAGGCTGAGGAGATTGGGTTTGTACTCGTTGGAGTTTAGAAGGATGAGGGGGGATCTTATGGAGACTTATAAGATAATGCGGGGGCTGGATAGGGTGGAGGCGGAGAGATTCTTTCCACTTAGTAAGGAAGTTGAAACTAGAGGACACAGCCTCAAAATAAAGGGGGGTCGGTTTAAGACAGAGTTGAGGAGGAACTTCTTCTCCCAGAGGGTGGTGAATCTCTGGAATTCTCTGCCCACTGAGGTGGTGGAGGCTACCTCGCTGAATATGTTTAAAGCGCGGATGGATGGATTCCTGATCGGTAAGGGAATTAAGGGTTATGGGGATCAGGCGAGTAAGTGGTACTGATCCACGTCAGATCAGCCATGATCTTATTGAATGGCGGGGCAGGCTCGAGGGGCTAGATGGCCTACTCCTGCTCCTATTTCTTATGTTCTTATGTTCTTAAGTCTTTGTAATACAGTATTATTGTATTCTATTATTGACCCTTATACCACATGTAGACTGCAGATGTGCCATGTTCATACACTGGTGAGGTCCATGGTTCATGGTTCACATCTAAAAGTGCACTCTCCTTCAGATGGATCCAATGTTCAAACTGGAAAGATCAAAACACAACGTCTGGCCTTTGGATTATAGGATTGTGGTGCATGACTGATTTCACAGAGGGGTACCTTATAGTTCACAGTTTGATTGACAGCTCCAAATGGTTATATGGGATTAAGCACTTGAATTAAATGCTTGTTTTTATAAAGGATTATGTAGTTGAAACAATTTAAATTGATAAATGGGTATTGAAAATTAGTGTTTGGGTCTGCAATAGACACTAATAACTTGATTTTATACCATCTCAGCATGGATCCTGAGATCTACCCATAGTAGATACAGCGTGAGTTGGCATGGGAGTGTAAAGATAAAGGGTGTTGGTGGGTCATGGGTAGACATGATTTGGTGCAAAGTTGGCATAAAGACCATGATGGGTGGATAGAGTTTCAGAGCTCAGTACAGGGCCATAAAAGGCCGTGGAAGTGACTAGAGGAGTGTAGATTGGTATAGGGGCCATAAAGGTAGCACGGTGGCACAGTGGTTAGCACTGCTGCCTCACAGCGCCAGGATCCCGGGTTCAATTCTGCCTCAGGTCACTGTGTAGAGTTTGCACTTTCTCCCCATGTCTGCGTGGGTTTCCTCTGAGTGCTCTGGTTTCCTCCCATAGTCCAAAGATGTGCGGGTTAGGTGGATTGGCCATGCTAAGTTTACCCTAGTCAATTTAGACCTTAGGCTCCTTCTGTACTGTAGGGATTCTTCTATGAAAGGCCAATAGCGGGTAGGTGGAGGTGCATAGGTTAGTCTGGGGATCTGAGAAGTCATGGGAGGGTGCATGGGGAGGTAAGTGGTGGCTAATGAACATAGAACACAGAACAGTACAGCACAGTACAGGCCCTTCGGCCCTCGATGTTGTGCCGAGCTTTGTCCGAAACCAAGATCAAGCTATCCCTATCATTCTGGTGTGCTCCATGTGCCTATCCAATAACCGCTTGAAATTTCCTAAAGTGTCTGACTCCACTATCACAGCAGGCAGGCCATTCCACACCCCAACCACTCTCTGAGTAAAGAACCTACCTCGGACATCCCTCCTATATCTCCCCCCATGAACCTTATAGTTATGGCCCCTAGTAACAGCTACATTCACCCGAGGAAATAGTCTCTGAACGTCCACTCTATCTATCCCCCTTATCATCTTATAAACCTCTATTAAGTCGCCTCTCATCCTCCTCCGCTCTAAAGAGAAAAGCCCTAGCTCCCTCAGCTTTTCCTCATAAGACCTACCCTCTAAACCAGGCAGCATCCTGGTAAATCTCCTCTGCACTCTCTCCATTGCTTCCACATCCTTCTTATCGTGAGGTGACCAGAACTGCACACAATATTCCAAATGTGGTCTCACCAAGGTCCTGTACAGTTGCAGCATAACCCCACAGCTCTTAAACTCAAACCCCCTGTTAATAAACGCTAACACACTATAGGCCTTCTTCATGGCTCTATCCACTTGAGTGGCAACCTTCAGAGATCTGTGGATATGAACCCCAAGATCTCTCTGTTCCCCCACATTCCTCAGAACCCTGCCGTTGACCCTGTAATCCGCATTCAAATTTGTCCTACCAAAATGAATCACCTCGCACTTATCAGTGTTAAACTCCATCTGCCATTTTTCGGCCCAGCTCTGCATCCTATCAATGTCTCTTTGTGGTCTACAACAGCCCCCCACCTCATCTACTACTTCACCAATCTTGGTGTCATCAGCAAATTTACTGACCCACCCTTCAGCCCCCTCCTCCAAGTCATTGATAAAAATCACAAATAGCAGAGGACCCAGCACTGATCCCTGTGGTACACCGCTGGTAACTGGTCTCCAGTCTGAAAATTTTCCATCCACCACCACCCTCTGTCTTCTATGAGATAGCCAGTTACTTATCCAATCGACCAAATTTCCCTCTATCCCACACCTCCTTACTTTCTTCATGAGCCAACCATGGGGAACTGATGATGGCATGAATGGGGCATAAGGATGTGTGGGAGGTAGGAGGTGAGGGGATGAGGGCTGCTTTTTGTTTTGTCTTTCACACAAGCTGCCTCAACACCTGGCAGCCCCTGCGGCTACATACAAATTCTTTCCGGGGGCTACAGGCCTGACACTCGCCCCAAATCGCCAATTGGACTGTTTCTGATTTGGGAGCAAAAATTCAGGCCAAAACCTCCAAACCATCTCTGTAATTGTTGTCTTTGATTTGGTAGGCGACAGTCATGGTCCTGGACATACTGATAGGTTGGAGGTGATACGGTTAGCAAACTCAACCTTTAATTCACCATTCTGCTAACACTCTACACAATATGAAACTCTCTCTCTCCCCAAGCTCTGTTATCACGTGATCTTATGTCACTGAGGATGTAGATCATATATTTATATATTCAGCATTAACCCTTTATACTACACAATCTAAGAAAATACTGAACGTAAACACACTAGCAAGGATAAAAAACTCAAGGGAAAAAAATTGGGAATCCTAACAGACCCCTGCTCACCACCAAGCGAAAACAGTGGTTCAGGGGTGGGACTTCGAGGATCGGGGCTCACCCACTCCAGTGCAGCTCCAAAATGCACCATGAACCAATGCCTATGTGTTAAGACAAAAATGGCAAGGATTCTGAAATCACACATGGATCGGATGTGCCGCTTGCATCAGATGCCAGCGGCATCTTGTGCCAGACAGATAAAATTCGACCCACAATCTTCAGTTAAATAGTAAAGCAAAGGGAGGCGAAATGTAGCAAGAAAGAATCTGCACATCGCATCTGCACTGACTCTCTGCCAGAGTATCCTACCCAGGCCCTCTCCCCGCCCTATCCCTGTAACCCCAAACATTTCCCATGGCTACTCCATCTAACCTACACATCTTGGGACACGAAGGGGCAACTTAACATGGACAACCCACCTAACCTGTTCTGGTCCCCACATTACAGGAAGGATGTGGAGGCTTTGGAGAGGGTGCAGAGGAGGTTTACCAGGATGTTGCCTGGTATGGAGGGGAGATCCTATGAGGAGAGGCTGAGGGATTTGGGATTGTTTTCGCTGGAAAGGCGGCGGCTAAGAGGGGATCTTATTGAAACATATAAGATGATTAGAGGTTTAGATAGGGTGGATAGTGATAGCCTTTTTCCTCTGATGGAGAAATCCAGCACGAGGGGGCATGGCTTTAAATTGAGGGGGGGTAGTTATAGAACCGATGTCAGGGGTAGGTTCTTTACCCAGAGGGTGGTGAGGGATTGGAATGCCCTGCCAGCATCAGTAGTAAATGCGCCTAGTTTGGGGGCGTTTAAGAGATCCGTAGATAGGTTCATGGACGAAAAGAAATTGGTTTAGGTTGGAGGGTCACAGTTTTTTTTTAAACTGGTCGGTGCAACATCGTGGGCCGAAGGGCCTGTTCTGCGCTGTAATGTTCTATGTTCTATGTTCTATGTTCTAACCTGCACATCTTTGGACTGTGGGAGAAAACTGGAGCATCTGGAGGAAACCCATGCAGTCATGGGGAGAATGTGCAAACTCCACACAGTCATCCAAGGCCGGAATTGAACCCAGGTCCCTGGAGCTGTAAAGTAGCAGTGCTAACCGCTGAACCACCATGCCACCTCAAAGACCTGGAATCCTTGCGGATTAATGTCACAATTTCTGTCATTCTGTAAAGTTGCTTCTTTATTAGTTGGCATAGTCCTTTCTTCTGTCTAAGTGATAGCTCACTACCATCAGTGCATAAGAAAAATCAGAAACATGCCAACATTAAAAATGGATGACTGCCAAATGGAAATGTAGGTCACAGCTGGGGCACTATCACTTCCAGCTACTGTTGGTAGTACAAGATTAAATCTAAATTATTGCTGACCTTTTTCCTATGTTTCCCCCACTCCTATATGCGCACCCACCTTGAATGATTCATCACTCAAAACCGAGGTCTTCAAAGAGCAAGATAACTAGATCCACAAAATGTTTGTGTCCAGATGAAATGAAAATAATGCACCCTTCATGATCCTTTAAAATAGTACTAATTATGTGAAAAAACAGAAAACTTTCCAGCAGATTTGAAGAGGCATGGTTTGTGTGTACTAGAAAATTTGATGGATTTAATAACTCTGGGGGAAGAAAATTAGAACTGAATAGTGAACCCCTAAAATGGTTAACTAAAAAGTAATGATCTTTTCATGCGGCTTGACAGAAGCTCAAAGGCAGATAAATGTTTTATGAAAAATATATACTTTTTATTAAAGAACTGCAATATTTAAGAGAAACACAAGTTTTCCCTAAAAAGCAGACATGTCCTCAATTTCCATTGGAGTTCTCTTGATTTCCTGCAATTATGGATAGAGAGATAAGTATAATCCAGTTAAATTGGCTGTTTGAATTGCTGCTCAAGGAGTTGCACCAAACTCTCACTGAAATGACAGTCAGAGATCAAATAATCCGCGAGGAGATTCAAGGTTCAAAGTTTCAGTAAAACACCAGAATTTTTAAAAGTATTGTAGGGTTTAAATAGAAATATCTCATGCCAAATTTAAGCTCAAGCTTCAATTTGCATGAGATATTTCAGTTTAAAACTGTAAGCTCCAATAATTGATCTGCAGGAAACAGCTTGGAGATGAATTGCTTGGTTAGAAAAATTGAATAATTTCTGTACCAAATCATCATACAGACCCAAGGTGTTTGAATTTGTTGCAGGGATGCAACACTGGGCAGACAGTTGTGCCGTGGACATTAACAGTCAGCCATGTGATGGGATCACAAATGTCAGTCATGCAACTGGCAGATTCCTATTCATGAACTTGCTGGGTGTTTACAACATAGCGGTTGTCTGCCTGATTTTATTTCCTTGTACTAACCCACAATTTACCAGATTTCAATTCTATTTCACAAACTTGCCATGCTAGGATTCAAGCTCATGACTGGTATCATTACCACCATCAGTCACATGTCCATTATTAACCGTGCTTGGATGACTAGACTTTGAATGATCAGAAACATACAATGTTTCACTGTCTGTATTATCTCTGATAGAATTGAACCGCTATGGAATAATGAATGCTCCATGTGGGTGCTGGAAGGCAGTGGCAGCTTCAATATCACTTTGAAACCAAGAGATTCAGATAAGGTAATGGAGAAAATCTCCATCAGTTTATGAATCTCAGCAGAACTTTGACTTTGAACTGAAGACTTATCTAGTCAAGCATCTGTTGCATTATACAACATATCTTCACATACATTTTAAATTGCCTTTGCTGCTCCAGAAAGATGTGGAACTTATCTGACTTGCAGTTAAAAATACTGCAGATTAACTTCAGAAGAGTATAATCAACTTTAATCAGATTGTAACTCTAAAATACTCACTTTGCCCATGAAAGTGATATGAACTCAAGTAGGTTTTATAGCTGCTTGTCAGGAAATTTACTGGAAAGGATTTACTATAATTGTAAGAAATGCAAGAAAATAATCTTTCAAAAGGACAATTACAAATACAAACAATTACTGCAGAAAGCCACAGAAGCAGAGCTGATTATTTGCAGCTTATGCATTCAAATGCATGCAATAAAATGCCATCCTGAATTTTTAAAAATTGTTTGCCAATACAGACAGACTCAATTTTAATTAGTTGCATTGGATCATGTTAAATGGCCTTTAAAAGATGGTATCATCACTATCACCAGCAAACGATTGAACAGGTTAAGATTCTGAAATCGACTGCTTCAATAAACAGAGAGCTTGAGAAAGTTTTCATTTTATTATTAGTTTGGAAACACAGGCCTTTTGTGATATTACGCAACTCTATAAATAAAAAAAATCTACTGATTGTGCCAGAAATGATATGCAGCACAGGTGCCATCCTGCAACTGAGCTGATTCTATATTCTTTAGTAATTACAAGAGCACCACGTTAAAGTTGCAATTCTAACTATTTTCTACAAAAAGAGATACATTTGCTTTTTCATTAAGAAAAGATAACTCACACCCAATAGAAAAACTCAGTGAGGAGCCACATTTTCGCCTGAACTATTGAATTTTTAAAAATCATTTTAGGGGATGTGGGTGTCGCTGGCTAGGCCAGCATTTATTGGCTATCCCTGGATGCCCTTCAGAATCCGGATATGAAAGAGCTGGGTTACTGGTAGATATGTTTTCCTTGGTTCAGCTTGCACTAACTCGCAAATTCAAAAACAACATAGCTCTTCAATGTTTGAGGGCTTTCGCTTAAATGAAACAAATATTCTATTTCATACAGGCAGACAATGCAACCCTTGATCATTAACCAAAGTGCTGGCAAACATCCCTTCGTTTTTTTTAATAAGGTGCATCTGGTCTGCATAAATAACAGTGGCTTCATAGCCTGCAACTGGAACTCTTGAGAGAATATACATGAACAGCACCGAACCTAAAGTGAATTAAATAAATGTATGGTGCAGATCACATCTCATTAACTAACTGTTTCTGGATGCACAATTCACCATTTGCAATATGTGCAACTGAAAATCATTGGCATTAGTAATGGAAAGGGGAATTCTCAAGATTTTAAGACTTGGTTATGAGGGAGAAATTTTGTTGAGAGGTCAATGGAGAAGGTCACAAAATCTTCTCACTCAGAAGAAACAAGAACAATTTAAGGAAGGCAAAGAGAAGGAACAAGAAAAGGGAAAATAATGATATGCCAAGGGAAAGTAATAGGCCGTGAACCACATTGAAAGAAAAAAAATCAGAAAGAAATGAATTAGATCTCAAGATAAAGATTATACGGATCGAGACAAGGGGAAGACAAAGAATGAGAAAAAACAAAAGTATGTTGGAAGTTGGAAAATTTTGCAATTTATGATTTAGATTAATATCTTTTATTCATTATTCCACAGACTTTCAAATGGATCAACAAACATGTGATCAATTATTGTGGACCTTTAACAATCCAATTTCTATCCATAATAGTTAATTATTGTTTAAGCGGCAGTTTAAGCATTGTTGTAAAAACTTTTGCAGGTAGGTTGACGACTCTACTAAGACTTCCACTTGCATTTTGTAGTTTTGTAACCACGGAAACAACAAGTTGGATTTTCAGAGTCAGGAAGACGCTATGGGACTTGAAAAATGGTGGTCAGAGCCCAGGTGCAGAAATCCCACACCCAGTTAAAACAGATCCAATTTTTGTCAGTGGGGGGATGGGGCGGAGATTGATTCATATGGACAGGAAACCCAAATTTAGCTGGGCTATTTTAATTCAGTGCTGAGTTCAAACAGGCTCCACTGTGGCCTTAATCTGCAGTGTGGGAGCCACAAATTGATGGAATAGACATAAACGTTCTTGATAGCTGGATACATTATGTATAACTGCCATGATCTGAAGCTTTTTAAATGTTCTACACGTAAAAGTTAAAGAACCTCTGCTCAACTGCTCCGATTGACAAGCATAGGTCAGAAAACAAAGTAGCAAAAGGTCAGGCAGTTTCAAAAGAGTCCTTTGTTGGCATTTCCCCAAGATCTGGAATTATATCATCATGAAAGTTTGGCTGAGTTTCTAAAGTGACAATTGTCTCAGCAGGGTATTCAGAGTTCACATTCTATTTGACAGCTTGGAGAGGCTATTAAAGGACGAGTTGTCTTTGATGTATCATCAGAATAAAATTGTTTGGCTTTGTAAGGATTAATCCCTTGAAAAACATTTAAAAGCTTTGAATAGGTTTCACAAATTAGAGTTTTTTTTCCACAATCAGGTCTGCATGAATGATAGCTATACAAGATTGTTCGAAGTTTATGTTTTTGTCATCGCCATATGGCTATTGAGACTTTAAATGCCTGGTTGATTGACATTTTTAAATAGCTGTAATAAAAGGAGATTTTGCAAGAAATTTATGGATGACTGTTTTTTCCATACATGGTACTGTTACTATCAGGTGTACTGGTTCAGTACAGGATGTATACTAGTAAATGGGCATTCAAGTGCCATAGGCAGACATGGAGGATATGAGGGACCATTGGGGATGGGTGGAGGAGTGTAAGTTGGCATGTGGGATATGGGTAAGACCTTCCGAATTTACTTTTCAAAAGTTTTCCTTATCTAGACTATGGTTCACTACACCTCTTGGGGGACCATGAACCACAACTTATTGAAAAGCTGCCCTGATTTCGTAAAAATTGCAGAGGGCTGGGAGATGCCTATTCTTGCAATGGGGCCTTCCACATGGGGAATACATGGTGCCATTTCGCAACCTGCACCTTTGTCCTGCACTGACAAGGCCAGAAGGCAATAGAAACAGGGATTCCAGGTCCTGGCTGCCATTTCTAAAGGTCCGTGGAGTCTCCCTGACCCTGTGAAAATCCAGCCCATTGTTCCCCCTGTGACACCCTGTTCCACTCCTCAGTCACCCCTGAAAAATTAATTCTGCTTCTCTCTCCACAGATGCTGCCTGACCTGGTAAGTATTTCCAGCACTTTTTGTTTTTTTCATCTGCAGTTCTACTTGATCAGGTCCCCAGATATATCGCAATGTAGTTGACTCTTAACTGCCCTCTGTAATGTACTAGCAATTAGTTTCATTGAACGAAATTGCTGAAGACAAAAGTTAAAGAAGAATAAAAACGGGTGGATCACCCGGCATTAGCTTATCATACTAAGCGTGGTCGACCCTGCAAAATTTTTCGCATCGATATCAAAGCTGAGCGAGCTGTCATGCAGAATACCCAAGCAACAGCCTGACAGTCATATCTTTCAGCGGCGTTCCAGACTCCTTTACCACCACCCTTTCCCACCAGAAATGGCAACATAGTGGGAGGGAACGACCCTGGAAGTTCTCAACTGTGACTCCAGATTCCATGAAGTCTCATGGGCACAGGTCAACTGTGAACAAGAAAACCTCTCGCTGATGACTACACACCACCCTCCATCAGCTGATGAAGTAGTGCTGCTCCATGTTGAACACCACTTGGAACAAGCCTGAAGTAACAAGCCAAGCTTGGTTTGGAACTTCAACTTAACTTCAATTCAACTTTAAAAGTCAGGAGTCTATTTGCAGACATTTAAATATGCTCACCAGGTTCTTATACATGATAGACCACTCCCCCCACATTAAATTGTCCATTCAAGCTAACATGAATCACAACAGGTTCCCCACGATATACATCTGGTGAGAAGTACCCCCTGGAGACATACAGAGGAGTACAGTCCCCAGGGGGAGGTCATGTCTGGGCACTGCTCCTGGCACTGCCGATGGAACTCCCCAGAGTGCCAGCCCCGGCACTACCAGGTTTGCACTGTCAGTTATCCTGTGCCAGGCAATGCCAGGGCCAGCAATGGGGACTATACTTACCTTTGCACCCCTGGGTGCGGGGAGGCAATATTTGACTGATTCACGCCTTTATATACTTTATATATTCCAACAAGGTACGAGTATCAAGTGAGGGAGGGATGATGTGGCAGGGCCTTGTTAATAATATCAAAATGTATTTAAATGCATTACAGTGAGGTTTTCACCCTTTGTGTGTGTGTTTCCTGATTCTTGCGGGAGTTTGAGCCCACATCACCGTTTCTACTGATGGCTAATGTGGGCTCAAAATTCCATCCAGCGTCTATATTTCCAAAGCCCTGGATCCTCTATATCTTATTCATTGCTTGCTCAACTTGTCCTTTCACATTCAATGATTTGTACACATGTACTCCCAGGTCCTTCTGCCCCTGCACACCTTTAGAATGTTCCCCTTGGGTTCATATTACTTCTCATTCTTCCTACCAAGATATATCACCCCACATTTATCCACATGAAATTTCAATCTGCCATGTGGCAATCAATCCATTAATTAGTCTATGTTTTCCTAAAGTTAATCACTACGATCCTCACTCTTCACAATTCTTCCAATTCTTCTGCCAACTGCAAATCTGGAAGTTGTGCCCTGTAAGCAAAATCTAGATGATTAATATTCATCAAGAAAATCGGTGGTCCTAAGCCAACCTCTGGGGAACCCCATTGCATACCTTCCCCCAGTCACTCACTCACCACTACTGTCCATTTCCTGTCACTTCGCTAACTTTGTATTCATGCTTTCACTGTCACTTTTATTCCAGAGGCTTCAACCTTGCTGACATCCTAATTATGTGTCATTTTATCAGATGTACACCATATCAACTGCATAACCTCCAACTCTCTTTTGTTGTGTCACAGAGTTAATTAAATAGTATTTGCCTTTAACAAATCCATGCTGGCTTTCCTTAATTAAATCATTTTTGTCCCAGTTTATCACTTGTAAAAGCTTTCCCACCACCAAAGTCAATTTGATTGGTTTGTAGTTGCTGGGTTTAACCTCACACCCTTTCTTCAGCAAGGATGCAACATTTGCAGTTCTGCAGTCCTCTGCCCTCTCCCGTATGGAAAGTTAAGGCCAGTACCTTACAATTTCCACTCTTACTTCCATCAGCACCCTTGAATGCATCCCATCCAGTCCTGGTGACTTATCAATCTTAAATGCAGCTAGCCTTTCTACTGCTTCGAATTAATCATTTTTAGCCCATCCAGCATCTCAACTATCTCCTCTTTCAACATGACTATGGAAGCATCATCTTCTTTGGTAAAGACAGAGGCGAAGTAGTCATTTAACACCTCAGCCATGCCCTCAGCTTCCAAGTATGATTCTCTTTTCGATCTCCATGTGGGATCTCATCTTACTATTATTATTTAGATGCCTATAGAGGACATCTGGATATCCTTCTCTCCTTGCTACTCATTTCCTTTCCCACTTCCATTCTGAACTTTCTATATTCAACCTGATTCTCACTCTATCATCTCACATTGGTGAGATGCACCCTTTTTCTGCTGCACATTATTCTCTACTCATTTCATAGTCAAGGGAGCTTTGATTTTAGCTTCCCAAGATGTTGTCACAACGGAAATACACTAACTCTGCCCTAACCATTTCTTCACCGAGAAGGCTCATTGCCCTTTTATGGCTTTGCCTTACGATCTTTTGATTCCAATTTACCCAGTAGATCCATTCTCTCATCCAACTGAAATTATCCCTCCTGCATTAAATATTTTTATTTTCTATTGCTCATTGTCCTTTTTCATATTTAACCAGAGCTTTTTGACACTACAATCACTGTTTACAGAATGTTCCTCCACTGATACTTGACCTACTTCATTCCCCAGAACCAGATCCAGCAGAGCCTGTTTCCTTGTTGGGCTGGAAACATATTGGTCAAGAAGATCCTCCAGAACATTTTACAGAAACTCTGTTCCCGCATCCCTCTATGCCCCTTACACCATTACTATCCCAGCCTATATTAACTGAAGTTCCCCATTATCACTGTTCTGTATTTTCTGTGCCTCCCTGTAATTTCCCTGTAAATTTGTTCCTCTATTTTTTTTTCCCACTATTAGGTGACCTATGAAATGCACTCAATAGGGAAATAGTATCCGTCAACCCTAACCAAATAGGTTCTGTCCTGGACCCTTCCAGGACATCCTCTCTCTTTCTCCAGTACGGCAATATTCTCTTTAATTAATTCTACCATCCCTTGCCCTTACTTTCATTCCATCTTTCCTGAATGCCCTGCGTGCAGTGATATTTAACATCGAATCCTGCCCTTTGCTTTGAGCCAATATTCACTAATAATCTGTTCACCACTGGTCAGTTTGGGTTCCACCAGGATCATGTGGTTCCAGCTCTGATTTATTACCATTGTCCAAGCACAAACAAAAGAGTTTCTAGTGATGAGGCAAGAGTCACTGATCTGGTCAGTAAGCCAGCGTGGCATCAAGGAGCCCTAGGAAACTTGGAAGTCAGTTGGAAGCAAATGGAGAACTCTCCACTGGCTGGAGTCATATCTAGCACACAGGTTATAGTTGTTGGAGGCCAATTATCTCAGGCCTACGACATTTTTGCAGGAGTTTCTCAGGTCAGGATGATAGGCCGAATCATCTTCAGCTGCTTCAATGACATTCCCCGCAACATAATATCAAAAGTAGGGATGTTTGCTGATGATTGCACAGTACCAGTCACAACTCCCAGTAACAAAGCAGTCCTTGTCTGTTGCAGCAAGTTCCGGACAGCATTGAGACTTAGGCTATTAAGTGTAATATTCACGCCACACAAATACTAGTTGAAAACCATTTGCAACAAGAGAGAATATAACCATCTCCCCTTAATGTTCAACAACATTACAATTGCTGTATCCCCACTATCAACATCCTGGGGGTTAGCAATTACCAGAAACTTAACTGCACCAGTCACATAAATACTGTGGCTACAGCAGGCCAGAGTTTTCTGAGGCAAATAACTCATGTTTTGATTCTTTGCATCATCCACAAGACACAAATCAGAATGTGATGGAATCCATTGCACTTGACTGGATGAGTGCAGCTCCATCAACATTCAAGAAGTTGACACCACTGACACCATCCTGAAGAAAGCAGTTACCTTCGCTGGCACACCACCCATATCCTTAAACATGTACTCCCTCTGCCACTGGCACCCCATGATTGCAGTAAGTACCATTTACAAGATGCTTAGCAGCAATTCACTAAGGTTCATTTGACAGCATCTTCCAAACCTGCGACCACTACCACCTAGAAGAACATGAGCAGCAGACATGGGAACACTGCCACCTGCAAGTCACACTCCATCCTCGAAATCTATCACTTTCCTTCATCAATACTGGGTCAAAATCCTGGAACTTTCCACCTAACAATACTGTGGGTGCACTTGCACGGCAGGATTGCAACAGTTCAAAAAGACACTGGATAAAAGCAAATTACTGCAGATGCTGGACTCTGAAACCAAAAGAGAAAATGTTGGAAAATCTTAGCAGGTCTGGCAGCATCTATAAGGAGAGAAAAGAGCTGACATTGAGTCCAGATGATCCTTTGTCAAAGCTAAAAGGCGTAGAAAGTGGGAGATATCTACACTCATTCCAGGTTAAGCAGCGTTTCACTTGCACCTCTTTCAATTTGGTGTATTGTATTCGCTGCTCCCAATGTGGTCTCCTCTATATTAGAGGCGCCAAAGGTAGACTGGGTGATCACTTTGCTGAGCACCTTCGGTCTGTGCGCAATCTGGATTCTGACCTTCGTGTTGCTTGCCATTTTAATACACAACCCTGCTCCCACATGTCTGTCCTTGGCCTGCTGTAATGTTCCAGTGAAGCTCAATGCAAACTGGAGGACCAGCATCTCATCTTCCGACTAGGCACGTTACAGCCTTCCGGTCTCAACATCGAATTCCGCAACTTCAGATGATTAGCTCCACCCCACCTCGACCCCTTTGTTTTTATTTTATTTTAAACTGTTCTCTACCTTTTATTTCTTTATTGCCTTTATCATAGATTCCCTACAGTGCAGAAGGAGGCCATTTGGCCCATCGAGTCTGCAATCCCACCCATGCCCTATTCCGGTAACCTCACATATTTACCCTGCTAATCCCCCGATACCAGGGTGAATTTAGCATGGCCAATCAACCTAACCCACACATCTTTGGACTGTAGGAGGAAACCGGAGCACCCGGAGGAAACCCACGCAGACATGGGGAGAATGTGCAAACTCCGCATAGACAGTGACCCAAGGCCAGAATTGAACCCGGGTCCCTGGCGCTGTGAGACAACAATGCTAAACACTGTGTCACAAGGCTACCCTTCATTTTTCTCCCCCCCCCCCCACTTCCCCCTGTTCTTACCTTTTCTGCACCTTTCCTTCCCTTTTCCCCCTTTTTCTCAATTTTACCTCTCTTCCACTCATCTCCCCCCTCCCCTCACATCTTCATCTGTCGCAGTTTACCCTCGGATTTCAGCTTCTCTGCCGTTTGGCCATTCACACCTTTTATTCTCTCTATGGACTGCCATTAACACCTCTTAGCCTTTTCCCTTGTTTTTGTAGCTATGACTCATTTTTCATTCCCTCACTCTACAGCATAAATATCTCTCACTTTCTATGCATTTTAGCTTTGACAAAGGGTCATCTGGACTCAAAACGTGAGTTCTTTACTCTCCTTACAGATGCTGCCAGACCTGCTGAGATTTTCCAGCATTTTCTCTTTTGGCTTCAAAAAGACAGCTCCCTCCATCTTCAAGGGTAATGAAGGATGAACAATAAATGCTGGCCTTGCCAGTAATACTCTCATTCTACACCCGAATGAATGACTTAAAGTAAGAGCTGAAAAGGCAACATTAGAAATAAATATCAAATCCAAATAGAAAACAAAAAATCAGTAACTACAATGTTTCATTAAGTACAACAGGTATGAGTGCGGATTCCATGATCTGGCTCAAAACAACAATCAAAGGGAAAACTGAATGGAACTCATAGTGCCAAATTTTCTGTCTGGTTAAATGAAAAGTGAAAACCTGACAAGGCCTGTGTGCCATTTTCTGCTTAGTGCTGTCTATAGTTGTTGTTCCTGCTGAGAGCCTCTCATTGCCAAATCAATTTGATAACACAATTTCGGGACCAAGTATCTGTGTCTGCACCCAAGTATCCATGTCTTCAGCTTGCAAGGTCAGATCTAATAATGACCCTCAGGGATGAAAACCAACTGTACGGATAAATGCCAAAGAACCAGGAAACATTAACGGCAACAGGACTGCCATTCTGACTTATAGGCGGGTTGCCTGTTTGATACAACACATGCTGACAGGCAGCTTTGAATTAGAGTGCACCCTCAAATTTATGTCCAGAGGCTGAAGGAAATTCAATGGGGGAGGAAGTTAAACTGAGAATGCAACTAATGAGGCTTGTCAACTACTTTGAGCATTATAGCTTCACAGCATTTATAATACCTAAAATACTGTAGTTCCTTCCAAAATTGTTTTGGTGTTAATACCAACATTTGCCGATTTTGAACACTTACATATTTCACTAAATTGCAAAAGCATACATTCTGTTCAATGATTTCAACTATTTTTTTTTCACCCAAATTCGGTATAAAACAGTCAACAAAAACTTAAGAAAATTGTTCAGACTGTCTAAAAGAAGAAAGATAGATGCAGTGAAAATGTGACCAGTCCTTTAGTGATTCCCTCCAACATGATGGAGCCTGAGAAACCTACTGGATTCACAAGTTTACATGTGTTCAGGCCAAAGAGTTAAGCCCTGATTCAGCAGGGATTTGGGGAGGACTCGACTGGCAAAGAGGACAAGCAACAATAAATTACACTGTCACAATCTCCTCTTGACTGGAAGTTTTCTTTCAGCCCTTCAGGCCCTACATCACCTGACCCAAACAAGTGTCACAGAATTAAGGTAAGTTATCTATCATAGCAAGATTAAAAAGGAAGTCCCTGGTTCAAACTGCCCTTTTTAACAAAACTTTTCAAGCAACAGGAAGCTCTATGCCCACAGGGAAAGACAGATGACAAAGCACTAACTGGTAGTCAGAATAAATTACATTCACTATCTATCATAATAATGGCAAATAGTGACAACAAGCTAATTGGAATGGACACCAGCTGGTCGCAGCATCCAGATTCAATAGTGTTTGCTATGGTTCTCTTCATAAGAATTAGGATTTTACAAAAAAGAACACTCCTTTAAACGGAATGAGGGAGACATTCACATTTCTACCATTAATCCTGATCCAGGACTGTGATGTGGGGAGCTACGTAAATGGCTCTGAAGTCAGCTGCTTTTGAGCATATCCCACAGAATATATTAAAATGTAGTGAAGTTTGAAAGGGTAAACGCAAACCTCACTTGCCACAGGACAAAAAGGGCAAAAAACTCTCGTGTTTGATATTTAAGGTCACGCAAATGCATCAGATAATATATCAAAGAGGGGTCTCAACTCTTCAATGGCAATGCATTACTGAATAATTACACTATCCTGAGTGTTGGAAAGTAAAATATCTATGCTTTATAATGTGCTCCTCATAGCCATGTTTTAAAAATGATCTAATTTAAAAGTATCTATGACCCCAGAAATTCAAGTGCGTCAGGCATGTCCCTTGCATATGAACAGTGAGGTACTCCTCAGGTATTGGGCCCCATGTTGCGTGATAGGTTATCGAATAGTTATGTAGACCATAATGTCACACCGACATTAACAGTCATGTGATATTGACTCTGCACATCAGACAGAGAAGGCAGTACTCATGAGAGATGTGCCTACTCAGTAGCCCACCTTGTAAATATTGTAAGGAGTATAAATAAACAAGTTTGAAGTAACTATCTGAGACAGTCTCTCATGACAAGATACACCATGCCACCTGTACATGGAACATGGTGGCACCGGTGGTGACACCAATCTAACCAAGAGTTGGCGCCCTTGACTGAACAGCTACAGCCTGTTATCGAAACAAACCCTATTTGGAACACCAATCCACAAGTGTCCTAAGCAGCAAGCTATAGGAAAGGGTAGCAATGGTGGCATTCAAGAACCAGTCACTATTCCTCCCCTACCCATTCAAACATCTCGAAGGTCCACACAGAGGCTCACATTGGAGGATGTAGAGAGGTAGATTCTTGAGGTACTGAGCAGCCTCAGGCCTCCTTACCAAAGAGCAGAAGCACAAGATTAGCTCATTCTTCAACACAGTAGAACTTAGTGACAAGATCCTTCTCAGGCAGCAGATTTCCGCGGACCTTGAATCGGTTCTAAAAGCTTTTGATGCATTTCTTTTTACGCCAAAATAGGACAACCGTGCTGGAGAATTGTGCTTCAACCATAGATCTCACAAACCAGGGAAATTAGTCCACTTGCTCTATACTGACTTTATTGCAAAGGAATCTCTGAAAAACTATCACACACTGATGCGCGATTGATTCACACGGGAGGCTAGGACGTACCCGGGAATAAAGGCTTTTATTCACAACAAGATTGGAGCACACTACTTAACAATACTATCCCAGATTAAGGGCTACTAGGAAGTAGCAGTGACCTTTCTACTCCTGTAAGAAGGCGGAGCCTAACGGAGTGTACCACATAAACAATGATAACAGGTGGAACACCCCAACCCTAACCCCAACAGTAACAAGAGTAACATATGTACAAGTATCCATAGTGGTAACCATCTATGGTTCACCACATTCATCCCTCCTTTAAAAACAAAGGCCGGTGGGGTAAGGAGACAATACGAACTGTACATATGTTCACAAGTTCAGCCGTATCGGAGGTCCGCAACGTCTCTGCGACCTCTGCAGCACTGGCTTCAGTGCCGGTTCTGGTGACCGTGGTGACGACCCTCTCTCCGAGGTGGTGTCCAGTGACTCCTCCAGTTCCTCACGGACGGGTGGACCTCGAGGTGGCGACAATCTCCTGGACTCAGGCAAGCTGTACACGGGAGTAAGAGGATTAAGTTGAGGTCCCGATGCTGCCCGCGCCGTGTCAGGAGGGGAGAGAATGGGCAAAGGAATCCTAACCAGGGGTGCGGGTGTGATGGGGGTTTCCAGGTCCCCTGCAGGCGCCAGATCTCTGATAGAGACCGTGTCCTCTCGCCCGTCAGGATATGCCACATAGGCATATTGAGGGTTGGCGTGGAGGAGATGGACCTGTTCAACCAAAGGGTCGGACTTGCAGGTCCTAACATGCCGCCGCAGGAGGACAGGTCCTGAGTACGTCAACCAAGACAGCAGTGAGGTCCCAGAGGAAGACTTCCTAGGGAAGGTAAACATCTACTCATGTGGGGTAGCACTGGTTGCCGTACACAGGAGGGAC
The DNA here is from genome assembly GCF_964213995.1 of Mustelus asterias. NCBI lineage: Eukaryota > Metazoa > Chordata > Chondrichthyes > Carcharhiniformes > Triakidae > Mustelus > Mustelus asterias. The sequence goes on from NC_135802.1 coordinate 112,780,047, forward strand.
CGGATTGAATGGAGCGCATCAGAAAGTACCTCTTGCTAACAGGAGACTGGAAGACCCCTAGACCTTAACGCCAGTAAAACAGCCTTCCAGACTGTAGCGTTTTCTCTCTCGACCTGTCCGTTACCCCTGGGGTTATAACTCGTAGTCCTACTTGAGGCAATTCCTTTAGAGAGCAGGTATTGCCTCAAGTCGTCGCTCATAAACGACGAACCCCTATCACTGTGGATATAACTGGGGTAGCCGAACAGGGTAAAGAGACTCCGCAGGGCTTTGATGACCGTGGCAGAGGACATGTCAGAACAGGGGATGGCAAAAGGGAATCGGGAGTATTCATCAACCACGTTGAGGAAATACACATTCCGATCTGTCGAAGGAAGGGGGCTCTTGAAGTTGACACTCAGTCATTCAAAAGGGCGAGTGGCTTTAATGAGGTGTGCCCTGTCAGGTCGGTAGAAGTCCGGCTTGCACTCTGCACATACCTGGCAGCTTCGAGTTACCGACCTGACATCCTCTATGGAGTAGGGCAGATTCCGAGCCTTTACAAAATGGAAAAACCGAGTGATCCCCGGATGGCAGAGATCATTGTGGAGGGCCTGTAACCAGTCCTCCTGCACACTGGCACATGTTCCACGCGACAGGGCATCTGAGGGCTCATTGAGCTTCCCCGGACGGTACATGATATCATAGTTGTAGGTGGAGAGTTCGATTCTCCACCTCAAGATTTTATCATTCTTAATTTTTCCCTTTAACGTGTTGTTGGAACATGAAGGCCACGGACCGCTGGTCCGTGAGCAGGGTAAACAGTTTGCCAGCCAAATAATGGCGCCAATGCCGTACGGCCTCCACAGTGGCCTGAGCCTCTTTCTCCACAGAGGAGTGCCGAATTTCAGGGCCTTGGAGGGTGCAAGAGAAAAAGGCGATGGGCCTGCCCGCCTGGTTAAGTGTGGCGGCCAGGGCGAAATCAGATGCATCACTCTCCACCTGAAAGGGGATGGACTCATCGACAGCGTGCATCGTGGCTTTCGCGATGTCGGCTTTTATCCCTTCAAAGGCTCGGCGAGCCTCTGCTGTCAGGGGAAAAGAGGTAGATTTTATGAGCGGACGGGCTTTGTCCGTGTAATTGGGAACCCACTGTGCACAGTACGAGAAGAAGCCTAAGCATCTTCTCAGTGCTTTGATGCTAGTGGGTAGGGGAAGTTCAAGGAGGGGACGCATACGGTCTGGATCGGGGCCGATGACCCCGTTTTCCACCACGTATCCGAGGATTGCCAGGCGGTGCTTGCTGAATACGCACTTCTCCTTGTTATAGGTCAAGTTCAGGAGAGTCGCAGTGCGTAAAAACGTCTGGAGGTTGGCGTCGTGGTCCTGCTGGTCATGGCCGCAGATAGTGACGTTGTCCAGGTACGGGAAGGTAGCCCGTAGCCCGTTTTGGTCCACCATTCGGTCCATCTCACGCTGGAAGACCGAGACTCCATTAGTGACGCCGAAAGGGACTCTTAATAAGTGATAGAGACGGCCATCTGCCTCAAAGGCCGTGTATTTGCGGTCCTCTGGGCGAATGGGGAGCTGGTGGTAGGCTGACTTCAAGTCGATGGTGGAGAACACCCGGTACTGCGCAATCTGGTTGACCATGTCAGATATGCGCGGGAGAGGGTACGCGTCCAGCTGCGTGTACCTATTAATGGTCTGACTATAGTCTATGACCATCCGGGGCTTGTCTCCAGTCTTGACCACCACGACTTGTGCTCTCCATGGGCTAGTGCTAAGTTGAATGACCCCTTCCCTGAGGAGCCGCTGAACCTCAGATCGAATAAAGATCCGATCCTCAGCACTGTAACGCCTGCTCTGAGTTGCGATGGGCTTGCAGTCTGGCACGAGATTTTCGAATAGGGAAGGTGGGGTAATTTTGAGTGTTGAGAGACCGCATGTGGAGCGCGCTGGACAATTTGGAGGCTGCAGTTCTCCCACTGAAAGTGGAGGGAGTGGCCCATCGTACCGCAGGGTCACACTCTTCAGGTGGACCATAAAGTCTAGCCCCAGGAGTACCGGAGCGCAAAGGTACGGTAACACGAGGAGCCTGAAGTTCTCGTAGACCGTGCCCCGCACCGTTAAGGTTACCATACAGCTCCCAAGAACAAGGACAGATCGGGACCTCGAGGCCATGGAGATTGTCTGCCTGACAGTTTGCACCCGGAGAGCGCACCGTTTCACTGTATCCGGATGGATGAAGCTCTCTGTGCTCCCGCTGTCTGCGCCAGGCGCCCGTTGACCTCTATATTCATCATGGACTTGTCGAGTCTGTGAGGCTTGGCCTGGTCCAGGATGATTGACGCCACTGTTGGATCCCGAGTGTAACTGCAGGCAGCTGAGATAGCCGATGACGAGGACCCCCGCTGGTCTTCTGCGGCCGGTGTCGACCAAAATGGCTGCGCCCACAAATCGCACGTGGTCGATGATGTTGAAAACGGCGGCACCCGCAGGTCGCACGTGGCTTGCGTCGCCGTCGTAGGAAATGGCGGCGCCCGTGGATCGCACGTGGTTGAAGACATCGACGAGGCCGGAGACGAGGAGATGGATCCTGGGGAGTCACACGCAGCACTGCTGGGCTTGGAAAGGGTCTTCGCTCGGCACACTTTTGCATAGTGCCCTTTCTTTCCACAGGCGGAGCAAAACACCGTCCTGGCCGGACATCTCTGGCGTGGATGCTTCGCCAATCCGCAGAAATAGCACCGTGGGCTTCCAGGAGCTGCCGCAGCCGTCAGGTCTGAAGTTGAGAGCATTATCGCGCAGTTCCGAGGAGCCGCCGAGTACAGTTGAGGCGGTGGCTGTGCTTACCACGATGTTCCCACGTGGTCGGTGGGGTAGGTTTCGAGACTTCTGGAAGCCGTTTCCATTGCATCGGCCAATTCTACTGTCTTAGCCAGGTCCAAGTTACCCTGCTCTAGCAGCCGCAGGCGAATATAGGATGAGCCGATACCCGCCACGAACGCGTCCCAAATAAGGTCGTTGGTGTATTGAACAGCCGACACCTCCTTGCAGTTGCAGGCTCTGGCTAGCTGTTGAAGTTCGCGCAGGTACTGTCCCGTAGTTTCGCCGGGCTGCTGCCGTCGAGTGGCTAATAGGTGACGAGCATGAATTTCGTTCGGCTGTTTATTGTACAGCTTCTTGAGTAATTCGATGGCATCTTTGTAATTTTGGGAATCGCGAATTGTTGCATACACAGTGTCGCTCACCCTGGCGTGGAGGACCCGCAATCTGTCGGCGTCGGTCTGGACCGCTGTCGAGGCCTCAATGTAATCCTCGAAGCACTTCAACCAATGGTCGAAAGTATTCGACGCCCCAGCGGCACGCGGATCCAAGGTTAGCCGATCGGGTTTCAGCATCTGCTCCATTTTTCCTCGAACAAAATTTTCGGTATTTTGTGGTGAGTAAAATTGATGTGCGATTGAGTCACACGGGAGGCTAGGACGTACCCGGGAATAAAGGCTTTTATTCACAACAAGATTGGAGCACACTACTTAACAATATTATCCCAGACTAAGGGCTACTAGGAAGTAGCAGTGACCTTTATGCTCCTGTAAGAAGGCGGAGCCTAACGGAGTGTACCACATAAACAATGATAACAGGTGGAACACCCCAACCCTAACCCCAACAGTAACAAGAGTAACACAAGTATCCATAGTGGTAACCATCTATGGTTCACCACACACACTCGATCGACCACATCACAAGTCAAACTGAATGAAGTAAGTGAAATCAGCCTCTCACCCACTGAGGCATCAGAGAAGTTCACTCATTGTTTAAGCCCAAACATGGTGCACCACCCTGGCAAAAGCCCACCAAATTAGCAGGAACCCTACAACAGCCATAGTGAAGTGCTTGCGCTGTGGCACAAAGGAACAGCACGAACAGTAACACTGCCCAACAGTGGGTGAGAGTGGGAGGACACAGCACTTCCAGCCATCAATCAAGGCATCCAATAAAGAGGAGAAAACAACAGGATAAATGCAGCTTACAACTCACCCGGAATGTGAACCACAAACAAACAGATGTCATCTCAGACTTCTTGGGCGAAACAAGATTTCTGGTCTGTCACATCAGAAGCTAAAGGTTTTAAAATCCACTTTAAACTTGACACTGGTGTTGCTGTTACCATACTGGCTGATCATTTAGCACGGCTCAACACCATTCATGGTTAACCAAACATCATGTTCTGGAGGGAGTGAATTTGCAGGTGAAAGGTCAGATCGCAACAGGCAAAAATCAAAGGGACAAAGAACAAAGAACAGTACAGCACAGGAAACAGGCCCTTCGGCCCTCCAAGCCTGTGCCACTCCTTGGTCCAACTAGACCAGTCGTTTGTATCCCTCCATTCCCAGGCTGCTCATGTGACTATCCAGGTAAGTCTTAAACAATGTCAGCGTGCCTGCCTCCACCACCCTACCTGGCAACGCATTCCAGGCCCCCACCACCCTGTGTAAAAAACGTCCCTCTGATATCTGAGTTATACTTCGCCCCTCTCAGCTTGAGCCCGTGACCCCTCGTGATTGTCACCTCCGACCTGGGAAAAAGCTTCCCACTGTTCACCCTATCTATACCCTTCATAATCTTGTACACGTCTATTAGATCTCCCCTCATTCTCCGGCTTTCCAAGGAGAACAACCCCAGTCTACCCAATCTCTCCTCATAGCTAAGACCCTCCATACCAGGCAACATCCTGGTAAACCTTCTCTGCACTCTCTCTAATGCCTCCACGTCCTTCTGGTAGTGCGGCGACCAGAACTGGACGCAGTACTCCAAATGTGGCCTAACCAGCGTTCTATACAGCTGCATCATCAGACTCCAGCTTTTATACTCTATACCCCGTCCTATAAAGGCAAGCATACCATATGCCTTCTTCACCACCTTCTCCACCTGTGTTGCCACCTTCAAGGATTTGTGGACTTGCACACCTAGGTCCCTCTGTGTTTCTATACTCCTGATGACTCTGCCATTTATTGTATAACTCTTCCCTTCATTATTTCTTCCAAAATGCATCACTTCGCATTTATCCGGATTAAACTCCATCTGCCGCCCAATTTTCCAGCCTATCTATATCCTGCTGTATTGCCCGACAATGCTGTTCACTATCCGCAAGTCCAGCCATCTTTGTGTCATCCACAAACTTGCTGATTACACCAGTTACACCTTCTTCCAAATCATTTATATATATCACAAATAGCAGAGGTCCCAGTACAGAGCCCTGCGGAACACCACTGGTCACAGACCTCCAGCCGGAAAAAGACCCTTCGACCACTACCCTCTGTCTCCTATGGCCAAGCCAGTTCTCCACCCATCTAGCCACTTCTCCTTGTATCCCATGAGCCTTAACCTTCTTAACCAACCTGCCATGTGGGACTTTGTCAAATGCCTTACTGAAATCCATATAGACGACATCCACGGTCCTTCCTTCATCAACCGCTTTTGTCACTTCCTCAAAACACTCCACCAAATTTGTAAGGCACGACCTCCCTCTTACAAAACCATGCTGTCTGTCACTAATGAGATTGTTCCGTTCTAAATGCACATACATCCTGTCTCTAAGAATCCTCTCCAACAACTTCCCTACCACGGACGTCAAGCTCACCGGCCTATAATTTCCTGGGTTATCCCTGCTACCCTTCTTAAACAACAGGAGCACATTCACTATCCTCCAATCCTCAGGGACCTCACCCGTGTCCAAAGAAGCGACAAAGATTTCCGTCAGAGGCCCAGCAATTTCATCTCTCGTCTCCCTGAGCAGTCGAGGATAGATGCCATCAGGCCCTGGGGCTTTGTCAGTTTTAATGTTCCCTAAAAAAACCTAACACTTCCTCTCTTGTAATGGAGATTTTCTCTAACGGGTCAACACCTCCCTCCGAGACACTCCCGGTTAACACGCCCCTCTCCTTCGTGAATACCGATGCAAAGTATTCATTTAGGATCTCCCCTATTCCCTCAATATTCTGTGTAACCAATGTGTCTCTTTACTCAGCAGGAATGCGTACATGCAACTGGGCATTCTACAAAAAGTGGATAAAGTCCTTCGGCCAGAAAACAGGACTGAATTCCACCATGAAATCCCACCACTCTTTGGTGTGCCTATTGACCCCAAGAGGGAAAAGAGGAACTTGACCACATGCTGCACAGAGGTGTCACATCACCTGTCACTGAACCAATCCGGTGCTGTTCATGGGTTGTAACAGACCCCACAACAAATAGGGAACTCAGGCTGCGCATTAACCTCCTTCAATCAAACACAGCAGCCCAGAGGGAAGTCCACCCAAAGGCATCCACGGCCAATAGCCTGGCAAAGTTTGCCAACAGCGTCCTCTTCACCAAACTGGACGAAAATACTCCTCGACCAGACTGCTAACAACTGTCACCACAGCATTTGGATGCTTTTATTTTAAGTGTCTTCCCTTTGGGATATTATCGGACCCGGAGATGGTCCAGCAAACCATGTCCAGTATCTTAAAAGTTAAACAAGGAGTCATTTGTCACATGGATGACAACCTTATCCTGGGTCCACCAGAGAGGAGCATGATCAGAGTGTTCTCAAAGCCTCCAAGAAGCAGATCTCACTCTGCACTGCACGGATCAGTGCGAGGACCCCAGCTATTCACAATATATATTAATGATTTAGATGAGGAAACTAAATGTAATGTCGCCAAATTTGCAGATGACACAAAGTTGGGTGGGAGGATAAGCTATGAGGAGATGCTTCAGTGTGATTTGGACAAATTGAATGAGTGGGTAATGCATGACAGATGCCGTTTAATGCTGATAAAGTGAGGTTATCCACTTTGGTAGCAAAAACAGGAAGACAGATGATCTAAATGGCTATTGATTGACAGAGTGCAATGTGCGAGAAAAACTTGGTGTCCTTGTACAGTCTCTGAAGGTAAGCTTGCAGTGCAACAGGTGGTGAAGACGACAAATGGTATGTTGGATTTCATAGCGAGAGGATTTGAGTACAGGAGCAGGGATTTCTTGCTGCAGTTGGGCAGGGCTTTAGTGATGCCACACCTGGAATATTGTGTGCAGTTTTAATCTCTTTACCTGAGGAAGGATGTTCTTGCTATGGAGAGTGTACAAAGATGATTCACCAGATTGATTCCTGGGATGGCGGGACTGACGTACAAGGAGAGATTGAGTCGGTTAGAAATATATTCGTGGGAGATTAAAAGAATGAGGGGGGATCTCATAGAAATCTATAAAATTCTAACAAGATTAGACAGGGTAGATGCAGGAAGAATGATCATGATGGTGGGGTGTCCAGAATCTGAGGTCACAGTCAAAGGATACGGGTGAACCATTTGGGACTGAGGTGAGGAGAAATTTCTTCAACCAGAGAGTGGTAAGCCTGTGGAATTCTCGACCACAGAAAGCAGTTGATGCCAAAACATTGCATGTTTGCAAGCAGGATACAGCTCTTGGGGCTACAAGGAACAAAGTATATGTGGGGGGAGGGGGATGGGGAACGGGAACAGGTTACTGAGTTAGATTATCAGCTATGGTCATAATCAAGGGCAAAGCAGGCTCAAAGGGCTGAATGGCCTACTTCTGCTCCTATTTTCTCTGTTTCTGAATGACAAGCGTGAATTGACCAAAACCACTACATTTCTGGGGCAAATAATTCAGACAGGATAACATGGTAGACTCTCAAAAAACAAAAGCCACCAGTAACCTTTCACCAACTAAAGTGTGTCAGCGAAGTCCAGCGGCTCCTAAGAATGGCATATCAGATTGGCAAGTTTATACCAAATCTAGCAGCAATAACAGAACCTTTTATGGATCTCCCGAGGAGGTCAACAGTGGTTCTGGGGCATTGATCAAATCAATGTATTATTGAACAGCTGGTTTCTCCAGAAATGCTAGCACGTTATGATCCAACATTGTTCCCAGTGTGGCCTCTGATTATCCTCAACTGGCCTTGGCACTCATCCAACTCCAGAAGAATGATAACAAGAAGCCTGTATAATTTGCCTCCAGAGCATTGTCAGAAATAAAGCAATGCTATGCCACCATTGAAAAGAAAGCACTGGCTGTCACATGGGCCACTGAGGAGATCTCTGACTACCTCATCAACTTACCATTCCACATAAAGACCGATCACAAACCGCTCATTGCCTTCCGGAGTTCCACATTGATCATTAAAACGTCCCTACCCGTTCCACGGTTTCTCCTTCACTTGATGCGTTATCAGTACAAGGCCATGTAATTCCAAGTAAGTCACAAACCACGGCTGATGGCTCAGTCCAGAGTTGGAGTGGACCAAGCTGCTGCCCAGGACTTCACACTTATCTCAGAAGTGGGAACATTCTCTTTGACCATAATGAACGTGTTGCCAATCTCTGCTACAAAGTTCCAAGTCGTCTGATGAGTACAAAAAGAGGATGTGGAACGTGTCCAAGCCCGATAACCCTGCTTGAAATGTTGGTCTAAATATAGTCCTGCAGACCAATTCCTAAATAAACATCACGTGAAACACAGGCACTCAATCATAATGGATGACATCTTAGGAATGATCAGGTGGTAATCAAAAACTAAGCCCATGTGAGAAGATCCTCCATATGCTCCATAGAAGCCACCTAGGAATTGTAAAGTGCAGTGCATACAGACTGCAACTATGTGGTAGCCGGGCATTAAACAGGCTGTCCAAGACTTCATTTCCTCCTACTATACCTGCAGAATTTACACCCAGACACCCACAGAACCCTTAGTACCATCTGCTTCAGAGACCGAACTTGGTAGAAACTGGGGTTTGACCACTTTGATTACCAAGGCAAGATACATCTCATTTCTGTAGATTACCACTCCCGATGGCTGGGAGTGGTCAGACTACACACCGTTACAGCAGAGTTGGCGATCAGGATGCTGCAGACCATCTTCTATGCACCATGGGTTTCCCTATTAAATCGTTTTGAATAATGGGCCAGAATTTGCCAGTGACCGCTTCGGGAGGTTTGCTGGCCCATGTTACTTAATTCTCTCCATCCACAAGCTAGAGAGGCTGAACAAGCAGTGAGGATCATCAAGACACTCAGATCAAAGAATTCTGATTGGCATTCAGTCTCGTGGCACTACCAAACTACAGTTCTAGCTGTTTCTCACCAGCCAAACTACTCATGGGTTGACTTGTCTCTGGAAATACAAGTACCTCTACTAGTAAGGAATCTCTAACCCCTGCTGACTATGTGAGAGTGAAAAAGAGAGAGACTGTCCTCAGTGAGAAACAACAGTGGTACAACTCCAGAAAAAGAGCCAGGACCCAAGCTTCCTTAACACCGGGCCAGAGGGTTTGGATGCAGGATCATAAGTCTGGAGCACCCACTGTCATGCTTAGCCTAAACACCATCTGGTACTCTCCAATGCATCAAGAGAGCTGTGATTTCATCGGTACCCACTACACAATGTGGATTGAAGATCCCAAGGGTCCTTCAAACAGTTTGCAAGTTGAAGACCCACCTCAGGACCCAATGCAAGATTACCAAGCCTGCTAAGAGATCGCAATAATGCAGTCCAGGATAGATAAAGGCATCACAGAGACGTAACGTCTAATCAGGGAACTTTGGGGGGAGCAGGTGGCAGAGCCAATGCAATGTAAATTGTTTAAAGTAAAGGCAATGTAAATGCTTTGGAAATAGTTAACACCAGTATTAAAAAGCTGATAGTGTGCTTGGGGACTGGTGTAGTGCAATGGGTTAATAGAATAGTTACAATAAGAAGTGATGTGGGTCATGATGTAACAATGACATCAGAAGTCATGTGATAGAAACTCCACAGTAGGCAGAACTCAGGACAGGTTACTCAGTAACCCACCTTATACATTATAAATAAACTAGTTTGCGGTAGCCAAGTCAGACCACAGTCTTTCTACACAAGACACCACACCGCCTGTATATGAAACACCTCAGACCTCATTGAAATGGAGCCAGCATGACATCAGAGTCCACTGGTGAAGATGAATGCAAGACTGAGCTGCTGATAGAGGTCTCAGGTAAGTAGATTCTGATGCAAAAGAAAAATAAGGACTTCTAAAGTAAGACATAAACTTTCCTTCATGGGATAAGGAGGAACAGAAGAGCCTCTGCTGCCTAGACTTCTCCCTTCCCATCTGTGAAACAGCCACAATACCCCCTCTTCTCTGCAGTGTACATTGGTACCAGCGAGTGCCTCGGAGCTCTGCAACTTTAGCCAGAAATTAATTTGACAAATGATGTTCTTCGCTTAGCTAGGTAAGAGAATCGATTTAGTTAATGATCCCTGCCACCACCTCCCCGTGCCTCTTAATCTCCCCTGCATTTGCAATTTGAAATGGAATGAAAACTTTTTAAATAAGATAAAAATCTAGGATAAGAAATAAAACAGTCAAGTGTCTTGAAGAATCCATCATTCTGAAGTTCAGATTTCTTCTCTGCTAAATAGAAAATTGATTCAATTCCCTTTTGAATCATTTGGCAGTCAGTATCTAATTTTACTCAGTGACTGTCTATTTAAATGAGTATTGGGAAGGTTTTTCTTTCTGTTATGTTTGGCATGCATTTCCCTTTTCCTAAAAAATTTCAAATCAGTTTCTTTTCTCCACATTTATATAAAGTAAATCAGTAAAATACATCTCAGCCTTATCCATCTAGGCCGTTCATTATTTTAAAACTGAATCCTAGAAACTTAATTTTTCATTCCAGGGAAAATAGATGCTGGTTCCTTGACCTTTCATAACTCTAAATGAAAATCTGAAATTATTAGTATCCTTCATGGAAATTTTGAAAAATAATCAATGTTCCATCCTCGTTCACGGTTGGGATTTTCTGGTGCCGCTGACAGATAGTAGAGTTTTGGTAGGAACACCAAACTTTCTGTTCTGGTTTGCAATGGTTCCCACTATGGATGAGACTAGAGAATCCTGCCCAATACAAAGTATGGTTACAGCTAGTTTCAATACCCAAATAAGATTTTCCCACTGTTTTATAATGTGCCAGCAACAATTTTGAATACATACCTCACGGATGGCTCTTACTTTTTATCAATTGCTGCCCTATACTTAATACCTTCAAACATCAATTTAGATATAATAGTTGACCAATTCTCTAACTGGCATTAATTGTTTAAGAAAAATTTGCAATGGTGAAAATCCTACTTCTGGGAAAGGCTGGAAAATTCTGCCAACTCTTTTAATGCAGGAAATGCAGCAGCTAATTTGTGATCAGCAAACTCCTACAAACAGCAATGGGATACTGGGATGTTGATCAAGGGGTAAATATTAGCCTGGACACTTCAAAATAGTATCATGGGATCTTTTACATGTGCCTGAGCAGGCAGGTGGCCTTGGTTCAATGCCTTATTCAAAAAGACAGCACCTTCGACAGTGCAGCACAGTCTCAGTACTGCATTGGAATCAGCCTTGAACCCTGATGTGGGACTTGAACACAACCTTGTGGCTCAGGCAAGAGTGCTACCAACAAGTATGATATTATGTTATCATAGTTGTAATTTTAATACAAGAATACAGAATTTTACATGATTAATTCGGCCAATTACTAACTTGCCCATGTCAGTGAATTTACTTTACCCAAATTCAGTAAGTGATTGAATTTCAATCACTGCCACAAGTAATGTGGTAATAATGCACAAACCTAAGACCACAAAAAAAGAATTAAATGGGAGTTTAGAAAATAATTCTGCTCACTGGCAGCACGGTGGCATAGTGGTTAGCACTGCTGCCTCAGTACCAGGGACCCGGGTTCAATTCCCGGCTTGGGTCACTGTCTGTATGGAGTTTGCACATTCTCCCCATGTCTGCGTGGGTTTCCTCCGGGTGCTCCGGTTTCCTCCCACAGTCCAGAGATGTGCGGGTTAGGTTGATTGGCTATGCTAAATTGACCCTAGTGTCAGGTTATGGGAATAGGGCCTGGGTGGGATTGTGGTCGATGCAGACTCGATGGGCCGAATGGCCTCCTTCTGCATTGTAGGGATTCTACGATCACTGAAAGTGGTTCATATTCCTCAGAATTATGCAGAATGTCCAAGAACAGGCCATTTGGCCCAACCAGTCTATTCTCCAGACAAGACTCTTTCCACCTTAAATACATCCTTCCATTCCTTTCTCATTTACTTATCTCACTTCCCCTTAAATGTGGCTGTCATAAATCACCTGAACCACTCCCTGCAGTAGCAAGTTCAACATTCTGACCACATTCTGAGTAAAGAACTTTCTCCTAATTCCCAATTATTGGATTTTCTAGTGGCAATCTTACATTTGTGGCCTCCAGTTTTGGACTCCCTACAAGTGGAAACATTGGCCGTAATTCTCCGGCCATTCACGCCCCGGCGCGGCCAGAGAGGACAGAGAATCCAGTGCTCAGCCAAATCTCTGTTCACTGCAGCGGGATGGGAGAATCCTGTTGGCATGAACAGCCGGAGGATCCTGGACATCTTCTCTACTTTCCATAACCAACTCATTCATAATTATAAAGACTTGCTTACGTTACCTTGCAGCCTCTAGAGAAAAAAGCCCCAACTTTTCATTTTATCTTGATAGTGATACCCTCTCAATTCTGCAATCATCTTTGTAAATCTTTTTGCACTTTCTCCAATGCAAGTGGATGAGGAATTTTCTGCCACAAATGGTTGCCTTTTAGAAGGAAATTGCACAGTTGCTTGAAAAAGGAAGAACTTTTTCCAAGTATGGCACAGATCAGTAGCACACAGAAAGATCCGCTAATCATGGTGTTCATTGAGAAAAATTCTTGCTCTAAAAGCAGTGTCATGTGATCGTTCTAATCCCTTTGATCATTCATGTATAAACCCAAAACCGAACACATCCAAAAAACACATTTCTTTTCAACTTCATCGACCTTTAGCGCAGGGTATCTTTCACCCAAGCTGATGGGACCCAAGCTGAAACGAACCATGCCAGCCGCACCCAACTGTCAGGGCGGGAATTCTAATTCTTTGTCTGCATAGTTTACTTTGCGAACCCTCTCCTTCAAGCCAAATCGCTGAAAGTGCCATGCGTGGAAACTTGTTACAGGTACCTGTATTCATTATTCAGCGGTACATCTTATAGCCATTTTGTTTACTTTAGACGATAGCTAGCCAAGGCTTCAGCCATCATAGTGTAAGCAGGCCTAGGCCTGTATGCGGTATACAAAAAAACAAAGTGATCTGAAATCAAAAACGCATTTCAGATAAAGAATATTTGACCCATACCAAGTCTATTGTGACACACAGTACTTTCCCAAAATCCTAGAATCCACTACTCAAAAAAAATCCGACTGTTAAACAGCAAAGGTGCCTTCAATACTGATTGGAGTAATTTCATGTAAACTCGTGGCAAGATTAAATCTGAAAATGTTGCAACTATAAATCTCCTAGCTCATAAACTCAAGACACTTTAAGACTTTCATTTACAAAGCTAATTTACGGTTCTTATAATGCCACACTCAATGATATTTCCAGATCTTCCTTGAATTACAAGTTCTTTTAAGTGCCAAGTGATTCAGAAACAAACATACAGTGGTTATACTTAGAGGAACAGATACTGCAGCTGTATTAGCTCATTTTACGTTTTGGGCTCACGAAAGCTAAAATCTGAACTAATCCTTGTTAACACTTGAGATACATGTGATCAAGCTTGGCACGGAACACAACTCCGATTACTGCTGTTTACATTTCAGCTTTAAACTGTTGGCACTTACAAAGTGACTTTGTGACAGTCTGAATAAAAGAGCAACTTCTTTATAGCTGCTCTCCCCTCAAACACCACATAGTGCTGACTGAAACCACGCATAGCCACCAGAAGGGATCATTTTGAGAAATAACTTCAGCAATACAAAACTCAGATTGACTGTCTTGGCGGTGAAAAACCTTACAGTCTGAAGAATCTAAGCCACCTTCCTATCCTAAAGCAATTACTCCCCCAAGGTTGCAGTTCCATAAAATACCCTTCAGTACTTACACAAAAAGCCCAGAGACTAAGTGTGTCCAGGCTGTTACATCATGGGGGCCGTAACACTGAATATATTGCAGCTCCCTCTCCAGCATCCACATATGCACATTCCAGCAGGGATAACTGGATAGAGATCAGAAGTGGAAATGCTGTTTTTACCAATGTCCAAGCCAATAGTAATAATTCCAAGCCACCCTTGCTGAAGCCAGCTAGCTCAGCACAAATTGGAACTGAACCTAGGATCCCCCGGTCTGTGTGGTTCAGTTGGTAATATCGAGGGAGCTAATAATGATAGCACTGTATTAGAACGATCAAACCAATTCACTTCAAAAGCCAGAGTGATTCTTTTTTAAAACTTGAGGCAAACCACAGCTTCAAATTGTTTCATGAAATTACACAAATTATTCCCACACATATAAGCAACAATTCAGATCAATGTTCAAATATTCATGAATTAATCAGGACTAATGCAGTCTTTCCTCTCCATGACATGGGTTTAAATCCAACCTGGACTGATAGGATGCGAAGTGTAGGGATAGAAACTGGACAACTCCTGAAAAATCAGGAGGATCAGGTTGCATGATTAAATTGAACCCATTCATTGCCTTACAGACACATGGTAAATGTGTACTTGCAGCTTTATATGAATGCTGTGTACAACCATCGCTATCTATATGTTCACTGGGTTGCATATTTCAGTAAGGAGCCCATATCACGAGTGGCTAGCACTCCTTAAAATCAGCCTGCATCTCTTAAAGTGGAGACATATTGGGGCTGCAGGAAGAAACAGGAGTCGTTCGAAAACTCAATCTGTGCTGTGACACTTTGAAGAACAATGATGGAGTGTGCACCAAGCTTTTCCAAGGCTACACAGGAGGCCTCCCTGGATGAGGCCGTGGGAGGAGGGGGAGGGGGGGGGGGGGGATGGTGAAGAGGGAAGAAACATCCTGGACTAAATTTTCAAATCCATGTCAGGAATCTGTGTCCTGACCCTGTGACACCCTCTTGAAACGTAAACACCCTAATAGGCCAGAGGTGAGATTGGTGACGATTAGGGTGCTGAGCGTTATCAGGAGACAGTAGCTGCCTGAAGAGTGCAAGCAATAAAGGCAGACAGCAGCCATGGCTTGCTATTACATTGTGGAAATGGAGGGCCAGCAGCCTTGGCATGCACAAAACTGGCCAAAGGGTCAAATGGAAGGTGAAGCATATGATCGGGCACCAAGGTTCCCCAGGTCACTACATTTTCAACATTAATAGAAACTTTGAACATCTGCTCACTTTAATGCGACAGCTGTGCACTAATGGACACCAGACTGTTCAGATTCTGCAATTTCGGCTTTGAAAATTCCCTTTCCACCCTCCCTGGCCCATTAATAAGTCCCTCAGGGAGCTTAATAGGCAGTTAATCGAAGGTGAGCAGCTTCCCCATTACCCCCCAAGCCCCGCTGAAAATTGTGTCGGGTTCCAGAGGCTGCGGGACCCAGCAATTTTGAAATAATGTCTACACATGTTCTTGACCCCCCCCGATAGCAATTGAAAGTCTCAGACCCTGTGTCCATGCTGGGGGCTCAGGAGGCAATGAGAATAAACAGTGGAGCTCAATGTCAGGAGTTCTCTCTAAGATCATAGATGCAGTGCAGGAAAAAGTTCAACACAGTGCAGGTGAATGAGATCACATTCAAATGCCATATCCAATAGCCTCATCCATTGTTCAATTAACCATCTACCACCAATCGTATACAATCCAAAGATTTATCATATCCCTTACTTGATCATCACACAATTTGCACTTTTGAAAGTCTCGTACTTAAACATGTCAGCCACATCACCCCCATATATTACATGGCACTCACTGACACTCTGCTCTTTCTGACAGGAGAATGGGGCACATACAACAGGCAGCAGCAAAGAATTGGAAGAGGACAAACATGTCTTTATGCTTAATCCCAACTGAGACGACAGTGCTGGCCATCAGCTTCACTGAGGCTGTGACACCACCAGGGCTGAAGCAATCAATCATTCAGGTACTTTGGGGGGAGGGGGGGGGGGGGGGGGGGGTGATAATACCTCATTCTCAATCAATGTCTTCTGATTTAGAAGCTGTAAATGGCATCAAACACATTTCTTACTTTCTTCTCTCCTCTCACCATTTCCTGACCCTTGTGCTTTTTTCATTTCAGATCAGTGCTTTCCCAGTCAGTGCAGGAAAAAGAAAGCATTGAAGGTGAAGAGACACGGTCCCTCAATCTTACAGTCACAGCCACCAGCTCAGACACTGATGTGGCACATATTTTAAAGGCTAGGATAGTGGAAGATCCTAAGTGTAGTGAGACACCAGGCGCATATGCACAAAAAAGGATAGAGTAGGTGCCAGCTAGCCAAAGGGCAAGGTTGACTCCACTTCAGCTGCAGAGACGTCAGCTGAGGAGTTTGCTGAGATAGGTTACAGAAGCAGGCCAATAGATGCTGTGACAGCCTTTGACCTGAAAGCAGGACAGTAAGGAACATCTATAATTCCTTTAAAGTATCTGTCAAATCTGTACTTTTTAAAAGAATGTTTGAAAAGGACTTTTAAGAGTTTGCATCAGTTGTAAAGGGTCAATCGCAATATTGTTGGATAATAAATACCGGTCCTGATGACCCTTGAACTGGAAGAAGAGCCAACAGAAAGGAACCAAAGAAAGCAGCAATGAGACTGGCAGACAAAGCAGACCAACAAGCAAAAGTGGAGGGTGGAAAGTGATCAACACAGAGATGCAGACACAAAGAGAAAGAAGGCTGAATGAGGAAAAGAAGCAAATCACTCATGGAACAATCAGTTTTTCTGTTTGGCAGGAAAAAAGGTGACAGCTGTTTGAGATGCTATGCAAGCTGGTTAAAAAGTTCTAAAATTTGTACAACTCTGTGAATAACTCAGATGCTAACTAACTGGGTGTTTTCCCAGAAGTAGCCAAACCATGAATCAGAATGTTTCAATTGAAAAGAAACTGTGGCAAGCTACACCAACAGGACTGTCATGACTGAAGGGAGTAAGGGTACATAGAAGTGTGTCTTGCTGAAGATAATCGTACCCATCAAAATCAAAGGTGGAAGTTGTTATTGGATACAACTCCTGACCTATGCTGTGTGAATAAAGAACAGCACATTGTGGAAATGTGTGGCCACAGTTTTGTTGGGAATGATGCAGCTGTGTGTGGCTGTATAAAACATATCTTTGTTGTATCAGCTATTTAAAGTCTTTGTACTTGAAGCATCGTTTGCTTGTTAATTCATGGTTAACTTTTACCGTTTATGATTAGTGTTAAATTAAAACCTACAAAAAATGTAATCTTATTGGTAATTTCTTCTTTTGAGGTCATTCATTAAATTTGCTTATTTTGGTTTATGGTTTCCCCACACAGATCACAGCAGTGTATTACCAGAATGCTTGGTGAAAGAGGACGCCTGCTCAATGTCAAGAAGCATTAAGTAGTCTAGTGCCCATCAGTCACCCCCATCAGTCTACCTGTGGAACTGACCTTGATGCCAGGGCTGTTGGCAAACCTCACAGCTTCCAGTGCAGCACAAATATCTTCAGATTACAGTGAAAGTTCATGCTACTGCCTTACATATTCAGAGTGCTGCTCAAAAGGGGCTTCCAGACGGTCACAAAACTTCATCAACCTGTTCTTCATTAGGTCAGTAGATTTGTTGAGAAGTTGCCCTGGTAGAGTGACAGCGGCACTATGCACCATAAACCTGCAGTTCTCTCTCAGGACAGGAGTGCAGCTTCAACAACACTCAAGAAGCTCACACCAACCAGGAGAAAGCAACCCATTTGATTGGCACCCCATCCACAAACATTCACTCCCTTCACCATCAATGAATTCTGGCAGCAGTGTACACCACCTACAAGATACACTGCAGGAATGCACCAAGGCTCCTTTAGGCAAAGCCTTCCAAATCCACGACCGCTACCACTGAAGTGTAGTAGCCCTTTAAGGGCCGTTTCCCTGAAAGGGTCATGTGACTTGTTGGTCCAATCGGGAACTTCATTGTGGAGACACTCATATTTGCCTGATCTTGTTCCAACAGTTGGAGTTTTGGGCCTGTGGAGTTTAAGACTTTTTTCCTTGCTTTCATAATGTATATAGTTATTCTGTTAATAAAACCTTGTTAGCTCATTGACCCGAGTTTGAGCCATACCTCTCTACTCTACAACCACCTAGTAAGGACAAGGGCAGCAGATACATGGGAACACAACCACCTGCAAGTTCCCCTCTGAATCACTGAGAACCCCGACTTGGAACTATGTCGCTGTTCCTTCACTGTGGCTGGGTCAAAATTCTGGAACTCCCTTCCTACCAGCACTGTGGGTATACCTACACCACAGGATCCGCAACAGTTCAAAGCGGCTGTTCACCACCATCTTCTTAACGGCAATTAGGGATGGGCAATTAATGCTGGCCTAGCCAGCGTTAACCGCAACGCAAATTATTTTTTAAAGATTGTAAGCTTACTACGGATCTGCTGATGGACCAGAGTAACAAACCTTGACACAAATGGATAATCTTCATCACCCAGTTTCCAGTCTTTGAATTGCCATAGTGATGCAAATACAGTGGTACAGAAGATTGATGCAGAATGAATCATGACTACTGATGGAATAAGGGGCAATTAACTGCAGGAAGTGCTGCCCATGGTCGCACAGGCTCTACTTTGAGATACCCTCAAAATGAGGAGTTCAAATGAAGTACATGCAAGGCCATGTCTGTGCGGTTAATAGGAGTCTGCACCACGTGGAAGCCTGAAAAATGCATGGAAATTTGCTCTGCCTGTTCATTACTGGAAAAGCGAATGGAATGAGGCTGTCTCCTTGTGTATCGAGGGTCTTAATGATCTCTCTCCTGCAGTAGTGCACTGCAAACATCAAAACTTAATGACATCTTCCAGCAGTAGCTTGGAAGGAGCCAGGTGCATAAAGGTTAAAAGCCACATAACACCTTGATAGCCAAAGGCAATGCTGTCCTTGCCCTACTTTGAGGTTGCAGGATTTAGTAGAATTCAACCACACCCTCTTTAACATGTCTCAAGCACTGGTCATTGCTGAAGTTCAGGCAAGATCAGGTAAGTGGCAAATCCTCAAGACCAGACTGTTTCCAGTCAAATGCTTTAAAGGCAATAGGTGAGAACATTGCAGATGCCCAACTATAAATCTTTCAACATTCTCTCAATTGGAAAACTGCACATATGTTCTTCTACTGTTTAAGAAAGGTTTGTGGAGAAAACAGGGAATTATAGATCAGTTAGTACAACATCTGTTGTTGGGAAATTATTATAATTAAAGGATAAAGTGACTGAACACCTTGGGAAGTATCAGCTGATCAGAGAACCAGCTTGGATTTGGAAAGGATAGGCTGTGCCTAAAGGAGCAGAGTGAAATATTGAAGAGGCGACGAACACAGTGGAACAGGGAAAAAAGTATGGATTTTTCAATATCAACTTCTTTTACAGTCTCTGTTAAAGAGACAAAAGGCAAATTATAGACTTGGTTAGAAAACTGACCGAGTGCAGGTGAGCAAGCGTAGAGCAAATGGTCAGATATTCTAATTGACAGGATCTGACTGGTGCTGCCAGGATCTGTGCTGGGTCCTCAACTATTCACTGTATTTATTAACAGCTTAGATGAAGAGGGTGATTCTCTGACCTCCTCAGACGGCCAGTGGGAATCCCGTTGAATGGGGTGTCAGCCAAAAATTGGGATTCCTAACGAGCATCAGGGCTCTCAGGATTCCCCCGACCTGACCTGCTGACCCTGATCAGGTTCCCACCCGGATTGGGTGGCAACCCGATAATTATGCAAATACACAAAATTGAATGTCATTAGCAGGCTTGACAGCCAATTCACCAGCCCCCTGCCATCCACCCGGCCCGTCAGTGAGAACAGCATCAGGCAGGCTTTACATGGCCTAGCCACAAGCGGGGACATGGCATGTTGGACCCTGAGGTCCAGGGAGCACCATCAAAGCCTAAGCAAAGAGGGGTATCCTCCCCTCCCCCACACATACCATGCAGGCATGAGGGTGACCCGGCCCGACCCCCTCAGTCCACCCACATAGCCCCCCTTCACCCTCAGACCACCCCCCCCACTAATCCTCCGATCAGGCCATGCTCCTCGGCAGTACCAACAGTGCACTGCCCCCTGGCATTCTGCCACTGACACCCTGGCCTGCATCTTGGGCCCTGAGGGGGCTTGAGGAGGTAGGTCCACTGGTCATTTGTCCCTCTGCTGCTGCTAGCTGCAGAGGAAGCTCCCTCAAGTGTCCTGGGGGTTGGGTGGGCTCGGGCTGGGGGCAAGGGTTGCTACAATGATTTAAAATCCTGTCAGGTGACCGGAGGGCATGGACATTAAAGTGACTTGGCCACTTCAGAATTTTCACTTAATGGCAACAGCTGATCCTGAAACAGTCAACCACTTTTCCCCAACTATATGTAGTTAAATTTTAAGACTTTAAGGTTGAGGAAAGGGAGATTTTTATAACGTATGCTAACGATTAGGTAACAAGAGCATTTTACTTACTGGGATACAGAAGAAGAGCAAAACATTTTCAACCCTTCTATGAGAAAAAAAATCATAATCCAGCCTACACCAAGCAGCCTGCAGCAAGCTCAGACAACAATGCTCATCTTGTCATCTACTCTGTTCATGCTTTTGAAGTCATGACTGAGGGATGAGATGATAAAATTCAGCTCTTGTGAACTGTAAGCAGCACTCGACCACTCAGACACCAACTGATTTTATTGCAGCCAAAATACAAAGTTAGTCGATGAGTTGTCATACAGTCCATATACTCAAATAACATTGCCATTTTGATACTTTCATAAATTGCTTGTCGACTATTTTAACATCGCATTTTGCAAACGCACATTTTCATGACTGAAGATGTGCAGAGTTGACACCAGATAAAACACATCATATAAAATACCCTTTGTCCTGAACTTTGATCTCCAAATGGTTGTATTCCAGAGGTACTGGGGGACCACTTGGATGTCCCCATGCACTGACTATGCAGGAATTACTCAGGAAGTTTGGATTTCTGTTGGGTAATTCTGCAATATCCGGAACCCTCCAAAACTCTGAGTTAAAGTCAGAGATTTCAAATGGTTCCAATTCACTTAGCTGACTAGTTATTCAGGAAAAGTTAGAGAAGGATTAAAACCAGTTCTAATTCCTGAGTGACTATATTACCAAGCCCAATTCCCCACTTGACCCCACACGAACCCCTGCCCCTGATCACAACTATTGCCCAACTAACTACATTTCCACCTCCCCCGCCCCCCACTCACCAAGACCACAACTACAACCACCAGCCAACTACCCTCCTGACCCCCCTTCACTCTCATTCACCTACCACTTAACCCCCACCCACTCACCTGCCACCTTACCCCCTCAACAACCCACCTGTTACCCTACATCCTCAGCTTCTCTCCGTTGCTTCTCAAAGTGGCTATGGGTTATTTAAGCATACTGGAATATGGTAGCCAGTGTCGTAAAAAGGGGATGTGCCTTGGCATCCATCACCTACTTCACAACGAAGGAGGATAGGTACACTCCACATTTCTGAGGCAGCTCCGGTTCAGAAGTCTATGGTGACTGCCACTCTTCAGAAGATTAGGCCCCTTGTCTAGCAAAACATAGCAGCCAAATTGAACTTCTGCATGAGCCCCTCGCAAGGAAAGGTTGTCCCTGCCTCGGACTTCCTGCCTGTCAAAAATCTATCCTTCCATTTACAGGGTAGAATATATGTTCTATTTCCCATTTTTGATACTCCTAACCTTGCTGAATATAAACATTCACCAGGAAATATGAAAAAGTTCCATGTGGGTTATTTTTTTTATAGCATTGTTTACTGTGGAGTGACACCTTGTTGTCATGTATGCAAGCAGAACTACAGCTGGCTTGATGACTTGCCAAGAACCTGCTAAACCCAAATTGGTTTTTTGCCAGTTTTTCACTATTGCAGGATACTTGATGGAATTCATCATGATAGCTAAAAATTCCAATTCTAATAGTCCTTATTAATATCCAGAGTTCCTGTATTCTGCAAATCATGGAAGCACCCCCAAAATGTGAGACAACCACTTAATTGACCAACCTCTGGGATATCCTAGAGAAAGGAAGTCAGCAATAAAGATGAACTGGTACAGATAATCGTAAAATATTGTTGATCATTACGTAGTTTTTACGAACACTTTTCACGCAAAAAAAAAGACTGGGGAATGCGACAAGGATGAGAAACAAAAGGCAACTTGAATATTCACCTTCTTGTCAAAATGAGAAAACAAGGAAAAATATAATTAAAAAGGGGGCAGTGATTCAACCCAAAATAAGGAACGAATAAAAAATTCGTAATTTTTCTTCATAAATAAAAAATGGTTAAAAAATTATTTTTCTTTTATTCAAGTTAAGAACTTGCATAAAGTTGTACTTTGCACAGAATGAAATAATTGAAGGCAGGTCTGCTTGGGATATAGCCACAAACATACCTTTAACAAAGTTTTATGCTAACAAAAATAAATGTTAAGGAATAATTTATACAACATAAAATCCAGTGTATGCGTCACTACCTTGTTTTACAATTGCCATTTCAGTCAAATCACTGCATCATATGAATCACTCCAACATATTTAGTGTGTAGTTTTACAGCGCTTTTATAGTTTTGTAGTAAATTCCTGATCCGATTCTGGAACATAGCCATTTCACAGCACCGGGCTTCATACCGTTAATAAAGCATATCCTTGAACCATCCTTAGGGGTAAAATTTCTCCACAAATATTTTTTTCCTCAAAGTAGAGTTGTCTAATGCTCTCTGTGGTTCAGTTCAATGAGTGCCAGTCAACCCCACTGTCTTGCTCCATAGCCCATCATTCATGGATGTGCCTCAACAACAGCTATTGACAGGCTATTTAACCACAGTGAGCATCACAATTGAACACATCTCTCCTCATTCAAAATCAACATGTATGCACTTTCAACCATGCTAGTAATCAGGAGTAGGAGGCGTTTTCCTCTCTAACCCAAGGCAGAGCACAATTGTTATGACCAAGAAGCAGAAACTGCTGAACCTTGGAAATGTACTAGAGAACCGCGAATGTTACATCCCTGTTCAAAATCGGATCAAAGGATAAATCCAGCAACTATAGGACAGTCTGTTTAACCTCAGCGGTGAAAACGTTTTCAGAGTTGGTGATGATCCAAAACAAAATTGGCACTTGAAACAGGGGGATTAATTAAGGAAAGTCAGCACTTATTTGTCAAAGACAAATTGTGTTTAATTAATTTGATTGCGTTTTTTCATGAGGCAACAGACATGCCTGACAAGGGTAATTATGCAACATGCTGCTGTACTTGGACTGACAAAAAACATTTGATGAAGTGCCACATAATTGGCTTGCCAAAGTTGAAGCTCATGGAATAAAAGGAATAGTGGCAGCATGGATATGAGATTGGCGGAGTGACAGGAAACAAAGGTTGGGATTCAACTGGCCCACTGGCCTCTGGCAAGAATTCTGACAGCCCGTTGAATTGGACGTCAGGGCTAAAACGGAATTCCCACCTGCAGCAAAACTGCTGTTATTCTCCTGACACACCCCATTTTCCCTGCTGGCGGGAGCACTTAGATGCAGTTGGGTGAATTATGCCCAAAGATTAGTCGTGAGTGGTTGTTTATCAGCATGGAGGAAGGTAAAGAGTGTAGTTCCCCAAGGGTAGGTCAATGCTTTTCTTGATTTTTATACATGCGTAGCTTTGGCAGTATGGGGCATAATTTGAAAACCTAAGTGTTTGGAACCATGAGGAGGACAGTGATAGACTTCAAGGTGACAATAACAGACTAGTGGAATGGGAAGACACATGACAGATGAAATTTAATACAGAAGTGTGTAAAGTGATAGATTTTGGTACTAAGAATGATGAGAAACAGTACAAACTAAAGATTACAAATCTGAAGGGGGTGCAGGAGTAGGCAGAGCTGGGGGTCCATATTCACAGATTGTTGAAGATGACAGAGGAAGTGGTTAAGAAAGCATTTGGGATCCTGGGCTTTTATCAATAAAAGTGCAAAAGCAAGGAAATTATGAAGTTTTATAGAACATTACTTCAGACTGAGCAGAAACACTGTCCAATTTTGGACACCACGATTTAGAAAAGATGTGATGTCTTTAGTGAAGGTGGGTGCAAAAAAGATTCATGAGAATGGTTGGAATGAGGAAATTCAGTCATGGATAGACTAGAGAAGCTGGACTGTTATTGGAAGGGAAGAGAGGGGAGAAGAGAGATTAAATAAAGATGGGGGGTCTGGACAGAGCAGAGAGGATAGAAACCATTCCCATTGGCAGAAGAGTTGAGAACCAAAGGACACCATTGTAGGGTGAATGGCATAAGAATTAAAAGTGACACAAGGATAACTTTCTTGTGCAGCAAATGGTTACAATCTGGAAGCACTGACTGAAAGGGAGGTGGAGGCAAATTCAATCATCAGAGGTGGAATTCTCCCAAGCCTCTGCTGGTAGCTTCGATGACAGGCCTGGGGGGAGAATATGCCAGGAGACCCAGAAATTGCTTTCACATTGGCGTGAATTTACAGCAGGATCTTCTGCTGGTGTCCATCACGGTGGGTCAGGGTGCTGGCGTGAAACTAATTTGCATCCTGTTAATGGGATGAGGATGAAGGCCTAATCCTTCATGTCAGATTCTTCACGATGCCGGCGGGAAAGTACACCGGCACAAAGCACGGATGGAACAACACGGTTGTGCTGTCAGGACTTCCCTGAATAGTGCCTGGCACTGCCCTTGTAGTTAAGCTGAAGGCTATCAGCAACCCTATGGCCTAGAACAGTGGATCGGAGAGCACCTACGGGTGGAATTTCATGATGCGTGTCCTGGAGGGGGTCCAACTTCCAGCCTCGGAATGTTCCCGGAGATCCATTTTACTTCTCAGAATGTCCATCTTCTTTATTCATTAGTGGGTCAGTGATATTGGGCACCTTTTCGATATGGCGGCCAGACACAATGGCAGACGACACACTGTCAGACCTGTCCCAACACAGAATATGGCGCACACCTGGGTGCATAATTAGAGGTCAAGTCTAGAAATCTTTTTTGTGGTTTCCCGCTGGCCTTCACAACAGGAAACCCTTCACATTCCCTCCCTTGCCACAGCACTTAGTCCCAAAATGGGCAAATTCCAACCATAGTTTTGAAAAGGGGAATTGGATAAGCACCCGAAGGGAACAGATTTGCAGGGCTACGGGAAAAGCAGGGGAGCAGGATTAGCTAAGTTGCTCTTTCAGAGAGCTGGCACAAACTCAATGGGCTGAATGGCCTCCTTCTGTGCTATAAAACAAAACAAAAATAGAGATCAACAATGTCCAAAACCATTCCTTAGGACTGCTGTCTGAGGACAAGTTTTACACACAATATATGAATGATTTTGCTTTCGTCAATGGATATTGATATTTGTCACAATTATACTCGAGTATATTCATTTAAACCAGATGCAGTGACATCATGAAGTTCTGGTGAAATAGAAAAACAATTAGCAGCCAAGGCTGAGAAATTAGCTTTTATACTGCATCTTAAAAATGTACTGGGAGATCCCTGGTCATCAACAATAATTAAAACAGAACAAATGAAATATATAGCAAATATGCATATTAATGCAATTAGGAAAATAAAAGCCTTATAACCTGTGCTTACCAGCATTTCTACAGCTTCCTTAAATGTAGATTTTTGTAATGGGTCATTTATTTTTAAAGTTAGCCAAACAAAGGACCAAGTTACCTTAAAATGCAAGTTCCAAGTAGGTAAATGAACTATATTGAGTAGGTGATGAAAGTGTAAATTCAGCAGAGGAAATGTCCTCTAATTAGATTTCCATTTATCTTCTGATTGACCAAACCCTTTGATGTTAAATTACATCGGTGTAGAATTTATTTCACGTTCACACGTCATACATTCCAGAAATTGGAAGTCACTGGAGCACATTAGTTGTGATACTTTTCTGTATCCCATCAATTGCGAAACATTAAATCCTATACAATCTCTTGTGACACAACTGAACCCGATCTAGCTCAGGGCTAAATTGTATATCCTTTTGCACAATGGCAGTATTCAAATGGTGATTATGAAGTTTTTTTTTACATCTCTATTTTTCAAGGGTTAAATATTTTTGATCAGAAGAAGTGACTAAGTTGCAAAGTAGTATGGATTATCATTAAATAATAAAATGCCTCCGCAATATACCTGACCCAACTGTGACACACTAACTAAATTTGTCTATGGTAGGGAGAAAAACCATTTTAAATTCCTGGTAATTGCATTCCATGCTACGAGGAAAACACTCACTGCAATATTCTTGTATTCACACAAATGAGGGATGTCAATGTTGGGGAATGAAATACTCAATCTATCAACAGCAAGCATTCCCAGATCAATGGCAGGATGGCTAGATCAGAGTTGCTTTTCAAGTGATCTCGGTGGATTCCTGGTTGCGCCTTTCACATAGTGGTGGTATAATGGCACTTCTGCCTTGGTCTGTATTCTAATTTGCCTCTTCTGCATAAGTAGTATGTCCACACATGCAGAAGTTAATCATCATACTTTATGGAATAAAGTAGCCTGAAAAAACACTAACTTATCACATGACTGGAAATTAAGAGGCACACATCTGTATTTAATATCTCTTACATTCATTTCACCAATATGAGTCTTGTGCAGTTAACGTGAACATCAATCTCTGACACCAGGCTCCATCCACTTTGTATCCTTATCAACAACTTGCATTTATATAGCACCTTAAAAATAAACAGGCCTATATTTTGCTTTGGTAATTACAGCAAATCGCCATTACTCATCTGAAACCAACAGCAACTGCAGGAGTTCAGACGTTGGCAGAAACGCAAATCCAGAAGATGCTGTTTGTGACTCTTCTATAAAGATGCACTATAAAAGGTTCCTAGTGAGGACCATCTCCTTTGAATGTTAATCTCACTGAAGATGATCCTGGAAAAAAATTAAACCTTGTGGAATTCGATGAGAACTTTTAAGATACAAACCAATTTCATAAAAAGTGCATAAACATCCTTACTCGCCATGAAAAGCTTAGTTTATATTTATGGAATGTTACACAAAACCACAATGATTCAAAATTCCACTTCTTTTAAAATAGATTTTTTTTAAAGAAGTGTTTATCTTTATTTTAGCTTCTGTCCTAATAATCATATATACTCATTTCACTATCTGAAGATTTAAATTAAAGATAAGGATTTTAAATGCTTTAAACTTCCTGGCTTACAGTGTGTATATATTTTGATTGGTTGCCTAACTTTGCTGACAGCATTGCTGCTACATGCCACGAGAACCCCTGGATATGGCAGATTTAAACTGCTATGTGGAACCTGCCACAGAGGTTGTAAGATCTTTGTGGGCAGTTTTCTTCATGGCCAGGGATGAAACACTACTGACCACAAAGTCCAAGATAATAAACCATCCCAAGGCACTTTAGGTGCTTAATGAAACATTGGTTGGAATCTTATGGAGGCAATGGAGGTCTTGCCCACTGCTGGGGAGCCGGTTAGAATCCCCATTCCCTCTTTCCAGGAAAGGCAACAATGCATCATGTGCCACTCAGACAGGCCAGCCAGCAGGCCTCTTCCTGTGATCAAAGAGCCTAGAGGCAGAAGAACCGCCCCAAATCAGAGGCTGGCAGCTTTACTGAATGATAGCACCACCAGAGAGGCGGTGACGGCTGCTAGTAGGACACCCACCCAAGTAACAGGATCATCTCAGGGTCCGGGGAAGGGTGTGGTTAGTGCAGTTGACAGCAAGAGCAGGGAGGTGGCTCTCAGCGGTGTCTTGGAACAATGGCTCCTCCCTGGGAGCTCACATGGAACTTCACACGGGTTTTCTTGTCATACTCTCCACATGGCGAGCCCTCCACCCATCCCTAGGTTAATGTTGTGCCTACCTGGAAAGAGGCAATGGGGATTCTAACCAGCTCTCCAGCAGTGGCAAAGAACACCATTGCCTCCATAAGATTCCAACCTATGTTCCATAAAGCATCTAAAGTGCCTCAAGATATTTTATTATCGTGGACTTTGTGGTCCATGGTGAAGCAATGGTGTTTTGTCCCTGGCAGCAGATTGAGACCTTTGAGTTGTCATTAATTGGCCACCTAAGGGCCTCAATTGGCAGTTGGGAGGGGAGGTGCCTTCCTTCCACAGAGTTAATGGGGTTGGAGGTGGGGTCCCCATCTGCCATTCTTCTGCTAATTAATTGTCCCCTGTCAGCAAACTCACTGTGAGGAAGTACAGAAGATTTGGCGATAGTTTGACACTGAGCGTCATGAGGAGATATTAGACCAGATGAGCAAAAACAAGATCAGAAAGAAAGGTTTTAAGGAGTGACTCCAGGGTGGCATGGTGACACAGTGGTTAGCACAGCTGCCTCACAGCACCAGGGACCCGGGTTCGATTCCTGGCTTGGATCAGTGTCTGTGCAGAGCCTGCACGTTCTCCCCGTGTCTGCGTGGGTTTCCTCCGGGTTCCCCAGTTTTCCCCCACAGTCTGAAAGACGCGCTGGTTAGGTGGATTGGCCATGCTAAATTCTCCCTCAGTGTACCCAAACAGGCGCTGGCACGTGGCGACTATGGGATTTTCACAGTAACTTCATTGCAGTGTTAATGTAAGCCTACTTGTGACACTAATAAATAAAGCTGCAAGAATTAAAGGAGGAAAGAGAGGAAGAGAATTTGAGAGGTTTAGAGAGGTAGCTCAAAAGGATTAGGGGGCAAGGCAATTGAAGGCATAGCCACCAATCCGAGAGTAAATTAAAAGGAGGGATGTTTAAGACACCAGAAATATTGGAATGCAGAGATCTGGGATAGAGTAGGGAGGATTGTAGGGCTGAAAGAGATTAGAGAGCTGAAGTCATGGAGAAATTGGAAAACAAGGATGAGAATGAAAAGAAAATTAATTGAGACATTGCTCAATCAAGAGCCAACGCACAACAATTTACAAACACAGGCACCAGTAAAGTGGCATGGCAGCAGGAAGACGACAGGCATTTCACTCTTCCTTACCAATTTTTGGGCTCCACTGCCTCTAGAGGGCTGGGAAAATCCATCCCATGTAGTCAGTTGCAAGGAACGGGGACAAAAACCAAAGGCTTCAGTCTGCCTAATATTGAAATGGAGCAAATTTCTGTTCATTCAAATTGAATGTCAAACAAATATTCAAATGATTTAGAGACAGAGGAAGGGTCAGGAGAGGCGGAACTGGGCCTCATCAACCTACATGTGGACACTGACACTGTGGGCAGGATTTTGTGGCTTGCTCGAGCAAAATCAATGGACACTCCCATTGTCTGCCCCTCGCCCACTCCGATTCCGTGCAATAGAGTTCTGGTGTATGATTTTGGATGATGTCACCAAGCGGCAGTATGTCAAGGACAGATTCTTGTGGAACATTAGGGGTAATAGGACCCGTTTGAAAAGGTTAAGAGCTGTAGAAAATGGAACAATAATTCCTGAGGAGTGATTGACATTTTCCTCCACATCACACAAACCCATCCTGACCACAGTACTAAGTAGCCTTACAACAGAGAGGCTGGGCAGAATATACACCAGCCTAAGACAACCACGAGTGCTGTTCAAAATGGAAACCAGTGATAACAAAGTATTTGAGCGTAGCATAAGTTATTGGCGATAGCAAAAAGAAAAACTGGAAATACTCAACATCTGTGGAGAGAAACAAATTTAACACTTCAGGTTGAGGTGAGCTCTCATCAGAACTGAGGAAAAATCGAAATGCAAGAGCTTTTAAGCCTGTTGAAGTGGGGTGGGGGGGCAGGGTGGAAAGCAGGAAGAATAAAAGGGAAAGCTCTATGATTGGGTGGAGGGCAGGGAAGATTAAATAACGAAAGGTTTCACGGTGCTTCAGCCAAAGAGAGTGGTGATGGATATGATAAAGAAACAAAGATTGTGTACAAATGAAGCTTGAATGGCTGTAGAAAAACTATCTGAATGCAACATGAAGGGATAAGGAAAGCAACGTGACAGGAACAACCCATCAAAAGAAAAAGAGAAAAAAAATAAGATGAAGGTAGAGGTTCCGATCTAAAGTTGTTGAACTCAATGTTGCGTCCAGAAGGCTGTAGAGTACCAAGCTGAAAGATAAATGTGCTGTTCCTCAAGCTTTAATTTATTGGCCTTTCATATTTCCTCAGGTCTTATATTGCCTCTGTCTCACTCTTATCTGCGTATAACCTGTAGTTACAATGTGTTAAACCCCTGTGTTTACACAGTCTGTACTTAAACTCAGAAAAATGCATGTCATTGGCGGTCGTATTGACAACGAAAAGAAAGCATGTTGGTCTTTAAGTATTGTTTCTATTATCGGCTCTTTTGATTGTCCAGTTCTTTATATAAACACGACGTAGGCTCTTTGTGCAGAATTGAAAACAAATTCTGAATTGATGATGGGTTGCTTTGTAGAAGACCGCATTAGGAAGGAACACCAGGGCATATGAAAAAGCCACAATGTTTCCACCTTAGTTGGTGAAACAATGGCCAGAAATCTACCACCTCGCCACAGAATCGGCGCAGGCAAGGGTCCCACAACGGAAATCTCTCTTGACCTCGGACGGGAATTTCCGGTCTCGCCCGAGCGAAGCTGTAAAATCCCACCCAATATCTGCAATTTCTGACTGCTCATTGGCTTAAATGTTAAAAATACAGTTGGGCGTTTGATTTTTGAAACCCACTGAAAAGGGAGACAAGCGAATAAATTACAAGGGAATCTATTTGGAAATATATCCATTCCAAAATAAATGAGCTCTTCAATGCTGAATGGCAGGCTACTTCAGAAATGGGATCCAAGCTTGATCCATAAACTGCAACAATTAAGAAAAAAATATAAAGCTGTGTTTTCAATTTCCTTATAAAGAGGGTCAGTGAAGTGTACAAATAAAATTTCCTGTGGGGACTGTGGGAGGGTGCTAACGTGGTGGGGGTGGAAAATACTTCTCGCTGTATTTTCTCTTCTGCCGGTGCCAAGACTCACCCGCAAGTGGTACTGTTAAGATTAGATGATCTCCCATTGACCTCATACTTTGGCAGGGTCAGTGCTACAGGGTGCAGGCTGTTACATGTCATTATTTACACCAAGGTGTCAGGCTCAGATTGCGCTACTGGGAGAGAAAGAAACATTTTAATGCACTTGTCAGAAAATAATTAATTCCCAAATGACAAATCGAAGGTTTGCTTCCATAATATTGAACCAGTGTCCCTTCCTTTGAAGGGAATCAAATGCTATACTCATATTCATTATAGGTTGCAGAGTCCTGAAAATTTCAGCACCAAAATTACCTTTTAACTCAAGGATATGTTGTAAAACCATATGTCTTCAATGGTCATTATTGCCTTTAAGCTTTCACATACTTGTGTTTGATTTCCCTTTCGAATACATGAGTGATTGAATGTTGGATTTTATTATATTTACTTGTCTCACATCTCATGGGCTGATATTAAGTTGTTTAAGGGTTTGGCAGCTGTTCTGAAGCTAGTCACCAACTTTTGCTAGTTTGCCAAGTTGTTGTGGTGCAACCCAAACAATTTGCATATTTACCACATGTCCGCAGATTTCAAGTAAAACATAATGAATTGCATTGGTATTGGCAACAAATTTCATATTGTTCAACAGTACCTTCGTGCTATTTACAGTCAGGCACCATGGGATGGAATTTTCCCATCCCGCCTGCCACAGGAGTTGTAGCAGGCAGGACACGAACCATGCAAAGGTCTGGTGACCTCGGGTGGGATTTTACGGTTTCGGGATGAGCCAAACCGTAAAGTCCCGCCCCATTTCTGGGATACTCAAAATCCAATGCAAAATGACTCTTATTGGGAATGTCCGTCCACTACACTGAACAACCGCAAGTACATTACACTGTACTCCATGGTAGCAGAAAAGAAGAAAGACTTTGCCATTCAAAAGGAGCAAGACCTAGATCACCCCAAATAGAAAAACGTAGAGGTAACATCTTGTTACCTCTGCCTACCATAGAATGAAAGCAAACCCATTCAGAATCCTACATTCAATGCGTCCAACCCAACTGGAACTCCACAGATTAAAACCAGACAATTCTTGGTGGAGTTTACTCGCATTGCATTTGCCAAATGTGGATTGATAAATTCCTCGAGATTTGACCATGTGACATGTGATTGCAGCCAATCACTTAATACCATAACCATGCAATATGAAATCATGATATTTGTCCACAATACATAGCAAAATAAAAAGAATAAAACTACCAAGTTTAACACTAATTCACTTTCCAAAATCCACAAACAGGATTGCCCTGTTTCTGCCTGTACCTGCTCCACTCAACTTATTTCTTCCCATCTAGAACATAAGAACATAAGAACATAAGAAATAGGAGCAGGAGTAGGCCATCTAGCCCCTCGAGCCTGCCCCGCCATTCAATAAGATCATGGCTGATCTGACGTGGATCAGTACCACTTACCCGCCTGATCCCCATAACCCTTAATTCCCTTACCGCTCAGGAATCCATCCATCCGCGCTTTAAACATATTCAGCGAGGTAGCCTCCACCACCTCAGTGGGCAGAGAATTCCAGAGATTCACCACCCTCTGGGAGAAGAAGTTCCTCCTCAACTCTGTCTTAAACCGACCCCCCTTTATTTTGAGGCTGTGTCCTCTAGTTTTAACTTCCTTACTAAGTGGAAAGAATCTCTCCGCCTCCACCCTATCCAGCCCCCGCATTATCTTATAAGTCTCCATAAGATCCCCCCTCATCCTTCTAAACTCCAACGAGTACAAACTCAATCTCCTCAGCCTCTCCTCATAATCCAAACCCCTCATCTCCGGTATCAACCTGGTGAACCTTCTCTGCACTCCCTCCAATGCCAATATATCCTTCCTCATATAAGGGGACCAATACTGCACACAGTATTCCAGCTGCGGCCTCACCAATGCCCTGTACAGGTGCATCAAGACATCCCTGCTTTTATATTCTATCCCCCTCGCAATATAGGCCAACATCCCATTTGCCTTCTTGATCACCTGTTGTACCTGCAGGCTGGGCTTTTGCGTCTCATGCACAAGGACCCCCAGGTCCCTTTGCACGGTAGCATGTTTTAATTTGTTTCCATCTCAACTCTAGTTTTCTCCCCTTGTCCACTCTCTTGCTATTTACATCCGTGACTCTTCAGATGCCTTACGTCACTTCAACAGTTTCCAGTTTTCTTGCCCTCGCTATCTTCTTTTCACCATGGATGTCCAATCCCTCTATACCTCTAAACGCCACCCAGGAAAGTATGAGAGCTCACTGCAACTTCCCTGAACAGAGGCCCTAACAGTCCCCATCCACAACCGCCCTCCTCCACTGAGCTGGACGAATTCTCACACTGAACAACCTCTGTTTCAAACCCAATCACTTCCTCCAAAGAAAAGATGTCACTATGGGTACCCGTATGGGTCCTAGTTATGACTGCCTTTGTGATACATTCTTTGTTGCAGTCCTATTCAGGCCTCTTCCCTCATCTCTTTTTCTGGTATGTTCATGATTGTATCAGTGCTGCTCCCTGCTCTCAACATGAACTGGAAAATTTCATTGACTTTGTTTCCAATTTCCACTCTTCCATCACCTCCACCTGCTCCATCTCTGAATCCTCCATTCACTCCGTTCTATGTCTCCATTTCTTGGCATAGACGGAGGGGTTAGCACTGCTGCCTCACAGCACCAGAGAACTGCATTTGATTTCTGGCTTGGATCACTGTCTGTACAGAGTCTGCACATTTTCCCCATGTCTGCATGGCTTTCCTCCGGGTGCTCTGGTTTCCTCCCACTGTTTGAAAGACGTGTTGGTTAGGCCATGCTAAATTTTCCCTCAGTGTACCCGAACAGGCACCGGAGTGTGGCAACTCGGGAATTTTCACAGTAACTTCATTGCATTCTTAATGTAAGCCTACTTGTGACATGAATAAATAAATAAACAATTTAAAAAAGCAACTAATGGTCACTATAAACACATAGATTCCTACAGCTACATAGAACCATAGAAAATTACAGCTCAGAAACAGGCCTTTTGGCCCTTCTTGTCTGTGCCGAACCATTTTATGCCTAGTCCCACTGACCTGCACTTGGACCATATCCCTCCACACCCCTCTCATCCATGAACCCATCCAAGTTTTTCTTAAATGTTAAAAGTGACCCCGCATTTACCACTTTATCCGGCAGCTCATTCTACACTCCCACCACTCTCTGCGTGAAGAAGCCCCCCCCTAATATTCCCTTTAAACTTTTCTCCTTTCACCCTTAACCCATGCCCTCTGGTTTTTTTCTCCCCTACCCTCAGCGGAAAAAGCCTGCTTGCATTCACTCTATCTATACCCATCAAAATCTTATACACCTCTATCAAATCTTCCCTCAATCTTCTACGCTCCAGGGAATAAAGTCCCAACCTATTCAATCTCTCTCTGTAACTCAGCTTCTCAAGTCCCGGCAACATCCTTGTGAACCTTCTCTGCACTCTTTCAACCTTATTTACATCCTTCCTGTAACTAGGTGACCAAAACTGTACACAATACTCCAAATTCGGCCTCACCAATGCCTTATATAACCTTACCATAACACTCCAACTTTTATACTCGATACTCCGATTTATAAAGGCCAATGTACCAAAGGCACTCTTTATGACCCTATCCACCTGTGACGTCACTTTTAGGGAATTCTGTACCTGTATTCCCAGATCCTGCTGTTCAACTGCACTCTTCAGAGTCCTACCATTTACCCTGTACGTTCTTCTTTGGTTTGTCCTTCCAATGTGCAATATCTGACACTTGTCTGCGTTAAATTCCATTTGCCATTTTTCAGCCCATTTTTCTAGTTGGTCCAAATCCCTCTGCAAGCTTTGAAAACCTTCCTCACTGTCCACTACACCTCCAATCTTTGTATCATCAGCAAACTTGCTGATCCAATTTACCACATTATCATCCAGATCATTGATATAGATGACAAACAACAATGGACCCAACACCGATCCCTGCGGCACACCACTAGTCACAGGCCTCCACTCAGAGAAGCAATCCTCCACAACCACTCTCTGGCTTCTTCCATTGAGCCAGTGTCTAATCCAATTTACTACCTCCCCATGAATACCTAGCGACTGAACCTTCCTAACTAACCTCCCATGAGGGACCTTGTCAAAGGCCTTGCTGAAATTGCTACCTGTTGCGTTTTCAGCCACAAACTTACCAACCACACCCACAGGATTACCAAACTGTTAATAGGTTCTATCGCACTCTTTTTCCACAGATAACATGGTCTATAGTATGAATAAATATACATACACAAATTTCTCTTACTTTGTACTCTGTCCTTCATGATTAATACCTTAAAGATGCTGGATGAGGCAGTCCGCCATTGGCCAGCGCAGGATCTTCCAATCCCCCAATGTCTACCAGGTTCTGTGTGCCCCACTCCCTCTGCCTTCAAGGAATGCATCACAGGGGGTTGCCATCAGCGGGACTGGAAGATCACAGTCGCAGGAAGGTCCAGGAAATTTCAGTGGCAGACTGTTTGCTCAGCGAAACTGTTGAATCTGGGATAGTGTGGCGAGACTGTCTAGCGAGGTTTATGCCTCGTTTGGCATACATGCCCCTGAAAGGTTTACCAGTATATTGTGGCTTGTTGTCTGATAAGATTCTTTCAGTTGTACCAAACAAACTGAGTATGGTGCTCACTGTATCCATCACGGACAATTCTAGGTATCCTACAATTGTCTGATGAATGGAAACTTAAAGTTTATTTATTAGTGTCACAAGTAGGCTTACATTAACATTGCAATGAAGTTACTGTGAAAATCCCCTAGTCGCCACACTCCGGCACCTGTTCGGATCCACTGAGGGAGAATTTAGCATGGCCAGTGCACTTAACCAGCATGTCTTTTGGACTGTGGAAGGAAACCGGAGCACCCAAAGAAAACCACGTGGACACGGGAGAATGTGCAGACTCCACACAGACAGTGACCCAAGCCGGGAATCAAACTCAGGTCCCTGGCGCTGAGGCAGCAATGTTAACCACTGCACCACCGTGCTGCTCACATACTTGGATAAGTAATCAGTGACTAAGAGAAAGTCATCTCCAAACACAGCAAATAAATCTATTTCAATTTTGGTCCAAGGATGGATGGAACCTCATGAGGGTGTGGCGGCTGTGTGTTGTTGTTGACTCTGGCATGCTCCACACACACCACATTTTCAATATGCTTGTTGATCCCTGGCAAATGTATAGCTTCCCTTGCCAGCCACTTCATCTGTTCTATGATCATATGCTCTTCTTGTAACCGTGACAATATGTCCTGGTGATGAGCTTCAGATGCAAGCACCAGCTTTCCTTTGAGAATCATACCTCTTGAAATATCTAGTTCATCCCTGCATATCCAAAAATATCTCAGGGTGCTGTACTTCTTGTGTTGTATCAGGCCAAGCTTTGACAATGACTCTATAATGCATCAGTTGTGTATCATTCACTGTTTCCTTCTGAAGCTGCTTGTACTTGTGTTGACCAAAACTCATCAGGCCAACATGGAGTACATTTACTACTCTGGTATCTATACTGCCTACTTGTAGGTCTAGCAAAGCGCCCACAGTTTTAGTTTGAATTTGGTAAATTGAAATCTAATCCCTGTATTTTTATCAAAAGTCTCTGCAATCTGGCATCAGTGACTTGTGCCAAATCATTGAGTGGCTTGTGATTTCCACAATGACCCATTAACCAACACGGTATCTGTGGAATCTTATGATATGGAAAATCAGAGTAAGTGCTTCCCACTCTTTGTTCACATAATTGGTTTACGCTTGCAATCGAATTTTGGTTTTCAATCTTGCATAACGCACACTGCTATTCCTTTTTGAGATGCATCAACCTCTACAATCACCTTTCTTAGGATGTCATACTGTAGAACATGAGTCTTCTGCTAATGTCTGTTTAAGTGACTCAAAGGAATGTGGATGGTCCTTCTGCCATACATACGAAACATCCTTTCTTAATTGCTTCCTCAGTGACGATGAGGTTGGATATGCATGATGGTAGATTAGGTGGATTGGCCTTGATAAATTGCCCCATAGTGTCCAAAGGTGTGTATGTTAGATGGATTAGCCATGGTAAATGTATGGGGTTACAGAGATAGGGTGTGGGAGAAGATATGGGTAAGATACCCTGTCAGAGAATCTGTGCAAACTCAATGGGCTGAGTGGCCCCTTCTGCACTGTTGGGATTGCTACACTTGGCATTTGGACAGTTGCTATGCAACCATTCACACCTCATCTGGACATATTGGGTGCAATTTTTCCGGCCTGCTGCACTGCTTGAGTAACATAGCGGGCCACGAAATGTCTGTGGGAGGTCAAAAACGGGAATCGCTACTGACATCCAGCTGGTCGCAATCTTCCCAGGCCATTTCTTTTCCATGTAACCAGCCTCACGTCGAGGAAAAGCACAAGGCTGATTACAATATGGAAATCAGGATTTACATCTATTTAGTGAGCCCGGGAGGCAATTATCCAGGCTTGCTAATGTTTCTGACCCTGCTGGTGTAAGTCCACACTGGTAAGGATCACGTATGGTCCCCAGCAATGGGCTGACTTTGCTGGTGAGACCAGAGGGCATTGAGGCCTCTGGCAGGTCAGGGGGAGGAGTGAGTGACCCTTGAGCAGTGCTAACCTGGCACCCTGGCACTGCCCACTGGCACCGCCAGTGTCTGGGCCAGCGTTCAGGAGACTGGCGATGTCCAGTGGGGGAGGCATGCCAACTGATCTCCCAGTATGCTGGTAGATCGGCGCATGTGCAGTAGCCCCCTCAGTAGTCCGATGCTGGCCTCTTGAATGGGATTAGGCCCTGCTCCCCTCCCCCAACCCCCATAGGCGTAAATCCCCTGATGGCCTCTGTACTACACAGTGCCGGATATTAATTTAACTAAGCTCGCACAAAAAGAACAGCGGGAAAAACTCCCATTTTCTCATCCATTGGACACTTAGTTTTTTTTTCGGAAACTCTCGCCCGTGGTCAGTTTCTCTACTTACTTGTCCCTTTATCACTCCCTTAGGCTTTTTGTGTCATGAAATCTTTTGTGAATCTTTCCTGCCCTCTACCCTTTCTATTGTGTTCTTCTCCCCTCCTCACTTGCTCAAAAGCTCTTAGACCAAAGCTACTCCCAGTTTGTCTTTCCCCTCTCCATCTCAGAGTCTCTCTTTCCCTCTTGCTTCTTCCTTCTATCAGTTTTTCTTTCTCCCACTCTCCCTCTCCTCCTTTCTCTTTCCCTCTTGCTTCCTCCCTTTCTCTGTTTGTCTCTCTCTCTCGAATCCACTCAGTTACACACAGATCCTTTGCTCAGTAGCAGGAAAGGACATTCCCTCTCGCACCGACTAATAGAACATCATCTGTGGGCTTTGAGGATCCTATGCCCCATGAACCAGATTCGGTAATTGCAAGATGAACTGACCCAAGTCACTGCGATGCACAAGAGCAGGGCCATGGACAAGTTGTGAACTGGGTTTCCAACCCTGCATTTTTAGCAGCTGTCTACAGGAATGAGTGACTGGACTCCCAGGCACTACTGCTAGCATCAAGGGAGAAACAAGTATGCTGTTCACCCATGTGCAACATTTTGGCACAAATTAAAACTAGAACAAGTTTAAGACAGAGTTTACTTATCACTCATATCTAACCCAACCCATATGCACTTTGATCTGTTTTGCTAACACACTGTATGCACATTGTCATGAGATGCTGCAAACAATCACTTTGTTCTCCTGTAGAACGGGAATTCAAGCTTCCTTCAACTGTTTCCAATTTAAGTGTATTATTTCTGATTATCTAATAACTCACTGAATTTCATTCATGTGTTCACCAATTATGCTTTTTATGGATTAAATTTCCATTGTTTAACCTAGATTTGTTCCTTATGTAGCCACGTTTGCTTTCTTTTTAAATCCACTTTGCGAGGCAGGATATTAGTGCTTTAATAACATAAGGATGAATCCCAAGTGGTGACAGAATGCTGGGTTCTTAGCTCACATATCAGATATTGGGGTTGATTTTCACTCTCGTTGCCTGGTCGGCATGGCCAGCTTGGGCCAAAGGGCCTGTTTCCATGCTGTAAACCTCTATGACTATGGTTTTAACAGGGTATTCATGGCCTCAAAATGGAGTCAGTAGGTTTATCACCCCATTAAAGCAGGTGCGTCAGGAAACAGAGGTAGTTCTAAATAATCGATATTTGTACTGGTGGGTATTGGAAACGAGATATAGCTTTCAGTAAAGAGGTTCCGAAAAAGAGTCATATGGATTCAAAATATTAACTCCATTTTCTCTCACAACAGATGCTGCAAGACCTGCTGAGTTTCTTCAGCATTCTCAGTTTTTGTAGTTGCTTTAAGTCAGTTTAATTTTTGTTTCTGTCTAAGAAAGGGCTGAAACTTGAGTTAACTTCACGTTAAACAAAGGTGCCTGCATGTCTGTAGATTT
Source organism: Mustelus asterias (assembly GCF_964213995.1). Classification (NCBI taxonomy): domain Eukaryota; kingdom Metazoa; phylum Chordata; class Chondrichthyes; order Carcharhiniformes; family Triakidae; genus Mustelus; species Mustelus asterias. Next base: position 112,819,609 of record NC_135802.1, read on the forward strand.
TGGTCACTTAAAAACTGTGCCTGCATTATAATCAAAGGGTTTACAATGTGAAAGTAAACAGAGTTTAAGGAAAAACTAGGCCTTTGCTTTGCATCCCGAAGCCACCCCAGGTTAGAGAGAACTTTTGAGTTTAATTTTAAGCTCAACACAGAATACGCTGGAGAGCACAAGTGAGCAGACTTCCCAAAATATGGTCCAGTAACCAGGGAGTTGGGATGAAAAGGTATGTCCAAGGAAGACATCTAAGTTAAAGGAACAACGAACAAGAAGTTGAACAAAGTCTTGTTGGGTGAAATAAAAGCAGACAGTGCTCAGATTTAAAATGATAGCTGCAAGAACCAAATTTAAGCTGAGAAGCCAGATTTCTGAGGTAATCAAAAACTTGGTGACATCTTAATACAACCTGTGAAGCAGTAGTGGTCTGTTTGCATTGCTGGGTACCTGAGAGATTGTATGGAGGGTTGAATGCATGTGGTAATCCTAGACAAAGGAATACTGAAAGAAGAGATCCAAAGTATGGTCAGTTGACAAAATAGCTGAAGATTACAGTCTGGACCTTAAAGACGTTAAGGGACTGCTGGAATATTCAAACCATTTGAAATAAAAGTTCAACCTCCAGGATACAATAAGAAGGAGCATCTAACTGCAAGATAGCAAATATGAACACTTTCAGACTATTCAGATTTTAATTCTTGCTATTAAATGAGTTTGATATCTTTACAATATGTTGATGTCATGGGAACAATATGAAATCCTGGACGTGGATCCTTGGTGAAGGCATCCGAAAGAAAGCGCTGTTTGGGAGAAGATTCCAAGAATGGAGTTTGGAACACTCAGTAGAAGTCTAATTCCAGTGAGCTCACATTGTGATAAGCATCTGGGGAGATTTGATGAGAAATCCACAGAAGCTGTATCGGGTAGCATCTGCCACTTAGTTTCAGAGTGCGGTGTGTCTAACCACGGTTGACCTGTTGGTTTACATGGACTGTACTTACCGAGAACTTTACAGTATTAAAGAAATTTTGCAACTTGTGTTGCCTTAAAAAATCTCTGTATATCTGTGACGATATAGGTAGGATGAAGGATTATTTTATTATGGTCAATCTTTTCATGTTGAATAAATGTGTTTTTTTAAAGTTAATTGGCAGTCCTATGACTCTGTCCATCCATAGAATAGAATCCCTACAGTGCTGAAGGAGACCACTCGTCCCATCGAATCTGCACCAATTCTCTGATATAGCATCCCACAAAGGCCCAATCCCTGTAACCCCACAGATTTACCTCACTAATCCCCCTAACCAACACATCTTGGAACACTAAAGGGGCAATTTAGCATGGCTAATCCACCTAACCTGCACATCTGTGGAAGGAAACTGGAGCACCTGGAGGAAGCCCACAAAGACATAAGGAAAACGTACAAACTCCATACAGACAGTCACCCAAGGTTGGATTTGAACATGGGTCCCTGGTGCTGAGAGGCAGCACTGCAATCACTGTGCTTCCTGTAACACCGAGGTCCACATCTCTGAGCAAAAAATAAAAGTCATGGTCTATTGAGCCAGGGTTCCATTCTGGGACCTGACTGTCATAGAAACATCAGCTGGGATTGTAACAGGCGACATGGCCGTACAATCTTAAATGGGGCTTACGTCTGTGAACACTTGTTTTAGCTGATAGATCATTTTCAACTTGGAAATCAGGATCTTAGGATGTAAACAAGACCCCAATTATCATGTTAGATGTAACTGGGTTGGAACATATACATTGCAGAATTGATTACATACATAACAACATCTTCCTATATGACAACAGTAACTTAAATTCAAAAGCACTTCATTGACTGGAGAGAACTTTCAGATGTCTTGAGTGTCCTCGTGAAAGGCCCCATATGAATGCAAGTCTTCCTTTGGACCAGTTCAGCAGACAATGGAGAAGAAGAAGCCTGGCAAAGGTGTTGAATTATTTTTGAGGACCTTGGGCTAATTGGTAACATTTGTTTCCTATGAATCAAAACGGCTGTGGGTTCAAAATCCATTCCAAACATTCAGCAGAGCGTAGGTTGACACTGCAACCTGGTAAAGAGAGAATTCTGCACGTGAGAAATGGGTCCTTCAGATGAGATGGGAAACCAAAATTCCTTAGGATTTTCCAGTTCCCAAAGTGATTGCTAGTTTAAACTACAAAACAACTGCTGTTGCACTTGCAATCAATTACTATGAAAATGCTTTTGTGCATTTTCATTTAAATGGAAGGCCCCATTCTTTCAAAAGGAAGATAGATTTGGAAAACGCATTTCAATAGCAAAGATTTTTCAGCTCTTTATTTCTGTGATTAATTTCTTGCCATAATTCTGCATTACTAGCTTTTTCTGTCAATGCTGCACCCAGTTTTCTGAGGTCAGCTGATTAGCATAGCTTTAACTGCACGTTATGGAGGATTTTAGGATCATGAAAGATTTTGCACTAAACAGTGACACCGCAGAGTAGAAAAGTAACCTCTACAATAGACCAGTGATAAAACCATATCTATTTTCATACCAGTTGGAATCTATAGCCAAAAGCCAATTTCCTCCGATCATACTTTCTTTAGAATTGTGAGCATTTTGTAGGATGAAATATTCATACAACAATCAGCATCAATGTTATTCTTTATCAGAGAAGAGTAAAATAGGGTAGTTCAGCAAATTTTCCTCCTCTGGCCCCCCCCCAGCTGAACTGCAAAGTAACAAAGTGTTCAATTCTGTGACTCAACTCACAACAAACCAAGAAAACAACAAAACCAAAGAGCAGCATCAGGTCCTGGATTGCAGTTTCATCCTGAGTCTCAGGATGAGGAGAAATTTTAACCTAATCTGCACATCAGGAAATGGAGATGTTTCGGTGCAACTCATTTCACACCTCTGCTGAAGTCAAATGAGGAGGGTGCAAAACTGGTGTTCCACGTGATCCCATGGTTTTCCTGTGTTGGGTTAAAATTATCCAGATTGTGTTCAATAAGTGTCTGCATAATTCACTGGGTTCTAAATCACAAGGTTTTGAATGCAGTCCTCTCTCCAGAACTGATTATAAATAAGGCTGACACCATGATCGTGTACTGAAGAAGCACTGCATTGTCAGAAGTGCCATTCTTTTTTTCCCCCAATGGGATGATTAATCAACGCCCTGTCTGCCTTTCAAGATCATTGAAGATCTCGTGGCAGATTTAGAATAGTAGTCGGCAGGCTTTCCCAGTATCCTGTGCCAACATACTCCCTCACCCAAGACTGGTAGAAACATGCCATTGTGGGATCTTACTGTGTGCAGGCTGGCTGAGTTTGCCTATATTACAACAATGACGGCACTCAAAAAAAATCATTGATCGAGAGGTATTGAGATATGGAGGGGATCTGAATTATACTCTAGAAACGCAATTTATTTTGTTCTTTACAGCCCAAATTTTCAAAAACTGGAATTGTGGCCACTGGTGAGTTTTAGTCAGGGATGAATTTAAGCCACATTTTCTGTGGTCAGCTCATTAGCAAAGCTTCAGGTACAGACTTGGACAAGAGGTAGACAGCACAAGAATGTTGGGAGCAGGAAATCTAAATAGCAGTGGGGAAACAGAAGCTTGGAAAGATTCGCCCATTGAACCCAGTTACCTAGGGTGAAGAGGAGCAAGATAGACAAACAAAAGTATGTCAGGCAATCTGCACATTGGAAACAACATTGCAGAAACAAAATGTCCACTAATTAATATAGTGTTTGACAGTTAGAAATGGGTGCTTTAAACATTAGCCCTGCTACTCAGCACATTTCCCGCCTTTCTTTGGTTATTAACCACCAGAAAACCAAACTGCACTCTTTTGGGAAAATGGGGCTTATCTTGCGAATTTCAGGACTATCCAAATTTAAATTATAAAAGAATGGGTCCTCAAATTCTCAATTTCCAAAATGCTATTATTTTTACATTTTTGAACCCAACTGTATTATTGCAGTGAAGATATACATGCTTTTAAGATTCTAAAGTACCTCAAGTCCATAGAAAATGGTAGAGTAACTTGTTAAGTCCACATTAACAATTTCAAACCAGGAAAGCCATCTGCAGGGGCATCACATTGCAGTACTCACACATCCACAGTGTCTCATTACCAGCATGTGCACTGCATGAGGGACAAAGTTTACTCTGGAGCAGCTCCAGCTCTGTAAAAATGTTGCCGCGCTTACAGGTGGCTGGAATAGTTCCAAAATGAGTGGAAAACAGACCCTACTCGCCCACATAAACAATGCTAATCACTGCCAGGGAGTGGTGCCAACAGTGTCATGTAGACAATGCAAGTACAGCCGTTCTTTTCTGGAAGGGATATTGAAATCATGATCTTAGATTGGCTGTACACACTTTTACAGACTCACACCGATGGAAGGCAACAATATAATGAGAAAAATAAAAAGCAATCTTTACTGCATGATTTGTTTAAAGAAAAATTGCAATCAGATCACATTCTATGGACTGTGATAGCTCACTGAACTGGGCAGTAAATGTAGTTGGTCATTGGTTTGGCAACAAATATTGGAGTCAGGGTCAATGGTTAAGCTGGTATGTAGCTGAGCCATGTAGAGGAGGCCGCCTCGCCACCACACAGGTTACATGTGTGCAGACTAAGCAGGTCTCCATTGTGGGAGCATTGCAAGTACCAGAATTTGCATCAGCATTGCACCGCTGGAGAAGGAAAGAAAAATATAATTGACAAGAGGTCCTGTTTCTGCTTAGTGTCTGGGCAAGGCAGGCTGAGGCTCAGTTATAATGCCTTGAAGTAATCACAGAGCACTCACCATCTTGCCTCACATGCGAGGTGTTCAATCAAAACACAAGAGCACACACAACTGTACGTTAGCAAAGAGGAGGGGTAAAAATTGGTGGAAAAAGGAAAAAAAAAGTGACACATCTCTCATGGGATGGAATAGTGGCTCAAGAGGTGGCGGCAGAGTAAGTTTTGGGCACAACCTGGAACTACCAGGAATTTTGACCTGTTTGCATCAAGTTGGGAGTTCCCAATCGTGTTGTTGAGGTAGGATGGGGAGAAGAGAAAGTATTTTCTGCACACAATGCCTTTAGGAGTAATTTAGAAGTATTCCTTGGAAATGCTGAGCAGCTCCATGATTCCTCGTGCCAGATGCGCAACAAGATCCCAGAAAAACAGTTTGCCATTCAGATACTAAATCAGAGATAGTCATATTCAAAATTGTTTTGGAAAAAGCTGACAGTCAAGACATAATGTTCCTGCCTGATGACATCCACATTCAAGATTAATATCTCGGATCAATGTCACTGTACGTTTATATGTTGAAAGTTTTTAAAAGGCAAACAGGAAATATTAGTCAGAATGTATTACCACAATTAAAGGGAGATCGATAGGAAAAGATATAAACTTTTCAATTCCTGTCATGTGTTATAATGCAGAAGAGTAATGCAGTCTAACTTTACAGTCACAGACCAACAACTTCCATTTCAAATCAAGCTTGATATAAAGTGTTAATTGAAACACCTCGAGCTACTATCCAACCAGCTGAAGCAAGTGCATCATTAATCCACCATTCACCACAATTCTGATGTCAGATTTTCATCAAACAGAAAGATCTGTTACTTGGGCATCTCCACATCATGACTTGGGTATTACCAGGAGCAAAAATGATATCCTCTCCAGATATTTAAAAAGCATCATTTCAAAAGTACAAGCAACATTTAATAAAATACAACTGTTGGTTATAAAACCCTAGATAGCACAAAGCACTGACCACTGCCGACATATTGTATGAAGCTGCTAGCAGCTGGATTAGGTTCAAGTGCATTTGAAAATGCGCCAGACGTCTCAAGACTGATCATAAGAAGCAGGAGGAAGTTGAAGAAGTTCAATTACAGCACTTCAAAGAGCCAAGTTCCATCTGGAAACTGGCATTTCAGCAACATGGTGAATGACCCCATTAAGTTAACCCTTTGAACATTCATTTAATTCTGATGACGGCCAGTTTTCAAGAACTCAAATATTGGAATAAAAACAAAGTACTTCTTACCAAAGGGTAAAGGTTCAAGCGTGAGCCTTCCGCTAACTTCCTTTATCATGATTGAAATGATTTACAGTTATGGCTAAGGAAGCAACACATTTGTCCTAAGTTTTATCTCCTGTAGCAGTTCAGTTGTTCAATCATTCTAATGATAATGTAATCCAGGCTCAAATGCACTAGCAAAGATAAACTACAAATATAATTATTTGTGCACTTCTATAAATGTGCAGTTCCATTGATTTATTCCAGCATATTACTAGTCTCCACCTACAAATTTTCTCCGAATCACAATATAATTTTTCTCCACACAAAATATCACATGAAACTTGGACCGCTTCCAAAACTTCTTCAACTTGTGCTATCGCATTAATCTCTCAGGAGGCTGTCAGCATCCAGTTAGAAACCAGGAGATGGTCACAAACTACTAAGAGTCAAACTGGGAATAAGAATTTTTTGATACAGTAAAAAGCCTTTGGACTCAAACAAGTCATGCCTTTGGTACAGGTCAGCAGTGCCTACTTGTCTTCACACTATGGGCTGAACTATCAACCTCACGGCAGGTAGCAGGAGTCAGAAAATTCCTGACTTAGCCTGCCATCCTCAGGTGGAAGTGTCAGGAAAGATAGGACTTTCATTCAGCGGAAAGAGTGGGGGGGGAGGGGGCGCGCACGGTAACAGACTCCAATAGGACAAGCCAACTCAGAGGCAACCACAGACTGAGTGTTGAGAAGGGTTGTTTGAAAGACCCAGCTCTATGCCAGTGGGACTTTGTCCCAGTTGTAACAAAAAAAGTACAATAATCTAGCCCTCACCCCCCATACCTTCAATACCACCTCAAGATGTCCTATGGCCCATCATGCCACATCCCATTTCAAGGTATGCCCCTCATCGAAGCCTCATTATGTATTCCTGGTTTTGAGCTCAGAAATACAGCATCACAGTCAAGGTTACAAAGTGGCATCTCTCTGTCCATGTAGTGTTCTCATTGTCTGAGGATTGCTATTCATGGCCCTCTACACATCTCTGTGCCATGATATCACAATAGGAGAAAAGGCAGGTCTCCAGAAGTCTCGGCCGGCATGAACCTACCCCATCCACATTATTAAGTGCCAAACTTGTCCAACCCAAGCTAACCTGGTATCCAGGTGTGAAATGTATCCAGCGGAAGTCAGTGTGCACTTTCTGCATGCGCTTCAAGTGTGCACACATGTTTCTTGCTGTGGTTGACATCTCTCAATGGAGGAACTCATGCACTCAAAGCCAATCCATGATGGTGTACATGAGCTGGATGGACTCCTCCATTCTCAGCCCATGACAGTGCACTGCCTCAGGGACTCTGACCTGTGGGAGCACATCTCCTGCTGCTGGTCCAGGTACAGCCACCTCTTTTGTGACTCCGAATCCCTGCATCTGTGTTCAGCAGAGTCAGGCTGTGTCTGTCCTCCATCTTTCTGGGGCACTGCCTTGCTCCTGCCTCTCTCACCTTCTCCTGCTCACTCGGAACATGCTCATCTCCTGGTGTCACTAGATCCAAGTGCATGCAAGGGCACACTGAAGTGAGTTTCTCTGCACTGAGGTGCTTGTAAAGTCTGACAATGCGTAGTCTGAGCTCTATTCTGCCAGTGTTTGGCCTGGTGAGGGTGCAGGAGCCAGCCAGCCTTAGCACCTGGCGAAAGACACAAGAAGAAATTATAAAAAGTAGTCTGAGTGAGAGGACTCTGCACATCCCGATGTAGCTGAATCTTCAGCATGTTTTCAGATGGATAGGTTTTTATCTTATGATTTAATCTTTTGTGTGGTACCATGTTGAACACCTTCTGGATGTCCAAATACAACACATCTAAAGGTTCCCCTCTATCCACTCTAGTTGAGACTTCATCAGATACGATTTCCCTTTCATGAAGCCATGCTGGCTCAGCTTGATTAGATTATGATTTTCCAAATGTGTGCCCAGAATACTTATTGATCCCCTTTCAACCCCCTCATAACCTCCCTCCCCCTCCACCCAGGACAATTTGGAGCCATAACACTGCTGAGGACTTGCAGCTTCTTATGTCAATGAGCCACTGGCATCAGTTGTTGAGGCCAGCAGTGCCTTATATCTCTCATTATTGTTTGGACCTGTAGTTGCGAAAGGAATACAAATAGTTGACAAAGAGATATTGGTAGGTTAAGTAAGTGGACAAAAAACTGCTAAATGGAATATAATGTGAGCAAATGTGAAGTTGTTCATTTTGGAAGGGAGAACAAAAGAACAGAGTATTATTTAAATGGACTTTAAACTGGTAATGTGAGACTTCTTACTGTGCCCACCCCAGATCAACGCCGGCATCTCCACATCATAGAAAAATATCGAGAAGGTCACAAACTAAAGCTATAAAATGTGTTTTGGCAGGCTGTCTTGTGTGAATAAAACCACATACATCCACATTTTATAATCAACACCACTGCAACGAATTACCGTCTTACTCAAATAATCTTCGGTATCTGTTTAAGGTTGTAGGACTTGATTGTCCGATGCTGTTCAGCGAGGGACAGACAGGATGATATGCATATATTCAAAACCATTACCTTTAAAATCCAAGGGAAAAAGTGGTCTGGGAATTTGCAAATTGCTCAAATAGTATAAGGCTCAAAAAGTTCATTCTAAAACAGAGATCAGATAATCCCAATTTCAAAAGTTCTGTGGCTCGTGCCAGTATTTAAGCAGAAACAAAATTAATCACACCAACCAAAAAGTTCAAAGATTTGATGCATTTTAGTTTTTTTTAATCCAGCCTAGGTGGTGAATTTGGAATTATGCCAAATAAAGAGTTAGGAAAAAAAAAGCCGGAAGGATCGTTATTTACATTTTCAACCTGTTGGGTAAAGGCTTGCAATTAGAAAATGTCAATTGTTGGACAGAATAGTTTTGTTCTGTTTATTTGTGTTCAAAGCTAGAGAAATCTTGAGTTCAATTCATTGTGTCTCTGCATGTTAAATTAGCACAGTAAGAAATCTAACAACACCAGGTTAAAGTCCAACAGGTTTATTTGGTAGCAAATGCCACTAGCTTTCGGAGCGTGCTGCTCCTTCGTCAGGTGGAGTGGGAGATCTGCCCAATCTCCCACTCCACCTGATGAAGGAGCAGCACGCTCCGAAAGCTAGTGGCATTTGCTACCAAAACAAACCTGTTGGACTTCTTACTGTGTTTACCCCAGTCCAACGCCGGCATCTCCACATCATGTTAAATTAGCAGTCAGTGGGGATTGTAACATTTAACATACAGAATGTTCTAACGATTGTTACATTGATTCCCACCTTGTAACAAAGGTGGGCCCCTCTTGGATAGTTGTGTCAGTCCCCGGATCAGTTCAAGGGTCAGTGAATAGCAGTTGGCAGATATGGGAGACAAGGGCAGGGAGAAGAAGCTTCATGCTACTGAATTGCTGCTGTTATCTCGGAGGAGCCCTGAAGAAGGCTCAGGGAAACCTTAGTAATCACAACGGGCTCAGAGGAAGCTCTGGTGATCACAAAAGGCTTAGAGGAAGCCCTAGTAATCAAAGTAAGTTCATAGAAAGCCCTCATAATCAAACAGGGCTCAAGGAAGCTCTGGGAGTCAGTTATAGCTGGATGCAGCTGGGAAACTGGAGTTCAGAGAAACATGGTGGTAGTGCAAGCTCAGTGAAGCTAGCTGTCTAGCAAAGAGCTGAAATTACACCAATAAATAGAGGCTCAAGTGCAGGCTTGGGAATCCATGGAGAAGGAATCTCGGAAGGCAGAATTGAAACCTTGTGAGGTGAGCCATTATTAAAGCCAACGAGTGTGGGCAATCATTGAAGACAATTCCAAGAAGAGATCTTCAAAAAGGTAGAGATTAGAGATCCTCGTGACAATGAAATTTTATTGAGAGTGGGTGACTTACAGTGGGACTAACGTCTGGGTTATTGGAATCTGTTTTGGTTGCATCTGTCTTTACTCTGTAATGCAAAGTGCTCAATCACTATTCATCTGTTAATTCACACGTACCTCATATTTACCCTGAAAAGTGAGTGTGTAGGACAGATTTATAAATTGTGTTATCTTTCTGAACTTGATAGTAAAGTTTGTTCAAAATCCGTGGTATTGTGTGGCGTTACTCTAAAAGCTGGAATCTCAACCTTTATCTACTTTAAACAAAACGTTATTGATCCCTTGCCCCATATCCCAGGGTCTGGCCAAGGATTGTAACAATATCAATTGCCAACTAGCAACTATTTGGTGCCAAATCAAATGTGACATAGATAGATGCTGAGTGAAGTTCCCTTTACACAGCCCCAACTCTAACAACTCAATACCCACTACTGGCCACATACTTCGATTTGATTTATTATTGTCACGTGTTAGCATACAGTGAAAAGTATTGTTTCCTGCGCACTATACAGACAAAGCATACCATTCATAGAGAAGGAGATAAGAGAGTGCAGAATGTAGTGTTACAGTTATAACTAGGGTGTAGAGAAAGATCAAGTTAATGCGAGGTAGGTCCATTCAAATGTCTGATGGCAGCAGGGAAGGAGCTGTTTTTGAGTTAGTTTGTACGTGTCCTCACCCTTTTGTATCTTTTTCCAGACGGAAGAAGGTGGAAGAGAGTATGTCCAGGGTGTGTGGGGGCCTTAATTATGCTGGCTACTTTGCCAAGGCAGCGGGAAACGTAGACAGAGTCAATGGATGGGAGGCTGGTTTGTGTGATGGATTGGGCTACATTCACGACCTTTTGTAGTTTCTTGCTGTCTTGGGCAGAACAGGAGCCATACCAAGCTGTAATACAACCAGGAAGAATGCTTTCTATGGTGCATTTGTAAAAGTTGGTCAGAGTCATAGCTGACATGCCAAATTTCCTTAGTCTTCTTGTTCTTTTGAGCTCTTGGGTTGAAATGTTTAGTTTGAATATTGATGTTTAATTGCGGCTATTTTTTATAATGGTCCATAACAATTATAAATTGGATAAATACTGAACAAATTATTTCTATAAATGCCCTTTGCCAAGTACAAAACTGTCATTTTCTACATCGATCTCAAATATAAAAAGTAAAGCTATTATGTTACCCAATTCCTTGAGAATTAAATAATGCATAAATAAGAATCCTGCCAAACAGCTGATATTGCAGTAAGTCAGCAACTTTGCTTCAAGATCTGAGTTTGTGTCCAACCCTGACCGATGAGATGAAAACTTCCTCAATTCTGCTGTAGTATTCCACATAAAGCACATTTGCACAATCTCAAATTAGCTTGTGTGGATATAGGTTCATAGCACATGACCCACAAATAAATAACATCACAATGTCATTATAAGTGAGCAAGGCCAGTCATTTCAATTTACCTCCAATCAGAAATATTTAAGGGCTGCATCTTTGCAACAAGAAGATGATTCCATAAACCCTTGAGATTGGTGGGCTGGACCCAGATGGTGAAGTATCACCCTCATTTTTCAGATCCAATTTTTGCCAGCAGTGGAAAGGGGATATGACAAAATTCACACAGGAGGGAAACCCAAACTTGGTAGGGCCATTTAAACTCAGTGCTGAATTCAAACAGACCCCACTTTAGCGATTGCAAGGGCCTTAAACCACAGTGTGGGAGTCATAGATTGACAGGCCATCTCCTGAAGATTAAAAAATAGAGTAGCATTTGGTCATGCTATTTTAATATTGTTCTTTGCTGACATGTCCCCAATTGCTATTATTATGTAATTATGAATGTGTGGCCGAGTTTAAAAAGCTACAATTACCTGAGCAGGGGTTTCCAAGTTTACTGTAGGACTTATAGTTTAAAGAGGCTATTAAAGGATTATCTGTGTTTGATGTGGATCCACTGATTGGTACCTTACCTAACACAAAAAGAGGATGACATCCAACCACCAAAATCAATCATTTCAGTTCCACGACATCACTGCAGGAGTTCCTCAGGGTAGTGTCCTCGTCCCAAACATCTTCAGCTGCTTCTTCAATGACCTCCTTTCCAAAATAAGGACACAAGTGGCGATGTTGGCTGACAATTGCAAGTTTTCAAATCCATTCGTAACCTATTGAATAGCGAAGCTGTCTATACCCACATGCTGTACACCTGGACAACATCCAGGTCTTTTGGGCAAGTAACATTCACGTCACCATTGTGAGGCAATGACCATCTCCAGCTAGAAAAGTCAAAATACCTTTCCTTGACAGTTAATTACATTGCTATCCTTAAATTCCGCATCACTGAGATCACCACTAAACCAGCCATATAAATACTTGTGCTACAAAAGATCAGAAGCTGGGTCTTCTGTGGCAAGTGACACATCTCCTTACTCCACAAAGCCCATCCACATGTACAGGACACAAGCCAGGAATACTCCTCAATTACCTGAATAAGTGCAGCTCTAAAAACACTCAAGAAGCTCAACACCATCTCAAATAAAGCCGCCTGTTTGATCGGCACCACCTTAATTCTTTACTTCCTCCACCACGAGCACAGTATGTTCTGTACTATCTATAAGATGCATGGCAACAACTGGCCAAGGCTGTTTTGAAAGCCTCTAGGACAAGGGCAGCAGACACACATGATTGCCGCCACCTCCAAGTTCCCCTCCCAAGTCACACACCATCCTGACTTTAAAATATACTGCTGTCCGTTCATCGTTATGTTCTTAAAATCCTGATTTTTCTCACTTATGAATACTGTGGGGCCACCATCTCCACATGGACTGCAGCAGCTCCAGAGGCAGCTCATTTTTAACAATGTATTTATGGAATGATAGCAATAATGGCAATCCTGGATTTATGGCACATTCCTAATTGTCACAGGTGATTGGGCATCTTCTGTCTTGAAACACTTCAGTCCTTGGTGAGCACATTGCAATGAGAGTGTGAAGTTCAGCCTTTAAGTGATGATCCATCAGCTCTAGTATAACAGTAGCAGGTAGCATAATGTGGTACTCACTGGGCATTATAGTATCACAGTGGACATTAAAAATAGCCCTCCTCTGCTCAGCAGTATGAACCAACCCATATATCTGTTAGGCTTGTACTAAGATGACACAATGTGCACTTGATTGCTTAAACTACCTGCACACACACACTGATCCAGCTTATTTCATACTGTAGAGTATTGCAGATCTGCAGGCTTGTACACAAGGTGGTTGCAATGGATAGGGAGATCTGTCATATTGCAAACTGAGAAAAGCCTCTGAAGGGATGATTTTAAGATCAGATGCCTCCAACAGAGAACAGTGCTCATGAAAAAGACAGGTCAGAAAATTGAGCCTGTTCATACAATTGGCTTTAAAAAGTTTGAATAGTCATTTTCAAATCTGGCTGATCATTTTCAATTGTTTCTATGGTAACAAGTGGTTGAGATGTCGGTTAACTACCAAATGATATTCATGGTCGCTCATACTTGGAAATCATGACATTATTCAGATACAAATATGTTTTGATTGCAAAAGAAGCAGACAATCATGTATCATAGACTGCTTGTATTATCCTGAAACTAAGATACAAAAAGTCTTGGCGATACATACAAATGGATTAGTATCTAGCGTTTAGCTATGCTTTAGAAAACCATCAGCTGAATTTATGAGCTTTGTTCATTTGTGGAAGACATCTTTTGATTTTGTGTATCTTAGGTTGTAGTTGAAAACGAGTACTAGAAGTACGACCCAAGTAGTGCACGCCCAGATCTTCATTCATGTAGCAGCTGGAGACTCCATGTTGGTATATGAAATCTCAAGTACGTTATTTTACCATCACTACTTCAGGAGCACTGCCAAGGCAGTGAGCAAATAGTTATTTAGTATAGAACTTGAAAATTGCTGAAAGAAGGATATGCTGTTGAAACTTTTTGTCTTGCACTCATCATCAGGACAGCTGGTAAGAATACAAATACTGAAGGGAACATCAATTTATACTGCATGAGAAGAGAATGCTGATTGGTTGCCATGGGGAATGCACCCAGGAACAGTTAACTGCCATGCTTTTGTTCAAATGCAAACCAGGCAGGTTGATTCTAATTGGTCAAGGCATTGTCATGGGGAATGAACTGGGGAATAGCTGTTCCCCAAACTTTTGTTTAGTTGAATAAAGGAGTAATGCATCTTTGATATAATGACACATAACTTCCTACCCCTTGCATATTACAGATACATAGGTGATATATTTGCTAAATGTGAATCCATGGCTGCATGTAGGAACTTACTTACACACTTGAATGGGTTCCATTCTGCACTCAATGCAGCAATCAAATGAGCTTGTTGCATTAGTTGTAAATCTGCCAAAGGGTTCTCTACTACAACTTACCTTCACTGGTCAATATATTCCTTGGAAATCCTACAGTTCCATGCACTATAAGATGGACCTTATTGGCAACATCATAAATAGTTCCCGAACCATTTGCTTACCATGTAATCATGATGCTGAAAAACATTGCAACAAAGCTATCCTGTGGAATGGCCACCCTGATCAAATCATTGTTCACTGTATATTGCACAAACTCATGAATGGGCCCAAGGCCATCACTTTCAGTCCTAAAAAGTACCCAGTCTACCGAGAAGGGCGAGGAGTCTCAAATGTTTGAAAAAGAGGTGAGGCTAGCCATTTCACACAGTTACTATGTAGTAGCAAATTGAGTGGGTATTCTCCACTGAAAGGATGCTGCTGTCCAATCAAAAGGCATTCTGCCTTTCACACAAATGAGGAATGTGGTAAATGAATTTGAGGTCTGTACGCAGTTCATTCCAATGACTGGTGGATCATATCATACAGCAAGTCCCTTCGGTGGTTCACACTGTCAGAGCAGCCATGATCTTAATGGTGGAGTAGGCTCGAGGGGCCTTCTCCTGCCCCTTGTCCGCATAGGTGTTTGGGGCATTTAGGGGATCTTCAAAATGCAGAAATTCAGAAGATCTACTTTAATGTTAGGTAATGTAAAGGGCGATGTTTGAGCCCGTGTTTGTGGTATCAGGATAATTCACAAGAATTCCAATAGTAAAGGGAACAAACATTCATACTGCATGTGAAGAAAGTGCTGATTGTTTGGTACTCTCAGGCTGTACCCAACCAGCCCACGCTTGCAAAACTCAAAATATGGTGCCCAACATTAGATGTGATTTTGCAATTGGATAGCACTTATTAAATCATCTCGACCACGCTAAGAATTAAACTGAAAATCAATTGAAGATTATGATCGGACTAGCTGTGTGGCTCACTTACACATGCTAGAAGCTGCCTATATTCACACACAAGACCCTGTCCTTTGCAAAAGAACATATCCATGCATTTGCACCATTTCTCAATTAAACAAAAGCTTGGGGGCCAGCCAATCCCTGATTCATTCCCCGAGGCAATGTCTTGACTCGAATTGACCTACCTGGTTTGAATTTGACAAATTAATTGTTAACTGTTTACTGATGTAACTTGCATGGCCACGCCTCTACCAGAATCCACTCGCCAAACAATCAGCACTCTCTTCACATGCAGTATGAATGTTTGTTCCCTTTACTATTGGAATTCTTGTGAATTATCCTGATTCCATGAACACGGGCTCAAACATCGCCCTTACATTACCTAACATTAAAGTAGACCTTCTAAATTTCTGCATTTTGAAGATCCCCCAAATGCCCCAAACACTTATGCGAACAAGGGGCAGGAGAAGGCCATTTGGCCCCTCGAGCTACTCCATCATTAAGATCATGGGTGCTCTGACAGCAACCTCAAACCTGCACTCTGCCTATTCCTGATAACAGTACGAGTTTTAACAACACCAGGTTAAAGTCCTACAGGTTTATTTGGTAGCAAATGCCATTAGCTTTCGGAGCGCTGTTCCTTCGTCAGATGGAGTGGAAATCTGCTCTCAAACAGTGCACAGAGAAACAAAATCAAGTTACAGAATACTGATTAGTATGCAAATCTCTACAGCCAACCAGGTCTTAAAGATACAGACAAAGTAACTGGAGGGAGCATTAAGCACAGGTTAAAGAGATGTGTATTGTCTCCAGACAGCACCACCAGCAGCAACCAAGCCTCCCCCAGTACCACTGCAGGGAAGTCCATTGTCAACTTGTCGGACTACACACTTCAACCAGATGAAATCAAAGTTCTCAGCCGAGGGCTCAATTTTTGCCCCACCACCAAAATAGACCCCGTCAGTCTTGCAGCTGACACAGAGGAATTCATCAGGCGAATGAGGCTGCGGGAGTTCTTCCACAAACCCCAAGAGGCCAACAGCGAACACAATCAGACAGCCAATGAACCGGAACAGCTGACAGAGAGATCTGCAGTGCAACCGAAGAGGAAAGAGTCAAATTGGACTCCTCCGGAAGGCCGCTGCCCTCGACTTGACATGTATGCCCAAGCCATCAGGAGGTGCGTCAACACCAAATTCATCAGCCGCACTCACAAGACAGCACCGAACATCATCCAAGCACAACGCAACGCCATCCACGCTCTCAAGATCAACCGCAACATTGTCTTCAAACCAGCAGACAAAGGAGGGGCCATCATCATACTGAACAGAACGGATTACTGCAAAGAAGTGTACCGACAACTCAACAACGAGGAACACTACAGACAGTTACCCACAGATCCGACCAAAGAACACACCCGTCAACTCAACACTCTAATCAAAACCTTTGATCCGGACCTTCAAAGCACCCTCCGTGCTCTCATCCCACGTACTCCCCGCATTGGAGATCTCTACTGCCTCCCAAAGATACACAAGGCAAACACACCCGGCCGTCCCATCGTATCGGGCAATGGGACCCTGTGCGAGAACCTCTCCGGCTATGTCGAGGGCATCCTGAAACTATTGTACAAAGAACCCCCAGCTTTCGTCACGACACTACGCACTTCCTACAGAAACTCAACGCATATGGAGCAGTTGAACCAGGAGCACTCCTTGTCACAATGGATGTCTCGGCACTCTACACCAGCATCTCCCACGATGGTGGCATTGCTGCAACGGCCTCAATGCTCAATACTCAACACCGACAACTGACAGTTTCCAGATACAATTTTACAACTCATCCGCTTCATCCTGGACCACAATGTCTTCACCTTCAACAACCAGTTCTTCATCCAGACACATGGAACAGCCATGGGGACCAAATTCGCACCTCAATATGCCAACATCTTCATGCACAGGTTTGAACAAGACATCTCACCGTACAGGACCTTCAACCGATGCTATACACTAGATACATCGATGACATTTTCTTCCTTTGGAGTCATGGTGAACAATCACTGAAACAACTATATGGTGACATCAACAAGTTCCATCCCACCATCAGACTCACCATGAACTACTCTCCGGAATCGGTTGCATTCTTGAACACACGCATCTCCGTTAAGGACGGTCACCTCAGCACCTCACTGTACCGCAAGCCCACGGATAACCTCACGATGCTCCACTTCTCCAGCTTCCACCCTAAACATGTTAAAGAAGCCATCCCCTACGGACAAGCCCTCCGTATACACAGGATCTGCTCAGATGAGGAGGAACGCAACAGACGCTGAAAGATGCCCTCATAAGAACAGGATATGGCGCGCGACTCATCGATCGACAGTTCCGACGCGCCACAGCGAAAAACCGCACCGACCTCCTCAGAAGACAAACACGAGACACGGTGGACAGAGTACCCTTTGTCGTCCAGTACTTCCCCGGAGCGGAGAAGCTACGGCATCTCCTCCGGAGCCTTCAACATGTCATTGGTGAAGACGAACATCTCGCCAAGGCCATCCCCACACCCCCACTTCTTGCCTTCAAACAACCACGCAACCTCAAATAGACCATTGTCCGCAGCAAACTACCCAGCCTTCAGGAGAACAGTGACCACGACACCACACAACCCTGCCACAGCAACCTCTGCAAGACATGCCGGATCATCTCACGTGAGAACACCATCTACCTGGTACACGGTACATACTCTTGCAACTCGGCCAACGTTGTCGACCTGATACGCTGCAGGAAAGGATGTCCCGAGGCATGGTACTTTGGGGAAACCATGCAGACGCTACGACAACGGATGAATGAACACCGCTCGACAATCACCAGGCAAGACTGTTCTCTTCCTGTGGGGGAGCACTTCAGCGGTCACGGGCATTCAGCCTCTGATCTTCGGGTAAGCGTTCTCCAAGGCGGCCTTCACGACACACGACAGCGCAGAGACGCTGAGCAGAAACTGATGGCCAAGTTCCGCACACGAGGACGGCCTAAACCGGGATGTTGGGTTTATGTCACACTATCAGTAACTCCCACAGCTTGCCTCCTGGACTTGCAGAATCTCACTGGCTGTCCTGTCTGGAGACAATACACATCTCTTTAACCTGTGCTTAATGCTCCCTCCACTCACATTGTCTGTATCTTTAAGACCTGGTTGGCTGTAGAGATTCGCATTCTAATCAGTATTCTGTAACTTGATTTTGTGTCTCTGTGCCCTGTTTGAGGGCAGATTTCCACTCCATCTGACGAAGGAGCAGCGCTCTGAAAGCTAATGGCATTTTCTACGAAATAAACCTGTTGGACTTTAACCTGGTGTTGTTAAAACTCTTACTGTGTTTACCCCAGTCCAACGCTGGCATCTCCACATTATTCCTGATAACACATCACCCATTTTGCCAAGAATATCTCCACCTCTGCCTTAAAAGTAAAACTGCAGGCCCACTGGGTAAGGACTAAGTAAATCTACACTATTACAGATAAAAATTATATTGACTTATTTAACTGATCTGTGGGATAGAACACACTGATGAAATCTGAAAAATGTCATGGGATTATTATGTATAGGCCTCCATATGTGCAATGGGTGCAATTGGCTGTTTGTTAATAATATACAAACATCTTGCAAATATTGGAAGCAAAACAGAAACAAATACATGCTAAAAAAAATTGCAACAATGAAAAAAAGCTTTATAAGCATCAAATTATTTTAGGAAAGGAGAATCAGGTACTTGCTATAAATTTACCTATAGATTTGCCTCAAAATAAACAATACACAACCTTACACCCTTATCATGTCAACTCCCACCTTCCCATATATACATGACAATCAGAATTCTCAAATAAGGTCGGAGTTTCTGTTGCCTATAGTTCGCACCACCACCCAACCATAAAGCTGTTGGAACACCCTTTCCCTGTGACTTACCTTACAGCCGTCAGCCCTTAACCACTCAAAACAGCTGAGCAGCTGACTGGTGCCTTTCAGATAAAATCTGTCAGCCATCCAACTCTCACTCCCAAGTAGGAATGCCACCTGCTCCATCTTACTGGCAGTTATAATTGGTCTTTTAGGTGTCCAAAGTTAACATAACAAGATAATAGTTGATTTCAATTCATAATCAGTAATGTATTAAATCTGTTTGTGTGATCATCATTATCATCATCGTTCGTCCTTCAACATCAGAGACAACAGCGAGAGTATCATTTCACTTTTGTATCAAGTTTTTCAGTGACTGCTCGGAATGAATTCCCGAGAGACCATGAATCCTAGATATACCAGGTTAGGAAACTTGATTTTTCAAGCAAGCCTTGTATAAATGTTATTAACTATAACCAGTTCTTTTTAGCACTGATTGCTTAAAAGCTTAACATAAAACTGATCCTGTTTGTACTACCTCTTTGGCGAAGGAGGAACAGTAAAACATCAGAAGATTTATGTCATCATCATACAATAAATAGCACCATAACACACTTATTTTGTAAATAAAATTCAATTACAGATTTTCACTGCCTACAGCCTTTAACAACATTCGAATTATTGCATACATTTTGAAAGTGCTCATTTTCCATTAGAAAGTTATTGTTATTAAATGCTGTGCTGTAATAAAGTGTGCCTGCTATCATACAATTTGTCCCATAAATTGAAAAGTGGTGGTTTAGCAAAGCAGTCTTCTTTCAGAAATCAACTTAACATGCTGCCTCTTCAAAATGTCTTTCTACAACAATTACTTAGCACCTTTAAAAATAGTTTGTTTGACTCACCAAGCCTTTGCAAGTAGAAAGTGCCACTGAAGAGTTGTTGTGTGATATTAAAGCACCTTGATAGAAGCACAGCTCCTCTGGGTGATAATGCTCTACAGATTTTAAGCCTTGTTTTCCTAAAGTCTGAACTGTAAATCCAGGAGGCATTAGGCCTTCAGAAGTTCTTAGCTCCAAATGAAAATCCTGGCCAAACCCACTGAGTTTGAAGTAGAGGGATTCATCATCAATGCTACGAACTGATCGCTTCTTTCTCTGCGGATGAATCACTGAGAGAGAGATATAATCACCACTGCTGTCAGCTTCATATGGAGTCACAATTTCGTATTCTGCAAAAATACAACCATGTCTATTAATGTGTTGGTCTTGAAGCTGTCCTGCGTCATTTAACACCTAACTATAAAAACATATTTGCAATGATTCCATTTTAAATTCAATCAGTTAAAAGCAGATTTTTATTTCTGCTTATTACATGTTTTGGGGTGCTCACTCTTAATGCTCCTTAAAATTACTTCAAGCTTGAGGTTACTGAAAATGTAGTAAGAAATAATTGTCCAATTTGAGTATTTCCAGAGTTAAAAACATTTAGGAAATAAAATTCATATGCATTAAAAACATTAAAACCAACTCATATTTACAATAAGATGGTTTAAAGCTTTGAAAATATTAGAATCAAAACTTTAAACAAAATAAATATGTGTGGCACGAGAATACATCTCTAGACATGTATGGAAGGAAGAACTGGCAGATCAGAAATCTGTCATGATGAAATGGCAGCATGGACTGAAAGAAATTATAGACTAACATTAACCATAGAGTAGTTTAGTTTATTTATTAGTGTCCCAAGTAGGCTTGCATTAACACTACAATGAAGTTACTGTGAAAATCCCCTAGTCGCCACATTCCGGCACCTGTTTGAGTACACTGAAGGAGAATTTAGCATGGCTAGTCCACGTAACCAGCACATCTTTCAGACTGTGGGAGGAAACCGGAGCACCCGGAGGAAACTCATTCAGACATGGGGAGAACGTGCAGACTCTGCACAGCCAGTGACCCAAGCCGGGAATTGAACCTGGGTCCCTGGCACCGTGAGGCAGCAGTGCTAACCATTGTGCCACCCCATCTAAGTAGTAGATTTATTGGGCAGGTATCCATTGAAAATTGATAGCAAATTATTCAAATCCATTGCTACTGGTACTCGGTGCAGAGAGGAACAAGTACTTATTGAACCATGCAAGCAAAATAATAAATTGAAGGAGCACTGAAGACCTTTGCAGAAGCATGAATCCAGAACTCAAATACATTAGTACTATATCCGAGAAAACCAAGGAGCAAATGAGATATTAATGGCAATTCTCTCCTGATCCTTTCTCACCCAGCCCACATGCAATATTTTGAAGTTATGACTGCTGCCTTTCCCAAATCTAAGAACTGGAGGTTTTGGTGGGAATGGGGAGGGGAACACCTTAGATTTGTTCTTTCTTTCCTGATGGGTTGCATCTGTCAATCCTGCTTAGCATGTCCTTTTGGGCTCAAATGAAATGCAAACTTTCCAAGTGAGCAAATCACAACCATGAAATTGCATTCTGCCTATCTATGGTTCGGTTCTTTAAAACAAGAATTGGACAATGCTTTTTCTCTGAATGAACAATAAAAGGTCATTGGCTCTCCTTTGGTACAACTCCAGAGTTGAAGTCATTTGTGGAAAAATAAAATCACACAACAAAAGCAAGTTGTCAAGAAACACAAAAATCATTCACATAAGTTTTGTTTTACAAATCTTTAAAAATATATGAAAATGAGATACTACTGATAAGGCACATGAGTTTTGTTGCTTATAATATAATGTATCACTCTTTTATAATTCATTTCAGTTTCTACTTTATCTTATATGGCAGAAACTAACTGTACAACATATATTTTGGTAAAATAGTAAAACATTATTCCCAGTCACCCCCGTCCCAATTTCTTGGGAGTTACCGACTCTCTCTGGGACATCAATACATAGAAACATAGATACCAGAAGCAGGAGTAGGCCATTCAGCCCTTCGAGCCTGCTCTGCCTTTCATCTTGATCATAGCTGATCATCAAATTCAATATCCTGATCCCCTCTTTCTCCCATATCCCTTGTTCCGTTAGCCCAAGAGCTATATCTATTTTCTTCTTGAACAAAGAAAATTACAGCACAGGAACAGGCCCTTTGGCCCTCCAAGCCTGCACCGACCATGCTGCCCGACTTAACTAAAACCCCCTACCCTTCCGGGGACCATATCCCTCTATTCCCATCCTATTCATGTACTTGTCAAGACGCCCCTTAAAAGTCACTACTGCATCCGCTTCCACTACCTCCCCCGGCAACGGGTTCCAGGCACCCACTACTCTGTGTAAAAAATCTGCCTCATACATCTCCTTTAAACCTTGCCCCTCGCACCTTAAACCTATGCCCCCTAGTATTGACTCTTCCACCCTGGGAAAAAGCTTCTGACTATTCACGCCTCACATAATCTTGTAGACTTCTATCAGGTCTCCCCTCAACCTTCGTCACTCCAGCGAGAACAAACCAAGTTTCTCCAACCTCCCCTCATAGCTAATGCCCTCCACACCAGGCAACAGCCTGGTAAGTCTTTTCTGTACCCTCTCCAAAGCCTCCACATCCTTCTGGTAGTGTGGCGACCAGAATTGAACACTATATTCCAAGTGCGGCCCAACTAAGCTTCTATAAAGCTGCAACATGACTTGCCAATTTTTAAACTCAATGCCCCAGTCGATGAAGGCAAGCATGCCGTATGCCTTCTTGACTACCTTCTCCACCTGCATTGCCACTTTCAGTGGCCTGTGTACCTGTACACCCAGATCCCTTTGCCTATCAATACTCCTAAGGGTACTGCCATTTACTGTATATTTCCTATCTGTATTAGACGTCCCAAAATGCATTACCTCACATTTGTC
This sequence comes from Mustelus asterias, assembly GCF_964213995.1. Classification (NCBI taxonomy): domain Eukaryota; kingdom Metazoa; phylum Chordata; class Chondrichthyes; order Carcharhiniformes; family Triakidae; genus Mustelus; species Mustelus asterias. Next base: position 112,842,565 of record NC_135802.1, read on the forward strand.
CAGATTAAACTCCATCTGCCATCTCTCCGTCCAAGTCTCCAACTGATCTATATCCTGCTGTAGCCTCTGATGGTCCTCATCACTATCTGCAAATCCGCCAACCTTTGTGTCGTCCGCAAACTTACTAATCAATCCAGTTACATTTTCCTCCAAATCATTTATATATATTACAAACAGCAAAGGTCCCAGCACTGATCCCTGAGGAACACCACTTGTCACAGCCCTCCATTCAGAAACGCACCCTTCCACTGCTACCCTCTGTCTTCTTTGACCGAGCCAGTTTTGTATCCACCTTGCCATCTCACCTCTGATCCCATGCAACTTCACCTTCTGTAGTTTCTGTAGTTGAGGCCAAATCAGACATTTTGGCCTCAACTACATTCGGTGGTAGTGAATTCCACACAGTCACCACTCTCTGGGTGAAGACATCTCTCCTCACCTCAGTTCTAAAAGGTTTACCCCTTATCCTCAAACAAGACGCCTAGTTCTGGACTCCCCCACCATTGGGAACATTCTTTCTGAATCTACCCTGTCTAACCCTGTTAGAATTTTATAAGTTTCTATGAGATCCCCTCTCACTCTTCTAAACTCCAGTGAATATAATCCTAACCAACTTAGCCTCTCCTCAAATGATAGACCTGCCATCCCAGGAATTAGCCTGGTAAACCCTTGCTGTACTCTCTCTATAGCAAGGACATCCTTCCTCAGATAAGGACATCAAAACTACACACAATATTCCAGGTGTGGTCTCACCAATGCCCTTTACAATTGCAACAAAACATCCCTATCCCTATACTCAAATTCTCTCACTATGAAGGCCAACATACCATTTGCCTTCTTTACTGCCTGCTGTACCTGTGTGCTTACTTTCAGTGACTGATGCCCGATGACTCCAAGGTCTCATTGAGTATCCACCTCTCTCAATTTACACCCATTCAAGTAATAATCTGTCTTCCTATTATTGCTACCAAAGTGGATAGCCTCATATTTATCCATATTATACTTCATCTGCCATGCAGATGCTCACACACTCAATCTGTCCAAATCATGCTGAAGTATCTCTGCACCCTCCTCACAGCTCACGCTCCCACCCAACTTTGTCTCATCTGCAAATTTGGAGACAATACATTCAGTTCCCTCTTCCAAATCATTTATAATGTGAACAGTTGGGGTCCTAGCACAAACCCCTATGGAACCCCACTGGTTACTGACTGCCAATCAAAAAAAGACCCATTACCTTAACCAAGATCCAATACTTCAACCAAGTGGCCATTCTTCTTTTAGAAGTTTCGACTGCCAGCATTAACAACTATTGGTGACTGTGTGGAGTTTGCACATCCTCCCAGTGTCTGCGTTGGTTTCCTCCGGGTCTTCCGGTTTCCTCCCACAGACCAAAGATGTGCAGGTTAGGTGGACTGGCCTTGCTAACTTGCCCCTTAGTGTCTCAAAATGTGTGAGGTTGCAGGAAAAGGTTGGGGAAGAGGGTCTGTGTAAAACACTCCATGAGAGAATTGGTGCCTACTTGATGGGCCAAATAGCTTCCTTCTGCACTGTAGAGATTCTATGGTTCTAGTTAACCAAGTGTAAGATCATAGCCAAGCACAATGTTGTCCTCACCTGATATTCACACACAAAGCACTAGCGAGCAGGGTCACTGGACAGCAGTCAGGAGCAGGTAAATTGCTTGTTTCTTCCCTTCCCTAACCCTCGGGCAGCCATGGGACCACAATTGCTGTTTTAATGGAGATCAGCTTATTCAGCACAAACAAAAGAATTAAACCTGGAAGATCTGATCTGTGTGGCCAAGTACGTAACCAAGTACCAAATTTTGTAGTTTAAATGCTCATGACTGCCCCACTGAGTCTAACTGCAATACTGGTTTTTAACTGTTTTGCCTTAGATAACTTTTAATGTGCTTAGATCTGAGCCAGGCAAAAAGGTTTGAATGGAAAATAGTTTGACCATGCCCCTGCGAAGCTCCTTAGAGCATTTTACTAAGTTAAAGATTCTATATAAATGCAATCTGTGTAGGAATCACCAGCACTTAAGACAGCACCTAACCATGTCCATATCAATATATTAAATATGGTAATTTAGGAATAGTTTGTATTTACAGGTTATCCAAATTTCCTTCCTCTCCAGGTGACCAGTTAATCTGCAGCTGAACCAAGATGCTGAAGGCAGGAATTATTACATGAATTGAGATGAACAAGCAATTTCATGTTTTTTTTTAAATGGGCGATTAAGTGTGTTCACATAAATAACACATGGTGTTGATAAGGTAATGGCATCCAGTTGTTGAGTATATAAATACTGAATATTGAGGGTATAGCCAGTTAACAAGATATTTTCAGCGGCTTTAGTGCCTATGAGAATCCCCTTGACACAATGTAAGCAATACCTTAAAATAGCTTGTTAATCATTATGCTCAACCATCCATAATATTCCAGATGTTATATTGCACGTACAAGAACATCGGTGCTCTTTGGTGATTTTTGAAGAGAAAAATTAGAACAGTCGGCACTGGGTTGGACAATTGATTAAAAAAAAACAGGGCTAGTGCCATAACATGTTCAACTATTTGATTAGCGATTGTGCTTTTATTGTGCAATTTAGCTCACATGTAAATCAAAACTCAAGTTTCCTAGGATACATAATCTACTTAATAACTAATTATGGAGGAAAATAATCCCATTCATTATTCTATGTAATGATGCTGAACATATACACTAAAAAGGATTACTTCATGAATTAAGCATGCATTTAGTGATGCACTTGACACTTGCACACCCAACCTCTTGAAACCTGACAAAGTGAGTTCAGTTCCAGAGCATTAGTACAGCATTTCAAACCCAAGGGTGCAGCATTCCAACCTTTCTTCACTTTAAAATTACAATGGCTACAATTTAATCAAAGCCGTCATACCAAACAGCTGTTTCACTTTTTAAGTGCTGCATCATACATTCTACTTAAAAACATAATTTATCCAAAACTCTCAACAACTCATGATCAACACAATTTAAAAATACATGACCTTCTAATTCAAGCAACCCCACTAGAATAAGGGGAAGGCTTGGACATTTAAAAATAAATTCAATATTCCCCCGAGGCACCCAACCATGTAAAAGAGAACCTTGTTCAAAAGGTTGGGAAACTTGTTTACACATGGGAAATATGTATAGACATATTCTGGTGCAAGAGAAAATTCCATGGCATTATTAGCATTTTTTAACGTTCTGTATTTGTACATCCAAATGATTCAATCATTTGGGTGCTCACAGTTAAAATTTATTGCTTAGTGTCACAAGTAGGCTTACATTAACATTGCAATTAAGTTACTGTGAAAATCCCCGAGACGCCACGCTCCGACGCCAGGTACATACTCCTAACCAGGTACATTGAGGGAAAATTTAGATGGCCAATGCACCTAACCAGCGCATCTTTTGGACTTTCAGACAGTCTGAGGAGGCATAGAAACCGACAAGCTGCAATGCAGTTGAGGTGCTATAGCTATCCTATGACGGGGAAGGGAAGAAACAAGCAATTTACCTGCTCCTGACTGCTGGCCAGTGATCCTGCTCGCACGTGCATCGTGTACGAACATCGGCTGTTATGCTAAAATGGATCACTTTCTGCACTACAATCTTTGGACGAACTATATACAGTTAGATTTAATGAGCACTATTTCTACAGGTCTGGAATAAACTTCTGCTTAAAAGTACCAAGAGATTATGTAACACTGTGTCATTGATTGACCCACTGTTTGTTGCTTTAGCATGAATATACAAACAGGCTTATAATAATATCAGTTTAAACATTCAGAAATACAAACCTTTATCATCGTAAAACAGTTTCATTGTAACCAATAGTCCATATTTAGTCTATAAGCCATCCATCAATTTAAAGGGTTTACAACAGCAGTAACTTGTGCTTATATATCACATTTAACATAACAAAATGTCCCAAGGCACTTAAGAGGCATGAGAAAATGAAATATGACACATAAGGTAATACTAAGGCAGATGACCAAAAGCTTGGTAAAAGATGCAACTATTAAGGAATGTGGTAAAGGAGTTCGACAGAAGAGGAGATTTAGGGAGGGAATTCCAGAGCACAGGGCCTATGCAACTGAAGGCACAGCCACCAATAGTGGAGAGATTAAAATTAGGGATGTTCCAAAGATCCGAGTTAGAGGAGCAAAGATATCTCAAAAGATTGTGGGGCTGGAGGAGATTACAGAGATTGGGAGGGGCCAGACCATGGAGAGAGTTGAAAACAAGGATGAGATTTTGAAAATTGTGTTGTTTAACCAGGAGCCATTGTTGGTCAGCAAGCACAGGAGTCAAAGATGGATGAGATTTGGTGTGTGCTAGGTCATAGGCAGGAAAACCTTGGATGTCTTCAAGCTTACGAGAGGTAGGATATGTGAGGGCAACCAGCAGTAGTTAGAAGCGTCAAGTCCAGAGCTAACAAAAGCGTGGTGTGAGTTTTAGCAGCAGAGGATCAGAGGCAGTGATGGATACAGGCAATGTTACAGAGATAAAAAAACATAGAGCAGGATTCTCCGGCCAATAACGTTGACGGAATTCTCTGGTCCCACCAGCAGCGCATCCCCAGCTGCGAGTTATCCGCTAATGTGGGGTGGCTTCAATGGGGAAGTCCATTGACAGCAGAGGGACCAGAGAATCCCATCGCCAGCTAACACACTGTACGCCTTCTTAACAACCCTATCAACCTGGGTGCCAACTTTCAGGGATCTATGCACATGGACACACATGTGCACATTTCCACTCCATCTGACGAAGGAGCAGCGCTCCGAAAGCTAATGGTATTTGCTACCAAATAAACCTGTTGGACTTTAACCTGGTGTTGTTAAAACTCTTACTGTGTTCACCCCAGTCCAACGCCAGCATCTCCACATCAATAAATGCTGGCCAGGCATGTCCCACGAAGAATAAAAAAAGATACAGAATTTTGCAATAAAAAGGCACAATTAAAGTTGAATTTAAGACGTATTCAAGCATTGCTCCAATATTTATAAAATGATTCTACCATAATGTAAAATGCAAGGCTGAAGAGTTCTGGTCCAAATATTTCACACTTCAGGCAACTGCTTCAGTGGCAGCTCGAGTTGTGTGTAGGAGCGCCCTCTAGCGTTTTTGCTCATTCCCGTGCTGTTTCTAACGTGAGGCTCAGTTTGTAGTGAGAAAGAGTGATGTTTCTTTCGCCACGTAAACATGAATGCAGCATGTGTGAGTGCTGGCAAAGCTGGCGGGGGGGGGGGAAGGGAGGGGGGGGGGGCAGTAGTGGCATCCTTTATCCCACCCCAAACTCCTTATACTCACCGCTATTGTCAGCCAGCTCCAGCCACCCAAACGGTGACAGATGATGGACTGTCCTCTCACCTCCAGCAGCAGCTGAAACATGAATGGCTTCACCAGCAAAGTCACTCTGAAAGACAGAATCAGCCAACCATAAACATGCACAGAGCTAATGAATTTATCTGAAACTTTGGCACTTGCAATACGACCTGTTCTAATATATAATCCACATTCCAATTTACAGAAAGACACAGGGCTACTTTAATGGACAAGTCTAACATGCCTTGAGGCGAAGTCCCATCAGTATGAGAAGTTGAAAGACTGCAAACACTCTTCTGCAAAATGACCCCCTGTCAGTAAAAGGCAAAGGGCCCACTGCATCCTCCAAAACCTGCATTTTTTTTCTCTAAATGTTTTCAGTATTTAACAGAGGAAGCTGTTCCTTTAACTGGAACACCTGATGAAAACTTCTTGATTTAGGAGGGGGAAATAAAACAGTTCAATAAATAAAAGTTTGGCTTCACGATGCAGGGAGTTTGCTGGTAGGGCTGCAGCTGATCAGGAGGTCGGGTTGGGTTGACAGGTACATTGGCAGCGAGAGCCCCGGCTGAAAGCTGGGTGTCCAGCCCGCTTTACACTGCCACTCCACCGGGCTGCTGGAGCCGTTTTCAGTCGCTGTGCTGTCTTCCAGTGAGGTGAATGCGGTGCTGCAGGAAGCCGGCTCTCTCTGGGTGCAGTGAGTCTGCAGCAATATTGAAGCTTGCTGCTATCTCACTCCTGTGCTGTGTTGACTGTATCTGTCTGCAGTGTTGCACTGGCTGAGCAGCCCCTCTGCTGACTCCCCCTCACACATGTGGCTTTGTGAGTAAATCTCTCGCTCTCTTCACTCACACACACCGGCTTCTTTGAGTGACAGGGGCCGCTGGCCAATCGGCGAGCTCTTCGAGCCGTCAATCATTGCTCTCCAGGGCGGGGCTGTGGCCCTGGGTGGGCGGGAGCTCAGTCCGAGGCTCAAGCCCAGCCTGATACAAGTGTCTCTGCCCCAATCCACAAGAGCTCAGTCCCAACCTGACAGCTCAGGACAGGGGCTGCGGGCAAGTGTGTCTGCCCCCACCCAATGGAGCTCAGTCCCAGGCTCAGACTGACACTCAGCTCAGGAGAGTGCAAGTGTGTCTGCTCCCACCCACAGGAGCTCAGTCCCAGGCTTAGACTCAGACTTACACTTAGCTCAGGAGAGGGCTGTGAGCAAGTGTGTCTGCTCCTACCCACAGGTGCTCTATCGATCCACACCTTTAGAATTGCTGGCCCCATTAATAATGAGCAGTACTGAAAGTTTTAAATCCATACTGTACTCATTTTTCAGATGGTGATCAGCAAAGTCCAGAGCAAATTAATTTCTAATCAATAATTACCTTTAGTTCCACTGATTCACTGGCTCGTACTCACTTTTTTCTTGACCACCCATTCTCAGTAACTAATCCTCTCACACATCAGTGTCCTCTCCTTCACAGTCTTCTACCAATGGGAACAGTATTTGCTCTTCTTCACTTTTCGAGGGTGATATTTAGGATCCTGTCATTCACACCTCATTTAGACACCTCCTTTGTTTCTTTATTTGTCCCATGACCACTCCATTTGACCTTGCACCATGAAAACTTATTATTTAATTTCTCCTGTCCTCCATCCTATCAAAGATCTTCCTGTTTGTTCTTTCCCTTCTTCATCTTTCACTTGCTCAAAATGTATTACATTTCTAATTTTTTGCAGTTCTGACTGTTTCTCTCCACAGATGTTGCCAGACTTGCTCAAGTATTTTCAACATTTTCTGTTTTTCTATTTCCTCTCACACTCAGCTCTTTTACTGATACATTTGATTTCTCATTTAGCTTCACTCTTAGTCATTCTCAATCTCTCATTCCCTCTCTTAATATTTTACACACTCACGTATTCCCTCACACATTCTCAAGCTCACTCATTTAAACTTGCACTCACTCAAAAATGATTCACTTTCTAACTCCCACAATCACCTTTGACCATTTTACTCTCATTCACTGACTCTCTCACACAATCACAGCTATTCCGTCTTATACTCGTTCTCTCGTCCTCAAATTCAGTCTTTTGCATTCAAGCTCATTCACTTATTCGCTTCCATTCACTTTCAATTGCTCACCTATCTTATCCATAGGGAAATGATATTGTATCTTGAACCTAGGTTGGGAGAGCACTGCACCCTTATCTCAGGGTGCAAGAAATCAAATTCTTTTTAACTTTCTCTGTCTCTCTCTGTAGTCTGAACCTCCATCATCAACTTATTTCCCTTCCTCTTTGCCCCTTCATTCCACAGGACTCCAAGCTGAACACTTACATTCACTAGCAACCCAATATCAGGAAAATCTAATCCGAAAGTCTGTCGATGAAATCAGTCTCTAAAGTAAGGGCAGGATCAAAAACTGATATCCTGTGTAATATTTGAAACAAATGTGAGTGGATAATATTGTAGCGTAATAGTTTTTTTCAGATGACTACATTTTCATCTTGGAAATTTTGCCTAATTCCCTTAGATTCAACCAATTACAGGTATGTCTCAATATAAAGAGGCTATAAGTGACCCCTTTTAAAAGAGTCATAACTAATAAATTAACAAACAAAATTTGAAAGGAGACCTGCGCACAAAACCTATTCCGATTATGGTTGAAGCACTCTAGTCCCTCTGTGTACACACCAGTCACTGGAAACTTCAAGACACTGATTCTCTATCTCCAGGGACGGGGTGGGCATTCAAGATGGCACCGAAACGAGGTCACTTCTTGCGAGCTGTGCCCAGCCTACCCTCTAATTCTATCTTTTACTCTTGTTCTATACTTCTAAGACTCTAATCTAACTCTTTTAAACTCTCTAACAATGCAGTATTACAATCTCTTACAGATTTGGCGATACATCCTAACTAAGAGCTAAGAAGAGCCAGGAGGGGACATGAGAAGTCTTTGGCAGGTAGGACCAAGGAAAACCCTAAAGCTTTCTATAGGTATGTCAGGAATAAAAGAATGACTAGGGTAAGATTAGGGCCAGTCAAGGACAATAGTGGGAAGTTGTGCGTGGAGACCGAAGAGATAGGAGAGGGGCTAAATGAATATTTTTTGTCAGTATTCACACAGGAAAAAGACAATGTTGTCGAGGAGAATACTGAGATACAAGCTATTAGACTAGATGGGATTGAGGTTCATAAGGAGGTGTTAGCAATTCTGGAAAGTGTGAAAATAGATAAGTCCCCAGGGCCGGATGGGATTTATCCTAGGATTCTCTGGGAAGCTAGGGAGGAGATTGCAGAGCCTTTGGCTTTGAATTTTATGTCGTCATTGTCTACAGGAATAGTGCCAGAAGACTGGAGGATAGCAAATGTTGTCCCCTTGATCAAGAAGGGGAGTAGAGACAACCCTGGTAATTATAGACCAGTGAGCCTTATAGGTAAAGTTTTGGAAAGGGTTATAAGAGATAGGATTTATAATCATCTAGAAAGGAACAATTTGATTAGGGATAGTCAATACGGTTTTGTGAAGGGTAGGTCGTGCCTCAGAAACCTTATTGAGTTACTTGAGAAGGTGACCAAAGAGGTGGATGAGGGTAAAGCAGTTGATGTGGTGTATATGGATTTCAGTAAAGCATTTGATAAGGTTCCCCATGGTAGGCTATTGCAGAAGAAAGGGAGGCATGGGATTGAGGGTGATTTTGCGGTTTGGATCAGAAATTGGCTTGCTGTAAGAAGACAGAGGGTGGTGGTTGATGGGAAATGTTCATCTTGGAGTTCAGTTACTAGTGGTGTACCGCAAGGATCTGTTTTGGGGCCACTGCTGTTGTCATTTTTATAAATGACCTGGATGAGGGCGTGGAAGGATGGATTAGTAAATTTGCGAATGACACTAAAGTCGGTGGAATTGTGGACAGTGCGGAAGGATGTTGCAGGTTACAGAGGGACATAGATAAGCTGCAGAGCTGGGCTGAGAGGTGGCAAATGGAGTTTAATGCGGAAAAGTATGAGGTGATTCACTTTGGAAGAAGTAACAGGAATACAGAGTACTGGGCTAATGGTAAGATACTTGATAGTGTGGATGAGCAGAGAGATCTCGGTGTCCATGTGCATAGATCCCTGAAAGTTGGTACCCAGGTTGATAGGGTTGTTAAGAAGGCGTACAGTGTGTTAGCTTTTATTGGTAGAGGGATTGAGTTTCGGAGCCATGATGTCATGTTGCAGCTGTACAAAACTCTGGTGCGGCCGCACTTGGAGTATTGTGTACAGTTCTGGTCGCCGCATTATAGGAAGGATGTGGAAGCATT